>NC_138057.1:74594179-74904053 GCF_964194185.1 Rhinolophus hipposideros | reverse complement strand
ATGGAGGAATGTTAATGACCCATTGTAACTAGAGCATGTGGGGGAAATACAATCTGCCATAATTACCAGGCAAATTACCCCTGTGGGCAATTGGAACTCAATTCCACCAGGGATCTCTAGGAAGTAGCCTGCCACACTAATATTTATTGAGCATTCACTGAGTGCACAGATATTATGCCATTTCCTGTGCAGTAGCTCCTATTAGTTCCCCTACTATGTGTCCTGCCATTCTAAAGATGAAGAAATTGCGGCTTAGAGAGTACTGGGGCAGAAACAGTCCATCCACCCACCAAAACCCATCTTTCCTTCTTCCCATACACACAGACCTCACCCAGGCTCCTTGCAGTTAGGTGTGGCCATATGACTAAATTCTCTGCAGTGGAATGTGAGCTGAAATAGGGGTGCCTGGGCCATAACCCTTCCCACATGCTCCTACATGCTCCTTCTCCCTTTGGCCAGCTGGGACAGAGTTAAACACAACAGCCTTGGAAAAACACCTGTTGAAGTGTCAGACTCTTCCTCGGCCTGAGTTCCTGAATCACCTCCATTTATTTCATCCCCCCAGCCTGGAACCGTTACCTTAGCAACAAACCAACTTATATTGTGTTTATCCATTACATGTTTGAGTCTGTTAGCAAAGCTCTTTCTACTTTAATACGAGTACATAGTATTAGATGAATCATCTGAAATTGCCATTTTACCACTTTGTAAGTCAAAAATGGTCAAATGTTAGCAATTTCAGATGATTCAACCTAATACACATAACTTGTTCTTTTCACCCCTGGATCATGTTCCACTTGCGGATGTACCATAACTTATTTAATAACCCCTTTTGATGAATATCAGTGTTGTTTCCAATTTTTTGTCCTTACAAATGCTGCTGCAGTAAACATTCTTAAATATTTATCATTATGAATTTGTATGAGTGTATCTATCAGATAGGTTTCACAATGTAGGATTGCTGAGTTGGTCCCACACATTAAAAAATTGGATATGGGCTATTCAAATTACTCTCAAACGTTTTCTAACAATTATGTGGCACATGTGTGTGCATGTGTGTGTGTTTAAACAAATATTGATATAGGATTGTTCTGTGTTCTCTATAAATATTAATTTATTTAATCCTTACAACAACTCTGTGAAGTTGGTACTTCCTACTGTGAAGTAGGTATTATCCCCATTTTACAGATGGGGCAACTAAGCCCAAGAAAGGTAATTTACCCAAGGGCATGTTGCTAGTAGGTGATGGAGGGTGAGGCTGGGATCTGAGCCCCCGCACTCTGGCTCCAGAGTTAATCTTCATGACCACCAGGTCCTGCCTCGTGTGAGAGTGACACCTGTCCCCAAGAGGCCCTCTCAGACTAACATGTGGCAGCTGGGCTGATCCCCAGGAGCCGGCTCTCTTCCCTTTCAGGGAAAGTGAACAAAGAGCAGCAGGGTCACTGCCATTGTGAGCACTGAGTCTGCCCTGGGGTAAGGGCAGCACGGGCTTAATAAAAGACAATTAAAAAATGAGCCGCTGGCACCAGTCTTCTCCCTGATGTCCTTTACTCGCCCTCTGACTCCTGTCTTCATTTCTATTGGTCCTTGGAACCAGACCGAGCTGAGCACGAATTCTGGCCCTGCCTCCACTAGCCATGTGTCCTTCTCTGAGCCTTTGTTCTTTTGTCTGGAAAGTGGGGATAGTGATAGGATTTACTGCAAGGATGACATGAGAGTGAAATAAGTGATTTACTCAAGAATTTTTAGGGCCTCCATGGTGTGCCCTTCGCTCTTCTAATCCTGTTGTTGGTCATTTTGGCAATTGCCAATTCTTTATATTTATAAACACCACCTGCCCCAACACCACAGGAACATCCCTGCACCTATTTTTATGCATTTGTCAAATTATTTCTAGGGGTAAATTTCTAGTGGTGGAATTGCTGCGTCAAAGGGCACAGTCATTTTTAAGGCCTTTGATGAACGTTGCCAACTGCCCTTCAAAAGGCCGCATGTGCTGCTCCAGGCCCTGCCCACAGGCTCTGAAAGGCAGGACAGAGTGACTTCCCTACTCTCTCCTACCATGGACACAAGATGGGAGCCTGTGATGGCAACTAGCCAGGCTCCAAACTGGGTCTGTCACATGGGAGCTCTTCCCAAAGCAGAGCAGAGGAAATGCTTAAATCAGGAGCCATCTGGAAAGCGGGTTTGGCCCTGAGAGGCAGGCCCCTCCTTTCCCTCCTCAGTCATACACAGCTGTGGGTCCCTCTGCCCCAGTGTAAAGCCACCCATATGCAGTCCCGCCTGGCTACAGGGACCAGCCCCAAGCAGGCCAGCTCAGGCTGCTGAGCAGGATTTAGCAGTGTACCGGGATGACTGGGGAGGCCTCTAATCCAACAACACCTGATGAGTGGTAGTTGGGGAGTTTAGGGCACCCCTGACCCAGGCCAGGGGCAGGAGAGGTTGCTCGGAAAAGACAGCATTTAAGGGGTGAGGAGTGAGGAGAGGGAGCAGCCTGTGGGAAAGCCCAGAGGTGAGAAAAGAGCACCGAGGACCTCGCAGTCATATTAAGGAGGCTGGACCCCATGCCAAGGCAATGGGGAGCCATGGAGGGATTTAGAGGTATTGTCTGGCCACTCTGTGGAGAAGGGACCAGAGGGGCTAAGCCTGGAGGCAGGAGTGAACTCAGGAGCTAGGTTTCCATTTGCACCTTCTGTTTACACCACGAAGGCTAATCGTTTCATAAGCTGAGAATATCATCCTCCTGAATAGCAGGAATCACCCTAGAAATCAAAACCTGGGCAAGCCCACAGCCTGAAGTGAGGGCAAACCTCATCATTTCAGGTGTGTGCCCTGGGCTTGTGTCTGCACAAGCCATTCCCTCTGTCTGGAATGCTCCCGCTCCACCTAAACTTCACCTGTTTCAGTCCTCCCTCTGTGGGACCTCCAGCAGGAAGTCCTCCATGATTCACTGGCTGGCAGTGGCCTCGTTTCCTCTGAGCTCCCAGCCAAGTCTCTTACTGGGTTTATCTGAGGGCCCTGAACACATTCACCCAAGCATGTTGCAGTCACTCATGGGCCAGCTCATCTCTGCCCCTCTCCTCCTTACCAGCTTCTAGCCCAGGGCCCTGCAGAGGTAACAGCTAGCCTCTTCCCTAACTTTCCTCTCTGTGTTCCTAACATGCAGCACAAGGCCTGGCACCAAACGGGCATCATTCATTCATTCATTCACTCATCCGTTTGCCAAACACAGAGCACTGCTCTGTTCCAAGCTTGTGCCAGGTGCTGGTCACACTGTGGTAAATAGGACAGATACAGCCCAGCATCTCAGAGCTCCCAGTCTGCTGGGGGAGGCGGAGCAGCCATCAGGCAGGCATGGGGAATGTGCTGGGATGGGATAAGCCCAGCCTGGCAGGTGGGGAGGAGAGATTTAGGTAGGGAGATATGCTGATGGTACCAAAATACATTTCCCAGAATGCCTTCCTGTGTGGTTCCTGTATATGAGATTTGGAAAGCATAAGTGAAGAAGCAGTGACCTTTACTCTCTGAAGGTCACAGTAGTCAGACGTGGAGACAGGCAGACCCAGAGTGCCCCACATATTCAGCTTGTCCAACTCTGCACCCAGGTGCTGCCTGCTGGCCCTGCTGACCCAGCTGACCCTCCAGAGGGTGGCCGAGAACCCACAGAGGCAGTGGCTCCCATGGGCCCTGGCCACGCCTGGCTTCTCAGATTGCCCGGTGGGGCTCTTTCTTTGACCTTCCAGTTCCCCCTCTGGACCTGCACTTCTCTAGCTCTGTCCACAGCCGTGTGAGGCCTAATCCCTGTCATACATCCATCTCCCAAAGCACTCACAGGGGCTCTGCTTCCCGACCCAACCCTGTCTGGTACAGTCATGGGTAATGGCGATGCTCCAGGGGAGCAGAACCTTAAGGACGGGAGGTGGCATTCACGCTTTAATCGGAGTCGATTTAGAGGCATTGAGGACTCTGCTGCCAGGATAAAGGGGACACTGTTGTTCCCATGAAACAATGAATCAGTCCCTTAAATGATCACATTTAGACCCCTGGAGGCAAGGCCTCTAGAAGGCTCTGGGTGACCCAGCAGCTGCTGGCACAGAATGTGACTGGACATAGAGTACAAGGACTGTGGGCTGCTTGGTTGCTTCTAAGTGCACTGGAAAACAGAGGGGGGAAAATGAGCTCAGGGCTTTGAATTCCAAGATCAAGTTCTGAGTGAAGAGCCAGAGGTTGTCCTGGTGCCCCGAGAACCTCTAGGGGCCTCTCCTGAGGTGATGCTCTCGCAGGGGAAAGGGGATTTTCCTCAAGACCATCTCCCACCTCTCATTGCTTCTAGATCTCTAACCACACTCAAGACCCAGCAAGTTTCAGGGGATTGAGTACAAAGTGTGACCCAAGAGAAGGCATTGTACACGCCAAAGAGTTATACGATGTTGCCAGATTCTATCAACAGGGAAATGTGGATGGGAATGGACGGTAAGCGTGACAATAAAAGGAACATAACGTCGTTATCTGGCTACATTTGTTGATGTGGGTGGGTGCAGTGAGTAGAGACTCTGGGTTTCTTGTGTTAGCTCGAGCATGGCTTAAAGGTTTGCTCAGTTGGTTCATTGATACCTGGACCCCAGAGGTAGCCAACAGTGAGTGAAGCTAAGATGCCAGAGTCTCTTCATTATAGTGTAGGAGGTGAGAATGCACAAGCGGGAGTTCTGTCTGGGTCCTAAGCCACAGGAGGGAGGCAGGAGGGAGAGGATGTGGAAAAGATGGTCTTGGACCCTCAGGCCTCGAAGTCCAGGACAGTCACTATTTGCTGCATGAGGGAACGAGTGAGACCCAGCCCCACATCACCAGGGTCCACTTGGCACCCTTGGTGGGCACAGAGCCCTCTCCACCCTGCCAGCCCAGACTTGCCACTGCCTCTTAGTGTGGCCTTGGGCCAGGCTCTGCCCCTCTCTATGTCTGTTCCCCTTGCACATACCAGTGGGAAGACTCCTCTATGAAAGTTTCTGAGCTTCCAAACTTGCTGAATCTCTTATGGGACATACCTGGTTTGGGAGAACCCTGTGAAAAAAGAACAACAACCAACAACAACAAAACAGGAGTTCCTGCCCCAACCATACCTGACAAATCCTGGAGAGCATGACTCCAGCCCTAGGTCAGCCCTGAGGCAGGCCCTGGGCCATGTCTGAGAACTGGAAGGGATAGACAGTGGTGTCTGGTGACACACATCTCTACCTGATATCTGGTGTACAGCAGGCCCCAGGCTGAGCAGAAAGGGAGACACATCCCTTCCAAACTTCAGGGCATGTGGCCCAGGGACGTTGGAATCAGCCCTGGTGGGATAACTGGTCAGGGACGGTCATCCCCCCATACAGATGAGGGGATGATGTCATCCCCTCCCTGAGATGAGCTCAGGGAGGTGGGTAACTTGTCCAAGGTGCCACAGGAAGTCAGGGGTAGAGAAACTGGGCTCTGCCTGACTTCCTAGCCCTGCCCAGTGAAGGCAGTGTGGCTTAGTGGCTTTTAGTTTCCTAGGGCTGCTGTAACAAAGTACCACCAACTGGGTGGCTTAAACAACTGGAATTTATTGTCTCACAATTTTGGAGGCCAAAAGTCTGAGATCAAGGTGTCATCAGGGTGGGTTCCTTCTGAGGGCTGTGAGGGAGAATCTGTTTCTAGCTTCTGGGAATTTGGGGGCCATCTTTGCATTCCTGGGCTTGTAGAAGCATCACCCTGTCTCTGCCTTCATCTTCATATGGCGCTCTCCTCGTGTGCCTCTCTACGCCCAAATTCCTCCTTTTTTATAAGAACACCAGTCCTATTGGAATAGGGCCCATCATAATGACTGCCTTATTTGGAGAAGGGGTCTTTACAGAGATAATCAAGTATTGTAACTTGGGGTGAAGTGCTGTCCCACTGTGACTCTGGGGGAGGCACGAGGCATCAGTATGGGTCAGGGTTTGTGTGATAGGTGGTGTGAGCTAGGCCTTACTGACCAGCTTGGGAATAGCAGCCTCCAACACTCAGGCACCCAGGTCTTTCTCATCCCAGGACTTCCCTGTGAACCCCGTAGGTCATGTGAGATTCCTGGAGATCAGGCTTCTTCTGGCAAGAGTGGTCATGCTTGCAGAGCCTGAGACCTCATTCCACCATTATGTGAGCCAACCCCTGACGCGCAGCTCATCCCACCCCATCTTCTCCCTGCACTTCCATCAAAACCTGCACTTATCCTCCCCACCCACACACACACAAAATAAAGTTAAATTATTTTAATTTGATGACCACTGTAAAGACTCTGTCTCCAAATCAGGTCACATTCTGAGTGCTGGAGTTAGGACTTCAATATATGAAAGGAGGTGGGGACAAATTCAATCTATAACAGTGGCTAAGAGCTTGGATTCGCTAATGGGGTCCTACTCTCCAAATCTTCCCTGGGTGATTCCATGGTTAAATTTACAGCAGGTCTCAGTTCCTTCAGAAGGCAGAGGGCCAGGTTGCCCCTTTGGAGTGACGGTGGGTAACTACAGGCACCCTCCAGCAGGGCCTGATAGACAAACATGGCAGCTTCTGGGCAAAGCAGCCCCTCATCACCCAGCTCTGCCCTTGCCAGGGGCCTGGAACCGTGGGCACCTCACCTATTTCCCCATTTGATCCTCAAAACCACCCACAAGATAGAATAAACTATTCTCATTTTACAGATGAGGAAACTGAGACTCAGAGGAGGGAATTCACCTTCCCACGGTGGCCCAGCTGACAAGTGACAGAGACAGGATTCAAAGTCTGGCAACCGAACCGAAGCTGAACTCTCTCGCCCCTCACACTCAGTCATAGAAATGGACTACGGGGCCCAGGCAGCTCCTGCAGGGCTGACGGTATGTGTTGGTGAGCAAGACAGAAGGGAAAAGGAGACTCAGGTCCAGCCACTGCAGCCCCGAACAATAGCCACAGGCAGGGCTCAGCTGCCAGCTGGATCTGGGGAGGAGTTGGGCCATGGCTAGCACAGATCTGATGGGCTGGCCTTCCCTCCAAACCTCAGTATTACCACTGTATAGTACAGATAGTAATTCCCAGTGGTCCAGGTTTCTGGGAGGCTCCAATGAGTTCCACCAGCACAGCCATGGGTCCTATGGGGGCAGGGCCTGCGCTGTGTTGTTCCCTTCAGGGCCTAGTGGAACCTGGCATGCTGAAGGCACTGAGTGAAAGCACAAACCACAATAATAGTGGGTAATTAGCAAAATCACAGCCTTTCTGAGCTGAGGTTGCGGGGCTACTAACTAACCTCTAAGGAACGCAAGGCTCAGTCTCCATACAAGCTGCTAAGAAGAATTTAACTAAAACTTTGGGCAACTTGCTAAAGGTGAAGTGTGAGCTCGTATGAAGTTCAAAATACCCAGGAGCTGCAGACATAAGGGGCATCTCACCCACTTGCAGGCTCCACTCCATGGACCTCACTGGGTACTCATAAGAAAGACTAGGGCAGGGCGAGTGGCATTCTTCAGTCACTGTAGGAAAACCATGAAGCACCATCACTATCTCCTTTCCACTCCCCCCAATGGAACAAGAGCCTTAAGCATCTGAGGGCAGGACAGGAAAAAGCCCTCAGGGTGCAGGTGAAGATACATTGCAGCTGGGGGATCAAACAGAAAAATCCTCTAACTCTGGAGGAGGGGTAGAAATACATCCTGGGCCCAGTGCATTAGATGTTACCTGCCACTGGGGGAGGGGTAGGACCACTGAGATCCAGCTGCTGCCTAACTGAAGCTGAACCAGAACAATGGAAAATGCCCTGCCCCCAGCCAGGCTTATAAACATTGAGTAACAAATAACAAGGTCTACTTCTGGGCGAGGAGCAATACCATGGAAGCCATGGTATTGCTCTCTGTGGAGCCAGTGCAAATCCTAAAGCTGAGCATGGAGCAGACATTGAGAAAAATCCTCTGGCAAATCAAGCCCAACCCTAAACACATGGCAATACTGGAGAAAGGTAAAACAATGTAATGCGGGGGGATGGGCAAAAGATTTGAATAGACACGTCATCAAAGAAGATATGCATGGCAAATAAAGCACATGAGGTGATACTCAATACTATTAGTAAAGCAAGGCAAAGCTAGAGGGATGGGGAGTACTGAGGTAACCATGGCAACAAAACCCAAACTCAGCTCAACTCCTAACTAGACTCCCCGGATGAAAGGCCTAGCAAAAAAAGCGTGAGCATTTCTAGATATAAATATTATTTACCAGCTCAACAGCAATAATGGGAAGGAGAAGACGATGGAGTATAACCCTCAAAATTACCTGGGAATATGACTTCCCCCCTAGAATATCATACCCAGCCAAACTATCGATCACACGTGCATAGAATAAAGCGATTTTCAGACTTGCAAGATCTCTTTCACACAAGCTTCTCAGGAGACACCTGAGGATGTGATGTGCCACAATGAGACAGAATATCAAGAAAGGGGAATATTTAGCATCCAAAGAGCAGGAGGTCCACAACAGGAGAGAAACTAGGGGTACCTGGAGTGACAGCTGTGCAGAAGGTCTCAAAAGCAATCAGCTTTGACTGGAGCAGGACTGGAGAGTAGAATCAGCCTAGACTGAAGAGTATTTCAGGAGAAAGTCACCCCTTGGTGAGGGGTGGAGGGGAAAAATCAACAAGGTGTTACTAGACTATGTGGAAAACAGACCTTAGATGGATTCTACAGTTCTGTTGGAGAGTTGGAGGAGAACTAACAATCAGAACACAGAAAACTAATCAAATGAAAACAGGAGGATCCAAAAAGCTATACAAGAAATGTGATCAAAATTTCCTACATAGTTCAGATGTGAATACCTATATAAATGTTGAACAATGATTTAACTATTGTTATACATCTACATTGTGAGCATGGAAAAGGGTAAGTTGAGGCTAGTAAGAGAACTAAATGTTCATGTTCCATTACAGGAAGTCAGTAGACAATGTGTAAAGTTGATGAGTTGAGAAGTAGTGGTATAAACATATTATTGACAAATATGAAGTAAGTACCTGCAAATTGTTTAAAAGTAATTGTCTTTGGGGAGATAGGGATGGGTCAAGGGAGAGCTGGCTTTTGCTAGCTTTTAGTACTATTTGACTTTTCAAAACTATGTACTTACCTTTGGGGGGGGTGATCAAAATAATTAAAATACAATAAAGAAGATGATGAGGTTGAACTGATTGGTCTCAGGAAGCCTTTCCAGTCCTGCCAATCTGTGGTTCTATTATTGCCATGGAAAATGGGACAGTGAGGGCCATCTGACCTGAGCCAGCCCTAGACAACTCATTACAGTGTGGCCCAAACCTCACGTCTGAGAACCCACTCACAGATCCTGCCAATCATGTTAGCATTTGCTTAATATTATCATTAATACTTTAATTAGATAGATATATTTCAGAAGGTGTTATGGGTGAAATTATAGCCCCTAAAAAGATATGTAGAAGTCCTAACCCCAAGTACCTGTGAATGTGGCCTTTTTTGGAAATAGGGTCTTTACAGATGTAATCAGCTTAAGGTGATGTCATTTGGGTGGCTCCTAGAAGAAGAGTAGAAAGACACACAGAGAGAAGATGGCCATGTGACAACAGAGGCAGAGATTGGAGTGAGGCAGCGACCAGCCAAGGAGTACCAAGCATTGACAGCCACCACTGGAAGCTCAAAGGCAAGGAAGGATTCTACCCAGAATCTCAGAGGGAGCATGACCCTACCAACACCTTGACTTTGGACTGCTAGCCTCCAAAACTGTGAAAAAATACATTTCTGTTGTTTTTAAGCCATCCAGTTTATGGTATTGTATTACATCAACCCATGGAAACTAACACAGAAGGCAACTGGAAAACTAGCACTTAGTTTGCCATAAAACCAAAGAGAACTGTAGAAAGACTGCATTGCCAGAACCATGTTTACACGTCTGAGCACCACCGAGCTCCCTCGCCCAGCAGGTGTGCTCCCGTTTCCATCTGTGGAAGTGGGTCAGCTTCCCGCCTTCGGGTCGGGCCTGGCCTCAGCATGCCCGAGCAACTGGACCCACTGACATGCTGTTTCTCCAGCCACAGACCCTCTGCCACTGACAGCCACTGTCCTTGTTACCTCTGGATCTCAGCAGAGGCTTTGGAGACACTCTTTCTGCCTTAGGGTAGGGCTCCTGCTCTCCAGGCAGAAAGGCAAAATAAAGGCCAAGAGAAAGTCTGTCTCTTCTACTGTCTGAACAACCCACTCTGGGGAATTTCCTGGTGGTGCGCAAAGCTCAATGCATTCTGAGAATGATGGTGGGGAGGGGATGATTACCAGGACATTCTCGGGGACCTCCCTCCCCAACTGATGGAGGGAGCTGACCTGAAACAGGCAATCGCACTTGGGTGGCCTGGAGAAGGCCTGATGGGAGCACCCCTCACAAAGGTCCTTTGCAGGTTTTCAATTGAAGGGTCTCTTGTCCCACTGTCTCTATCCCTCCTTCCCCTGCCCCCCAGTGTCTTCTGGCTCGGTGCCACTGACTGTCAAATGAGCTCATCAATCTGGAAGGCAGGTTCATGGAGAGCTCCAGAGCTAGGAACTGTCTGCAAGGGGGTCCAGGAGGGTAGGAAAATAGAGCATGAGGTCAAGAGGCTGGGCTCTCTTGAACTTGGAACGCGAGCCTGTGTGTGTGTGTGTCTGTGTGTGTGTCTTGTGTACACATGCGTGAGTAGTTGTGTAAGTGTATGCACATGTGTTCATGTGCATACCTGTGTGCATGTGTGTGCACACGTGTGTCCATGTGCTTGTATGTCCTTGTGCTTTCGTGTGCGTATGTATTGGACTGGAACAGAGGAGTTCCTTAAATCCAACTAGGCACCCCCCCAAGTGGTTTTCCACCCCCAAACCTTTTGCCCAGAAAATTCCTTTTTTTTTTCTTTTTGCCCAGAAAATTCTTGAAACACCATTCCGCCTTCTTTCTTTCCCCCAGTCACCATTGATCACAATGATCCCAGCCTCTGGTCCTCCATTTAGAAAGTCTGTTTCAGCCTGGTGCTCACCAGCTCATGACCAACTTCCAGGTAGAGTAAAGGATTAAATGGAAGGCACAATAAGAAGTGAAACAATTAGAATTTCTGCCTCATTATCATGGTAATCTTATCAGTCGGATAATGAGGTATTAATGGAGATTTAATGTGCATCTCATAACAGAATCCCTTGGAGAAAACACACAGGGAAATTGCTGTAAATCCACTTAATGATGGAGAAGTCCCAAAACACCATATTCCAAAGGATGAAAAATGCATGATGCAAATGAGAAAGAATCAAGGTCAATAACACCATGGGGATGGGCCTAACGGCAGATTTGGAGATATATGTAATAAAAATTGCATGTTGCTTTTAAACCTCACCCTCTGTTGTTTTCAAATGTGCATTCCTAGTAATGAAACACAGAAGTGCAGCCAGAATGATTTGTATGTTTTAGAAACCATAGGGGGGATGGAAACATGTCTCAGAAACCCATCAGGCCCCCTGTGGGGAGCCATGGGAACTAGGGTGTTTTACCAAGAGGCCTCAGAGGGAAGAAGGGCAAAGAAAGAGCCCGTTGGTGGGCGGAGGGGGAAGCAGCCTAGCTGAGTTCAAGGTCATTTGGGAAACACCAGCGGGAGACAGACGCATGCATTTACTTCCTCTCCTTCATTCAACCAACATTTGTCGTGTGCCCACTGCGTGGCTGACCACAGGCAACTCAGAACAATGAAGGACACACACTCAGATACAAGCTGAAAATAAAAGCTCTAATTCAGAAAACACCTACTATGTGCCACAATAGGCACTACTGAAATGCCATACATGATCTCATAGAATTCCAACAGCAATACCGGGATGTAGAAACTATTAAGATCCCCATTTTTCAGATGAGAAGCTAAGGATCAGAGAAATTGAGGGAGTTGTCCCAAGCTGTATCGTGGCCTGAATTTCACTACCACTACATTAGGTTGAACCATATGGAATTGCTGGTATTCGGCTGTTTGGAATCCACAAAGGGGGTACTTTCATAGGGTTCAAGCTAATATATTAATATTTCCTAGCTAGGGACCCTTTCTCAATACGATAGCCTCTAACAGAGGCAGGATAAGGATAGAAATGGTGCTCAGAGCTGAGGGTTGCAGAATCCAGGGAGCAGCCAGCTTCGTGGCTCCCTGGGGATGAGGAACGAGAGCCCTGTGCTTTGGCCACGGCTACTGGACACCTGAGTCCCATATCAGCTCAGAAGCCTCACTCAGTGGGTGCTGAGTAAGTGGAAAGAAAGCCCCAAAACACTCAACCTGTCAATTAAAAGCACTTGTGATTTGGAACATACTAAGCAAATGTTAGCTGTTTGGTTCTTATGATTTATTGATGATAATAAATAATCCTTGAGCCTCCCAGACGTTTGCAAGGATTACAGGTAACGTTAGTTCTATTTTTAGTTTATTTTAGGGAACCTGGAAAAGGAGAGTTGGGGGGCTCTGAGAGCAGAGTGAGTAACGGGCCTGGTTTGCCTGGAACTGTCCCAGTTTCAGTCCTGAAAGTCCAACAGGCCAGTTAATGTCAGTCCTGGGCAAAAAGACAGTTGGTTACTATCTCCCAGAGGGGACCTGGACTCCCAGGGTCATGGATAGGAGGCATCAGGCCTGTTCCATTCCGCTCTGGGCAAACAGCCCCTGTGTGCCAAGCTCTGTGCTTTGCCCTCAGGGTGGCAGCGGACAAAGCTTTTCCTTGTCAAGAGCTGTCTGGGGGACCCTGGGCTTCTGTCTCAGTGACAGTGCATGTGTGTACAAGGGCAGAGGAGGAGGGCAGGGAACACATCTTCACCACACAGCTACTGGCCACGTTCTGGAACAGCCACTGAACATCCATCACCTCCCTCATTCCTCTCAGGAAAAGCAACAGCCAGAGGGACGTGAACCCACTTTACAGATGAGGAAACAGAAGTGCGCTGGTGAAGTGACTTACCCAAAGTCACAAGTGGCTGGTCAGCGTCTTAAGGGCTGGAGAGGGATGGCGAGACTCAGCTTGAGGGTAGACGTGGCCCCCAGAGAAGAGGTCAGTCTGAACGAGGAAAAAAGAGGAGATTCGATAACATTTCTGGAGCCTTGCAGCTGTGTTCCGTTTAATCACAGACTGCAAATTGAATGAAGTTAAGACAGTGTTGCCTCTTTGAATTTCCCCCAGGCCCTGTTTAATGAATAAATAGGCATGATTTGTAATTAGCTTATCCATTGTGCAAATGCTTCTAGAGCACCTGAAGTGAGTTAAACATGCCCCCTGCAATCCTGTCGACAATATTAATTCACTCAGCAAACCTTTCTTCCTGGTCCAGCGTGACTGCGACTGAACGATCATCACATATTGCTCTGCAGTGGACATATTGAGAAAAATTGGGGTTTTTCAGCCTGGAAAGATGAAGACACAGTGTCCTCATCAGCCCCGCCTTCCGGTGTGGGATCTGGAAACTGCTAGTTCAGTTTGTTTTCATCAGCAAACGCTAGATAGCCCACCAAACAATTACCCATTTCCCCTCTCAACGAGCCTTTAAAAATCCCACAGCTGCTCACAGGAAAGGCTTCTGGTCATTACTGCCACCTCCCCGAGGAGCCCCCGGCTGGGGCTCGGGGTCCCCACCCAACTGGGCTGCCTTTCTTTGGTGCAAGCTGTTGTCTGTTTGCAGGGGCTGCTTGATACCCACCCGCAGCCACTGTTTGAGTCCACTAATTCCTGCCAAGCTACCGGGCGTCCTGTATCATTTATCCTGTAATTGGGGCTGCTTATCACGAGTGTTGCCTGGTTTCTGTGCGAACCATGTGGTTGCTGCTGAATTCCGCATCCTAACATTTCCCTGTTCGGAGCTAACGGGAGGGCCCTTCGGTACACGTAGCTGTCTTGATTGTCTCCATGTTTTCCGGCAAAGGGGTTTCCATTCATCTTCATCATGGGCTCAATCTGTGCGCAGAGAGGAGGCGGCCGCCCCGGTGGGGCCTCTCCACCCAGTCACCTGGAGGCTCTCTCTCATCTGTTCCTCTGAGTTCACAGCCACATTTATATTCCGCCTGCCCTGCTGCTTTCTCATGGGCTCTATGAGGGATCTACAGCAGCCAGCCCCTCTCCCTCAGGGCCCCCCATGGGAGTCCAGGTGCCAGCCTATTACAAAATTAGGAGAGAAGGTCACCCTTTCTTCTGAACGAGACAAATCAGGAGGTGGAGACTCTCCGCCTCTTCTTGCCGTGGCGTTGACACTAGGAAGTGGACGTGGTCCACGTGGAGGGCTGTGGGGAAGTGGGCTTTCCCTGCTCCAGAGACTCAAATTCAGTCTGATCTGCTGATGCCCAGTAGGTGCCAGGCTCTGTGCTGGGCACTGGGGAGGCCATGTGTGTCCAGCCCTGCCCTCGAGGGGTTTACAAGCACCAGGGGATGTGCACGCCGGGATTAGGATACCACTGAACCATCATCAGCACGGTCTGTACAGTTGGCAAAGCTCCTTCCACTCCCACTCCCATAGACCCGCTACGATCCTGTGGGGCTATTTTGCAAAGGGGCAGACAGACTCCCATCAGAGCTGAAAAGAAGAACGCAGGAGTCTTCTAGACCTGGATCAGATCCTGGCTCTGCCATGTGTTTTCTATGTGAATTTGGGTAAGCCACTTTACCTCTCTGAGCCTCAGATTCTCCATCTGTAAAATGGGGCTCATCCTGCTACCAGCTCACAGGTGAGGGTCCTGTGAGGTAATACGTATAAAGCACTCAGCTCTGTGCCTGGCACATGGAAATGGTCCCAAGGCATCACTGTGACTAACAACTTTCCCCCTCAGTCGTACCTCCCTGGAGAATGGGGCATGAGGGCTCCCACAGTTCTCAGCACTGTCCAGTGAGGTTTCCTAGTGTTAGAGCCTGTCAGAGCTGGACTCAAATCCTGGCTTGGTTACTCACTGGCTGTGTGACTCAGGGCTGCTGCCCATCTGTAAATGGGGATAATCTCCTCGTCATGGGTTGCTATACCGTGTTTCCCCGAAAATAAGACCTAGCCAGACCATCAGCTCTAATGCGTCTTTTGGAGCAAAAATATTTTAATTATAATATTAAAATATAATAAAATAAGACTGGGTCTGTAATAATAATATAATAAATATAATATAATATAATATAATATAATATATTAAAATATAATATAATGTCTTATATTAATTTTTGCTCTAAAAGATGCATTAGAGCTGATGGTCCAGCTAGGTTTTATTTTCAGGGAAACAGTAGAAAAGCCATATAGAGACAGAATAATGGCGATTATCTGCCTCAACACCGGGTGGGCCAAGAGGAAGCTGGTATGTTTGTGTGTCTAATGTGCGGGACATGGATGAGTTTTGGGGTCCATCTAGAGCTGTCCCGGGTAAAGAGTTCCGGGGGGAGGGGCTGGTTGGTCCTACTTTGGGAGCCTCTGCTGTGCGGGGCACCCTGACCCCTCCTCCAGAACGGCCTTCACGGGCAGCATTTTCAGCCAGTGGTTTGTACCTGTCTTGGCCACAAGATGTCACCCAAGGAACAGCAAAGCATGGGCCTGCGGGGAAATTGGCCAGGCCAGACCCCAACCCCAGGCAACAGCCAATTCCAGCCGCAGCCCTCTCACACCACCCCTGCCTTTGGGAGGCCTCAGAAGAGCCCCAAAGGCAGGCGTGCTATGGTGGGTTCAAGTCCCAGAATTTCTTGCAGAACATGGTACTGTTGCCCCAGAGGACACTTCTGGGGTGGAGACCCCACCTAAATTAATAAATAAATAGGGATAGTGATCCTGATATCACAGAGTAGGATTAAACCGTGCCTGCGGGAGAGGGGTGTGGGTTGGCCGTCCAGACAGACAGCCACACTTTGGTAGGATTCAGCTTGCAGCCGGGGCAGGTGGTTGTGTTACCTGAGAGGCTCCTCCCCGCCCTGTGCCCGATGGGGACGGAGTGTAGAAGCCTTACAGGTGACACTGGCATATCCTCTTCCTCTGGGGCAGCCTCAGATGGTCCAGCAGGGCCCTTACCAATTCTTTGAGGGCCAACCACTTGGTGCCTGGATCTGGACTGGTGAAGAGGGGGAGTAAGGGCCTGTCCCCCGCCCTGGTCTCTCACCAAACCCTGGCCAGCCTGGGGCCCCCAGCCGACTAGGGGGCCATGCGCAGTCGGAGTCCAGGCCCCCACCCCCATTCCCACCCCCTCCTCCACACAGCAGGATCCATTGAAGCCTGGCCAAGTATTCTGGGGTCTCCAGACTTGAGGACCGGCTGGAGCAGGAGAACCGGGTGTCCTGGGCCCCCAGCCTGACCCTCCAGGACCCACAGACCCTAGCCGGACCCCTGGAGGCCAGAGCGCACAGCCAGAGTTCCTCGCAGATGGGGACTTGACTGCTGTGCCAGCACTTGGATCGGTGCCCCGTGCCAGGCTCCTTATGGGTTCCTCCAATCTGGGGAGGGGGGACCTCGGGGATCTGGCCTCTCCCTCCCTGGAGAGTAGGGTCCAAGACAGGGTGGTGGCCAGGCTGCGGAGGCTGGAGAGAAGGGCGCTGGAGTGGGCCCAGGCCCAGCCCAGGCCCACAGAGAGCGACACGGTTGGAGTTGCAAGGAGCCACCACCTCCCAGTCTCCTCCGGGCCTGAGCCACAGTGTCTTCCCAGAGAAGTGAAGAGCTGCCAGGCCCTGATCACATGAAGGTAGGCGAGGGAGAGCCGCTGTCCCCAAAGGGGTCCAATCTGGGAGAGAAATATAGTGGAATCCCCACACTGTCCCCTAGTCTACCCCCATCTGCAAACACTCGGGGACACCTACCATTTGGGGTTGGACAGTCCCTACGGAAACACAGGTAACAGGGAGATCACAGGGATGGGGCCTCATTGGAGAGGGAGGGGAAGACGAGCATGGGGGAGTCTTCCTCAGGCAGGGCCGTCTGAGGCAGGAGGAGTGGTTACCGGGAGACACTGAAACCACAAGGGTCAGCAGGACAAAGGCTTAGAGGTGGCAAAGTATGATTTACTCTGGGGTAAAGGGGGAGTTTTGAGGGGCTGGAGAGGAGCTGGAGCAGGAGAAGGGACAGAGCATACGGCTGAAAGCAGGCTGGGACCAAAATAGAAAAAGAGGTTTAGGCAGAAGAGAAACCTGGTGTGCCAGAGGGAAGGGCGAGAGGGAGGCATGGAAACCAGTCAGGAGACAGGGGTGAGAACAGAGGTGGAGAAAACGGCTGGTAGTTAGTGGAGGCACATTCAAGGTGTATTTCTTCAGGAGCCTCTGTCCGAGGTTTGGCTGATCCAGGGACTGGGGACAGGGAGGCAAAGTACCAGGGGCGGGATGGGGTGAGGGCAGCGGCACCTAAGGATTGCAAACACCCAAACCCAGAAGGGTAGAGAGGAAATGTTCAGAAGTGGTCTCACTGTAGTTATTATTCATGACCACAGCCCTATAGAACTTAAGTTCACAAAGGAGCCTTTTGGTAAAAAAAGGGTTGAGTGATTTCACGCTCACAGGCTCTGCACGTGTTCCTGGACCATTTAGAAGCATAGCCAGGGCTGCCCTTCTTTCTGTGAGCTCTCTGCTGGCTGATGTCGGAGGGGAGGGCCTCTCCAAGATTTCCTGGCCTGTGTTGTCATCCATAGTGTTATCCGTCCTGGTTCAAGTTCATTAAAGCAGGCTAGAAAGCAGCTTGGTGCCTAAATTTGTGTCCACTGGCCAGAGTCTCAAGTTCCCCTTTGAGGCAGTTCAGTGAGCAGCCTCTTCTGTCAGGGGTTCCAAACACCCACTGTACTTCTGGCAACCTCCACAGTGTCACTGCATTTTTGCTACACCCCTCAATTAAATGCTAGCACGGGAGAAATATATATACATAGGACAAACCCCAGACTGAAAGGGACCCCTGAGGTAATACAGACCAACTCAGGGAAAACCCTCCAAGTTGTCCATTGCCTTAGGCCTTGTTAGTGGCAGAGCTAAGACTAGACAGAGCATCTTCAGGCTTCCATACCTGGCGCCATGACCACACAACCCTCGAAACCCGTGGCTTTTCAGTAAGTGGCCAGAGTGAGCCGGCATAGGTAAGAAACCTCTTCAGACTCATCGGTGGCCCAGCTTTGCTGTGCAGGAGGTGCCAGGCATCACTGATGACAGTGCTCACCTTCCCTTCTCATCATGTCCCTTTGCACTCACCTCCTCAGGCCTTCGCCTCCACCAGGTTGCCTCCCTCCCCGCTCGCTACTCCAAAGCTGCAGCAGACAAGCCTCACCTGTCACTAATACTTATCACAGCCACAAGAGAAGGAAAACAGGGCTGCTGGTGATAAAGAAGTGAGGTGGGCACAAGGGAGGTAAATAAACCCGGGTTGGAATACACATATCGACTGGGGGCCAGAAATAGGAAAAGGGAGGCAAAGATTCTCTCCGCAGGCGCAGGCCAGCTGCTCTTAGAGAGCAAAAGTCAAGTCAGGAGCCAGGGGCTGCTGGGACCAATGATGTCATTTTACATGGGACACGGGTTACGAATGGAAACAACAAAACAGAAACGAAACAGCCATTTTGAAAACTAGGACAAAGAGGAAAATTAGACAAAAAAAAACTTTTCACACAGAAATTTGAACACTGCTATCCTCTGGAGATGTTTAGCAATTTGAAGTTTGAGAAAGAGAAAGCTTTTACGTAACCTGACAGATTGTGAGTCAAGAAAACAGTTGGATTTAAGCCTACAAATATAGCTATCTTAAAGGATAAAGTGGACTGGCTGTCGGGCAAGTTCTTCTCCATTAGAAGGGTCCTCCTCACTCACACCTGTGGAGCCAGTGACTGTTTAGGCCTCCCTAAACAGGTTACCCTAGTGGGATATGGAAAGAATCGAAGGCCTTCTCCAGTAGACCGCAAATTTTAGTGAGCATCATGTCATGTGGGGAGCGTGCGAGGAATGCAGAGTATTGGGCTCTTCCTCAGAAATTCTGATTCGGGGGCATGGGGTGGGACCAGGAACATCCCCAGGTGGACGGTGCAGGTGGGCCACTAGTTCGACTTAGGGAAATGCTGGCTCTCACGGTGCTTCTCAAACTCCCTTGAGACTAAGTCACTGGGAAGACTTGAAGATTCCTCGTTCCATCCCTTATGGATTCTGATTTACCAACAGCAGTACCAGGTGATTTTCAACAGGGAAGTTTGGAAAGTAAAGGTTTATAGAATGCCCTAGGGCACTTAAAAATGGACCAATTTCGGGCCCCACTCCCAGATTATATAATACATTTGGTCACAGTAAGATCAGATCCCTTGACTGAACTCACCAGGAGTTAATGATCCAAACATCAGCAGCTATGTATTTGAATCAACAGCTTTGATGACAAAAGTTGTGTCCAAAGCACAAATTAGGAAAGTTAAAAAAAGCAGAAGAGAAAATGTGGATACTTTTCACGGGGGCATCAAATTTAATGCTTTTGACCAGCAATGAAGGTGTTGGATTCCTAGTTAACAGAAATAAGATTACCACGATTTTCACGTTCATGGTCTATAACAGGTTCAGTGACTTGGAACTGATATTTCCATCTTAGCACAAAAGATGGGAGATGTCTTCTGGACCCCTACAACCCGAGCTTCCCAGTAACTCTGGTCAATTTTTAAAAAAAGTCTATGCACTGCAATTTGGTACCCTAAGAAGATGGAAAAGGATTCTTCTGGGATGAGATGACTGAAGAGAAAGCTCTTCAATGAATACTTAAACGTTTAGGTAGAGGACACATTTACAGGCAAGAGGAGCTGCTGACCTATTTCACTTTTCAGGATCATGACACATTTTACAGGCAGCACTGCAGGGAGGCCTAAACAGTCACCTGTTCAGCATCCTTTGGGAAAAGCTACAGAGCCACTTACTTGGAGGGAGGATTGAGTGGGTACAAATGTAACAGGAGTCCAAGGGACATAGGTAATTCCAAGTTGGCAAGAAAAGTTGAATTCTATTTTCAGTTCTAGGCAAGTCGCAGCATTAATTTTAATACTGAACAGACTGAATGAAAACTGAGCCCTAATCAAATGTCTAAATGGTTCCTTCTACATAAAGAGTTACCAATACTGGGAAAGCACATTTCCACCAGCAAGGGGAGTCTGAAGAATGAGCTTGCCTCTGTGACAAGGGCTCTTTGTCTAATAGCAACTCCCCTCAGCTGAGATTAATAAAGGCTTCAATGACTATGGTGATTGGAAGCTTTGCTGTCAGAACTAAGGCTTGATAGCTACCAAATCCAGGGGTCAGCGAGGAACTGGGTTAAAACAGAAGATGTTCGGGGGCAGCTGGTTGACTCAGTTGGTTAGAGCATGCTCATAACATCAAGGTTGCCGGTTCGATCCCCACATGGGCCACTGTGAGCTGCACCTTCCACAACTAGATTGAAACAACTACTCGACTTGGAGCTGATGGGTCCTGAGAAAACACACTTAAACAAGTTTAAAAAAAACAAAACAGCAGATGTTCACCATCTCGTTGGTGACAGCTGGACCATTCTAATTCCTTCCTGTATCGCACTTAACAAGTATCCTTAGATGTTCAGGTGAAAAAGTGTGAATTCATGGTGAATATAAATAATATTCGAGAAGTCAAAGAAACTTGCAGAAATGCTTCTGAGTACAAAACAGATGATGGAAACATAAAGCCCAGTGAATTCAACTGCTCTCCCTTTTTAATCAGTTTTACAGAATATCATAATAGTTACATTAGGAGACAGGATGGGTTTCCTGTACATATACAAGACTGTGCACGCTCATTAACTGAGACTTATAGGTTTCATCAGTTCCAAGAGAGGCAGTACAAAGCTTTTTAATACAGGTGAAGCACAAGAGTGTGGTAAACAAGACAATTATCAACTCAGCAGAGGTGAATTCTTAAGGCATGAGGCCCCTGCCCATACTGCCTGCCATTAACCAAGTGGAGAGGACTTCCTCTCGTGAACTTGACCTGTGCTGAGGGGGCCTGTGGGACCCG
Organism: Rhinolophus hipposideros; assembly: GCF_964194185.1. Taxonomy (NCBI): domain Eukaryota; kingdom Metazoa; phylum Chordata; class Mammalia; order Chiroptera; family Rhinolophidae; genus Rhinolophus; species Rhinolophus hipposideros. Next base: position 74,883,084 of record NC_138057.1, on the reverse strand, counting down.
GCAGCTCCACGGTGACTCCACAGCTCACCCACACCAATCCTGACACTGAGGCAAACTATACCTTCCTTTGACCAAGTGATCTCAAGAGTAGTAAAGCTATTCCTGGTCATCCTACTTCTTGGGTAACCTACATTCTAAGATATTTAATCTGTCAAAGGTCTCAAGCATTTTGACATTCAAAATATTGCAACTATCTCATCAGTTAATCTACTTACTAAAAATTCTTTGAGCTTCAAGACTGTTTGATTCTCACTCCCCAAATTATGGCAATTGCATACAGAATAAATTCACCAGACTTAAAAGAACTAAAAAGAGGGTGAACATTGACTTTTCCTTAAAGAAATAAAGCAGGAATGGAGGGGGGTTAGAAGAAAAGGTAGGACGCACAAATGGAGGAAGCTAACTCCATTACATTTCTATAACGTCTATGCGATCCACTAATAATTTTGCGCAAGTATGGTCCTACTTTCCCCTTTCACACCCAAATCACAACAGAAAAGGGAATTTTTAAAACCTCACTCATTTAAAACACTTAGTTGGCCTTTACTTGGCCCCAGATGGAATTCCCAGGCAGGCAGCAGGGAAACGGTGCCCACGAGGCACACTCACTCAGCTTCAGATTCTTACAGCTCAATACTGTTTGGGCCACACTTTGTTCTATTGCTTGTGCACCCAGGACCACAGATAGTCAAAGTCCACATTGAACAAAGGCTTCTGGGACACAACAGGAAAAGAAAAAACCATGAATCACATCTACTTGCAATCCCTCACAAAGCCCAATTCTCTTACTGCAGCGATTTAATATCTGTATCAAAAAGGCTTTCATAAGGAGGGTTTTTAAAAAGAAAAAGCAGAATGCAATAGCTGTGACTGAGATTTGACCTAAAGTGGAGAAAGAAAATAAACGTTTACCAGGTTTTTTAAACAAACCGTTCTACAAGGAAAGACAATCTTCTATCTGTGGATTTCTTAGCTTTCTCCAGAAGCAGAATATAAACACAAAACACAAACTACAAGGTTAATTCCACACGACTTCAGAGCACTGAGCCACTGTCTCCCCATTTAACATTAGTTAACTGTGAAAATCCAGGTAATAATCAGTGGCTACCAAATGTTTCCTATGGGTGATTGTGTCCTTTTGCACTAATCCTTCACGTAAAATGCTGGAAGAAACATTCAAAGAACAACTATTCCTCTTTCCTGGAAGAGCAAAATCAAATGACACCCTATCTTCTACCCACCAAATGCTAACTTTGGAAATCAGCACTACAATAAACCCTGCCATGAAATCCAGCCAGTCATGGTTAGTGCTGAAGCAGTCCTTGCTCCTGACAGAGGGAGCTGAGCTGGGCTCTGCATCTCTGCCAGCTCCTGGGTCAAGACCCGAGCACCCACCTCCACCTCAGAGGTGTCACTGAGGGTTCTACCTTCACCACTGGCTCAAGCTCTGCAGTCAGCTCTACACCCCAAACTCAAAGAAAAGAGCCCTGTTCAGTGTCCACATCTTCAGTTATCCCTATGGAATAGACTTAGCAACCACTGTGGAGGAAAAAAAAAAAAATCATTGACTTTTGAGTTAAATCCTGTAACAATGAATTTCAACTATTCCAAGTCTTCTATTGACTTAACATTTATTGAATCAAATGCTGAAGTAAATGGACTCACTTTAAGTCTCAGAAATCGTGTTAGACCGTTTTGTTGGTCTTGTAAAGTATTTACGATGGGATTTGACTTCTAATACCCAGGCAAGTTGCACAGTTACAGCCCATGAAGCACATGACTGTACACCGATTTCTTAACCTAACATTGAAAAGGACATTTTGTAGTACTAGTTTAATTCAGATCTCTCCCTAAAAGGCAGAAACCACATCCCACACTCCTATGCCACTTATTTCAGTATCCTTAAAAGAAATGAACGAGAAGAGGTGGAGGCATGAAGAAAAATCCGCTTCTTTAGGCACAATGAGACACAGAGATCTTGGAGAGAGGGAGAAGACAACCTCCGCATTCATCTCTCGAGGCTGTTTGTCACAGTTCCCTTAAAAATGCCTGGAAATGCTGTCAGCAACAAGGGACTCAAGGGATAGGACTGAGTCTGTTATGAAAGAAGCTAAACATGATTAGGAAACACACGTAGTGAAACCAGTCAGGGATGACCACGTACAAAACTTGTGCTTGAAGGTTTGGTGTGCCTATTGGCTAATTTCTCAGACACCAAAACCCATTCCTGATTAATTATCAATATACAATCAAACCAAAATACTGAAACACGTATTTTTTCAGAAGAGTGAAATAAAGGCACAGAAACCTGCCAAAATAGATTTTTTTCCATAAGAATAGTATGGTTGGTTAAAATAGTTTATCACTAATAAAACTCGTTATCACTAGAGCACACAATACAAATTAGTTTTTTAAAAAATGACATTCACCGAATTCCTGGTCTGTGCATTCAATGTGAATAATCATCAAAATATATATTACATTTAAAGGCTTATAAGGAGCTCTGTTTGGGGTTTCTACACTATACTTAGTATTTCAGATGAGAAGTACCACAGTAAAGTATTAGGTGTCTACTGTTCCTTTGTATGTAATGTATGGCGGTTAAAGTCTCTCTCCTACAGCAGGCTCAGAGATGTCCATGGTGAGAAGTGTCTCAGTGACCTACTCAGTTACTTTCGTACTCATCAAAGGCAGACCTGTGTACCAAACTCCATACCTAGAAAGTTCAATAAGCTGTATTACATTTTAATAAATATTTCTGTGTTTTTTTGTTCTTTGCTTTTAAGCTCAGCTTAAATTTTGTCAAGGAAACCATTTCACAAGAGGGTACATCACAATCTACTATGAGCAATATTCCTTGTTTATTAGAATCTGAAGATGTCCATATTACATCAAATATAAATATATATTATATTTACATTTCCTTCTTTGCTTTTCAATTTAGGTGAGTGTATTTATAGATAATGCCACTAATGTCACCACCATTATAACCCTCAGTGCAACTCATATTTTCCTTCCACTGGATGCCTATAGGAATTAGCATCTTAAAAGAGGTGTACTTTTCTTTTTTAAAAATAAAAGGAAAGAACGGGTATCCATGAACGGAGATCTAGGAATATTCTAGGAAATTTTGCTTTGTTTTTTAATATTTCAAAATACCTGAAAAATGTGGTCCCTTTTTGCAGTACTATTCTCTACTTGGGGACAAGAAAAAAACAAAATATGCAACTCAGAAAGGAAAGGAGCCTAAAGAAAGGAGAACCTGCTTGTTAGCTCATTAATCTGTTTAGTAAAGATCTGTCTGAAAATGTCTGAATGCTGTACAATATTATACAAAAACAATCTTCAGCCTTCAAAGCAGCTGGTCCATTTTCTTCACGATGTGTTTGCCCATCTAACAGTCTGCTGCCTTGGTGGGCCTTGGTCTTGGTCACTTCCTGTCATCAATAGTTTTAATGAATTCCACTGCTGCTGTGAACTGCATCCACCAATAGGACTCCTCTCCAGACAGACAGCTGGCATAAAAGCTGCTGATGTACTGAACAGTGGACAGCAGACAGGGTGGATTTGCCTAGAGAAGTGAAAAATAAAGAGAGTCAATTACCCAGATGTGTGGCTCTGCAAAAATCATTTAGGTTAACATTTTCTAATGTTTTTCTGTGAGAGTTATCAGTGCTTCTGAAAACAACCCCTAAATTCCTTTCTGGAACTATTTTGTAAACCCTAGCTACTATGAGCAGCAACAGTATACTGGAAAGGCAAGTGGGGCTCTAATCCTAGCTGACCTAGAGCTCTCTATTCTGCAAATCACTTAAACCCATCAGTGGGTTTAGTTAGGAGGCTGAACTAATTAATCCCAGTGGATTTAACTCAACATCCCAGATTCCAGAATGTTAGATAAGAAAATAAATGATGTACGCAAGCTGAGTTCTACGTGGTTAGTAAGTGCAGGCCGAATCAGCTAAGAAGGAAAAACCTAAGAGAGATAATGTTTCCTCTATTGCAAGAGGCAACAAAGACATCTGCTTTTTCACCTTCTTCATGTGGAGAGAAAGGACACAGGTATGTTAAGTGGTTAGGAAGATAAGCCAAGTCTTGCTTGTTAAAACAACCTGGACCTGGCTCTGTGTAAAGAACTAGACATATCACATGTGGGAGAGAGAAGAGCAGGGGCTAACCGGAGCAGTTACGAAAGCTGATCACACACTCATTCTATAGGTTTCTGACTCAAAGAGTTCAGGTTGCAGAAATATTGCAAACTAAGAATTAGTAAGATATGTGTCAAATATACTTTAGACATTAACAGATGGGTTGAGCTGACTGGAACACATAACTGATGCAGTCACTTGTCTGCTCCCAAGACACATGGTCTCCTCCAAAATGTTCAAAATAAGCTGTTTACATCATGGAATTTTAATTTTAAAGTCAAAAAACAACAAGAGATGTCAGTACTTTTTAAAATAACATGGTATAGTTACAAATTAAGAAACTGGAGGAGGAGAGAGATGATTGGCAAATTTAGTAATTTGTGACAAGTACTCTGAAGAATTCAATGTAAAAGAAGATGTTAAAAGCACAATCATTCATTCATTCAATAATTATATACTGATCCCCAACCAAGAACTTCAGGCATTGCTTGAAAAGCTGAAAATGGTTACCTAGGAATCTGGTCCTCCCACCTTTTCTTTCGAAAACCCTACCTTCTGGACAGAACAACACTTGACAGTAGACACTTTCTTTCTGGATAACACAGGGCCTAAGACTTGGAAAAGAGCCAAATTCTCTAACATCCTGCAGCACCCTGCACCACTTGCTCTGAATAAACTCTCCACTGGTCGTGGGAGGCGCCCACCTTTATCAGCACAAACACCAGGACAGGAACGAAGTCGTCAGCTCCCGGGACGGAATCCTCATTGGCCAGGCTCAGCAGGTTCATGATGGTGGAGCACATTCGCAGGATGCATTGCACTTTGTCCCGCGGGGTCTTGTAAGCACTTATCGTCCTGATCTCGGACTGTGCAGATGGCCACGGTGCCTCCCGAAGATAAACCTAAGTGAGACGACAGACAGGCAGGCAGGCTTGACTCTCACGGCAACCAGAGGCAGCGACCACAGAAACCTGCTTCCGTCAGGAGGCAGAAGCAGAGGGTTTTTGCCTTTTCCTTTTTCTTCGGTAAAACCACACTGCGGTTCCTTCCCCTTCCACTAAAGATTGAAGCTTAACTTTTAAACTTTTAAATAATATGCTTTATACTTTAAAAAGATATCCATTAAAAGAAAAAAGGGCATACAATGACACAGAACCTAGAAATCATAAAATTCCAAACAATTATCTTTCTTGAATAGCTAGGGTGGGACTTCTCTACATGCAGTAGCTGATTCCAAAAGTACAAACAAGCTACTTTTATTGAAAGAAAATAATTTAAAAATTAGTAGGTGCCTTTGCTGTAGTAGCTCTAGAAATAACAGATTCAAAAAATCGAAAACAATTAAGAATGTTATGCTAAATCAATGTTCATTAGTGAATTTTTAATCAACCAACCAGAAAGCTCAAACACCTGAAATTTTCCTAATAAGAGCTGTAGGGCAGGTAAAAATGCTACCGTGTTTCCCGAAAATAAGAACTAGCTGGACAATCAGCTTTAATGCATCTTTTGGAGCAAAAATTAATATAAGACCCGGTCTTATATATATTATTATATTAATATATATTAATTATGTATATTATATTATATTATATATAATTATATATAAGACCTGGTATAATATAATATTATATAACATAATATAATACCGAGTCTTATATTAATTTTTGCTCCAAAAGAGGCATTAGAGCTGATTGTCCGGCTAGGTCTTCTTTTCGGGGAAACATGGCAGTATCCATAATTAAAGGTAACTTCATGACAAGTTCCAATCAGTTTCTTTTACTGGAACAGCAGTTTCTGTGACGCAGATGCCCTGCCTGCACAACAGTGGCCCCAGGCTCAACCTCCTCTCCACCACAGGGGTCCCTTTCCATGCCAGGGAATCAATCTTAATCCTTGGAGGACTCTTCGAGAACTTCACAGTTAGACTGAATTACCTCTAATGCAAATAGTGTTATATACTGTCGTGCAGGGCGGCCTGCGGGGTCTCTGGTCCCGCTCCCCACATGGGAACGCAGGATATGGTGAGGCCAAAAAGGAACACCCACGGAGCCATAGATAGGGGAGTCATACCACTATAGTCTTGCTGGCAGCTGGGTTGGAGACACAGGAAGCAGGACCCACACTGTCCACAACCCGCCGTCCTAACTGCAATCTGCACTTACCAGCTACCATCTTCTTGCTAGCCCCCCATTTTCTGCTAGCGTAGCCACAGCAGTTATATTAGTGGCCAATGGCTCACTGGTTACAGCTGACGGCCAACTAGCCACAGCTGATGGCCATCCAATCACAGTTGATGGCCATTTACTACCTGAGCCAGCACCTTTCCATGTAAGGCTGAGAGCCTGGAAACTGTACTCCTGGCTCTGTCCCCACACATACTTTATTATACTTTGTTTCCTTGAAAAGCTGGTAACATGCATATAGGGCACACGGAGCAACTTTCAGTTCTCATCCCTCCCATCCCCAAATTCACCTACATTACCTCTGGGATCTGGAGAGCTCTGTGATTTGCAGTCACTACTTTAGACAGTCTCTGGATATGTTCATGAAGAACCCTGAAAACCCCAAAAACACATACGTAAATACATATTTCAGAAAATAAGGTACACAGATAGTCGTAACTGATTTCTTCAAAACATTTCAAATGTTTTAGACTCATGTCTAGATATAGAAGACAACTGTGGGTGAGATGACCTTTTAGCTATAAGTATTCTTTCTTGTCAAAAACAGTCATATGTAGGGTCTGCTTAGAAATGCTGAGTGAAGGCATGCAGGGAGAGTAGGGAAGTCCTTCTTTCCCAGACTGAGACAACACTCCAATGGAAGAGGAGGAGCCCTCAGCTCAGAAACTGCCGGGACACACCAATTAGGAAACAGGTTGACAGGAAGTACAGGGATCAAGAGCCAGAAACCAAAAATCACAGATGCTTGGATGGAGAAGGGACTCTGAAAACACGCAACCTCTCGTTTCACAGATGAAAATAATTAGGCTTAAACAAGTGACTGTTTTGCCTAAGGCCACACAAGGTCAACAGCGGGAGCTAAATCTGGCTTTCTTGGCTTCTAGTGTTCTCTGCAGAACACTGTTAGCTCTCCCCTCTATAAGACCCACAGAAATACCATGGAGGAGAGGGTAGGAACAATCTGCTTCAAAGCTGCTCTCTGAGTAAATACAGTTTGAATGTCCCCACTCCTTATCCCATGCTGGAAGCCAAAACCTGGTGCTCTGGAGAGAACATGGGTCCCAGCTGGCGTATTGGGTACAGAGGCCTGCGGTGGGCTAAAAGCCTCTGAATTATGAACACGTGACACAGGCAGGTTGGAACAACCCTAGCCCACTCCCAGGAAAGTGAACTCTCTCAAATATACATGCAGTATCTTAAAATTTCCATGGAAAAAAACTCTTACAAAAGCCACGAATGCCCCACCCTGAGATCCTATTACATGGACCCCTGGAGTCGACAGCACAGTAAGTCACTCTTACGGCTGGAGAGCGCGATAGCCACCTCGACACACTTGGGGCAGAAACAGGGTTGTAAAGCAGAGAAAATACAGAGAAGAAAAAAAATAATGCTGAATCATCCAGTCTCACTGCCCAAAATAACCACTGTTTCCATTCCAGATGTTTTTTTTCAGGATTAATGTTTTCTTAGGATCACTTTTTAAAAAGAGTGTTACTGAGATATAAGTCACATACCACACAATGCCAGGTATTTTTTGATATTCAAACATGTAACTTTTCATTCCTAACAAATAACGAACGCATGTTAGAAGTCAAGCACTGTGCCTGATGCTGTGATAAGAGTGGTGAGTAAAAAAGCATTATGTTCCTGCCCGCATGGACGATCCGGTGGGAAAGTGCAGCATTTATCAGACAAACCAGTGCTCAAGAACAGGGGGCGACTTTGCCCCCCAAGGACGGTCGGCAAGGTCTGGAGACATCTGTGGTTCTCACAACTGGTGCGGTCGGTACCACTGAGTCTTGAGTCTAGTGTGCAGAGGCCGGGGATGCTCCTAACCATCCCGCAATGCGCACGGCAGCCCCACATCAGAGACTCCCCGGCCCCAAATGTCAGCAGTGCCAGCTGAGAATCATGAGTCTAACAAATGTGAGACTGCAATTGTGGCAGGTGCTCAGGAAAGGTACACAGGCCTGAGAGCCCCGCCGGGGAGTTCACCTAGTCAGAAAGGTCAGAAAAGGTTTCCCCGAGGAAGTGACACTTGAGTCAAGATCTGAAGGACAAGTGAGAGTATGAAGCAGGAAGGGAAGAACAGCTGAGGCAGAGTAAACAGCAGTGCCTTCCAACAAGGCCATCCCATCTTTACGCCCTCCGGCCTGATTCCCCACATCCCCGAAACAGGGCAGTATCATTCTTTTTGATCTTTGAACTCTGATGAGTGAAAAATGGTAACATGCATTTCCCTTACTATTAGATACCAAGTCTCACGTACAGCTCGTCTAAGACATGGGGCTAGCTGTCCCCTCGGTAGTCCAACAAGGCACTGCACTCACTGGTCACGAAGTATGTCCCCGTCCTGATTAGGGTAGAAGGCCAGCTTGAAAATCCGGTTCATCACGCTCCGCTCAATGGCCAGCTGGGCATCCTGAAGCTGCTCTTCGCTGGCGTTTTGCCATATGACGTCCTGCGCCATGGCGCCGTAGAGGAACTGCAGGAAGTCTTCTACCTGAGCAGTTTTATCATCAGCTGCTGTGAGTTTCTGAAAGTCTCCAATGCAAAATAATAATTTTTAAAATACAATACCTGAACAATTTTAAAAAGAAGAGCACAGAAATCATTTTAATCACTAGCTATGTAGACACTACGACTACACTCTTAAAGCCTAAGGTGTCTGGACATGGTTTATTTTAGGAGAATATGCAGCCAAATCATAAAAATCAGTAGAAAGGTAAGAGATATGTAAAAGTTTAAGAGTAAGGGGTTTGTTACAAAAATGATATGCTTTGTTTTAAAAAATGAGGAAAATTGTGTGGATCCAAAACTACCAATTTTTTCTAATTTTTAAATAAACTATAAATACCCAATCCAATAAAAATGAAATTAATGGTTTGACATCAAGGTTTAATTATTAAGAATCTATAAAATCGGGCCGGCCCGGCGGCTCAGGCGGTTAGAGCTCCATGCTCCTAACTCCAAAGGCTGCCGGTTCGATTCCCACATGGGCCAGTGGGTTCCCAACCACAAGGTTGCCAGTTCAATTCCTCGAGTCCCGCAAGGGATGGTGGGCTCTGCCCCCAGCAATCAAGGGATGGTGGGCTCCGCCCCCTGCAACTAAAATTCAACATGGCACCTTGAACTGAGCTGCCGCTGAGCTCCCGGATGGCTCAGTTGGTTGGAGTGCATCCTCTCAACCACAGGGTTGCCAGTTTCAACTCCTGCAAGGGATGGTGGGCTGTGCCCCCTGCAACTAGCAACGGCAAATAGACCTGGAGCTGAGCTGCGCCCTCCACAACTAAGACTGAAAGGACAACAACTTGACTTGGAAAAAAGTCCTGGAAGTACACATTGTTCCCCAATAAAGTCCTGTTCCCCTTCCCCAATAAAATCTTTTAATAAAAAAAAAAAAATCTATAAAATAATGGACTTTAAGGAACTGCTCTTAGACATATAGGTACTCAAACAAACAAGCAAAAGAACAATTTCCAAATCTTCCCAGTAATATGTGGCTGAAGAGAAATGCTTAACCAGAGGGTCTTTAGTTACCTTGAATGAATTCCCTGATCTTCTTTTCTTTGCTCTCCAGCAGCAGCCTCACACACACGGTGGTGAAGTACCGATTGGCCACCTCTTTGTCCCGCAAAACCCTCTGCAGCAGCCGTTCCAGGTGAGCCTGCGTGGTCTGCAGCCCTTGTCGACACCGGGTGAGATAAGCGATATAGGGGGCCCTTTTCCTAAAAGGAAATATGCTTTCCATGAGATCAGATACAGACAGTGAACACTTTCTTTGGAGACTAAGAATCCTAATTTTTCTTTAAAAAAAAGTTACTTCATAGATTCTGATTTTACAAATTGGCATGTCAGGCTGCAGACAACTGTCCTGAGGACGAACTATGTTGCCAGCTAAGAAACAGAAGCATTCTGCCTGTTTGTGAAGAGTATTGCCTCCAGGGCTGAAGACTTAGCTACCTAACTTAGGAATCACTACTAAGTCCTTTCACATTGCTGGTCTATTTATATTGGAGCATTGTCTCCACGCTGGTGGGACCTTACACCTCACAGGAAATTGACTGCTACAGGAAACTAAAATAACAACAAGATACAGGTTAATATACCACTGGATCATTAAACATACCAATAATTATTTTCACAGTCCAAATGTAACAATTTATTAGAGCACCCGTTCCCTAGGCCTCAAAGCCCCCTCACTTCCTAAGCCTCTCAATTACGTTTTCTTCTTCACTGAGAGCAAGCAACTGGCAACAGACAAAGGGTAGCAATTCCTAGGCCTACTCCTGCCTCCGAGTTTACAGAAGTAGTCTTTCCCGTCATCCTTACAAAAGCGAAAATTCTATCCCAGTTGTCCTGGCCTCACTCTGCTAAAGCTGCGTCTCTGCAAAGCTGAAGCAAACTGCACTTCTGTTAGTAGGAGCTGCTCATTTATAACTACACTTGCAGACTAAAGAGCCAAATGTGTTCCTTGGAAATGTACATCCAGGTAAACATAACCAAGCCCTTTGCAGTAAGCTGAGATTCATTTCTGGAACAAGGACTGAGAAGAACACTTGCAGCTGGAAACAGAGTCCCCAGGCAAAGCAGGCTGGGTGTAGTTAGTACCTGTAGTCCTCAGCAATAGACGCCAGCAGTTTCCTACACGTCCTGTTATCAAAGCGGCACACGCAACGCATCGTTTCTTGAAGTTGAGCCATTAAGTTCTTATCTTGTAAATTAATTGCTTCGGCTATTTGAATTTTTAGGAAGCATACAATTTCATTTTCTAAACAGAAAAATAAGAATTCTGTTACTATTGAGAATTTCCATGGGCTTACATAAGCTGTATGCCATTCCTCAGCCTTTGGATGTCAATTCAGCTTTACCGTGTATCAGTAGAACTAAGCGGTATTGCCACTCTCAATTAGAGAACCCTTTAATGAACCATCAGTAATCAAAGTGCCCTTAACTGAGACCATAATTGTATTAAGTTGAACCATATGGAATTGCTATAAAGCTGACAGTTGAATACTGGCAACTTCATATGGTTCAACCCATATAGGAAAAAAATGAAACTACCATGTAGCAATTTACCTTCTGGGTCTGTATGGTCTGGTAAACCGTTCCTTGTTGAATGGCTTAGCATTGGGAAAGCAACAGAATCCGCAGAGCAAAGAGCAAGCCTCAGTTTCTTTTTTGCATCTCTGGAGAATAAAAAATTCATTAATATCTTTATCCAGATATAGTCGCCTTTTATGAACATTTACTACATAAATTAATATGCTACCTCAGAACCCAAATGTTTCATGTGGTCATAAATAAAGAGTAATTTTTAAGTTACTGAGGCCTCACTTAAAGGAAGAGGCTTTCTGGTTACCCAAGGAGCAAGGCTGTGAAAAGTGTTCTGGGTAAGACCCATATGTGGTCACCAGCATCAGTCAAACAACAGATGCTTCTTCCGCTCACGTGCTGAGGCCAGGAGAGGCACTGTCAGAATGACGTACTGCACCAGGGTTGGGAGGCACCCGCAGAAGTCTTCAGAACCATCTCACCACCCAAACTAAGAACTACTACTGTAACTCCTGACAAACGCACATCCCGACACAAGATGACCTCTCTACCGGGCAAGAAGCCCTTTCTTACTATTGCGCTATTGTTTGAAACCTTTTTGTGCTGAGCCAAAACCTGCTTCCTTTCAACTTCCAACCACCGAAGCACCTAGTACCACCCAGGGCAAAGCACCCTTCAGTGAGGTGTCGACTGCAAAGTAACGCAGCTCTTCATACTCTTGTCTGCTGGTGGTCGGGCCCTTTGAGGTCCTGCAGGGCATGAACCAGAGCTTCTGATGCAAAGCAAGGCTGAAACACGTCAGAGAACAGGCCAGCGTTTGCTCCTCCTGCGGATAACACTTGTCCTGCTCAACTGACTAGCTCTAAATCTTTCCCTATAGGTTTGCTTCCTGTAAAAGGAGGAATTTAGAAATCTAGCCTATCAAATGTAACATTCACCCACTATGCAAAGATTCATAACATATATGATGGTAAAGTCATGGCTGAAAAATTAAAATTCTGTGTGCCACTCCCTCCAATTTTACTGTAGAAAAAAAATGATAAAGCTTCGTAATATTTATAAATAAAATGGTACTATTTAGAGTTTGCTTTAAACCAATGGGGGCGGGGCAGGTAAATATGAAACAATATTGGCCATGTACCGCGTTTCCCCGAAAATAAGACGGAGCCGGACAATCAGCTCTAATGGGTCTTTTGGAGCAAAAATTAATAGAAGACCCTTATAGTAAAATAAGGCCAGGTCGTATATAATACCAGGTCTTCTATTAATTTTTGCTCCAAAAGATGCATTAGAGCTGATTGTCTGGCTCCGTCTTATTTTCGGGGAAACACGGTAGTAGTAACTGCTGAATCTGGGTAATGAGGACAAGCTTGAGGGGGCTCCAGTAGGCTCACTGGGGACAGTCGGTTATTCCACCCCGCAGCTGAACCTTCCTCCTACCTCCCCCTCCCCCACATTTCTCGCAGGGGCTGGGAGCGTTGCATGGGCAGAGGCACTGCCACCTGTTTCGTTTTAATTACTTATGTGGTGCCTGTGAGCATATCCCTGAATTAAAGCCTTTGGTATGTGACATCCACACATGAAGTGGTCTTCTCAGTCAACAACCATTTTGTTCTTATCTCTCTGCTTTCTACATTTGTTAAGTGACTCAAGGAATCACTTGACTTGAAGTGACTGCAAGGTGATGACAAGTCCAAACCTCAAAGTCCTAAATCCTACAGAGGAAGTACCTGTAAGAGAAAGCAGAATCCTGAGGGTGGGCTGCTTGGCTCGCCGAGTCTGGGAGATCATCGGCCGAGATGTTTTGCAGTGTTTCATCGCGGGGAGAATCATGTGCACTTTCACCATCACCCATAACCTCTGAACAAAACCCACCCCCCAAAAAAGGATAAGCAGGTTAATCTGGAATATTCTGGCACTAGCAGTTATTCAGAGCAACTCAATAATAAATTAGCACTATGCTTTACTGTAAGAGTTCTCTGAACAAGAAAGAAAACTTCAAACATTTAAACAAGTTATTGATAGCAATGATAATATATCAAGAGACCACCTGCTGAGAAGAGAATGGTTTTCTTACACAAATCCTAACCAAAAACTAAAACAATGAAAGTCTTTACTAATTTAATAAAGATACGACTCTGTAATCAGAATCACTGAACCACAGAATTAAAAGGGGCCTCAGAAATCATTTTACACAACACCCTCATTTTATAGCCATGGAATCCTGCCCTATCAGCAAACAGCTTGCTGTAAACGCTTGGCTAGCCAGTGGCTGAGGCAGACTGTGTGCTCAGGCCTCCCGCCCTCCTCGCCAGGTTTTCTCCCACTGCCCAAGAATGAGCTGGGGGTGAACTCGCAAATCCAGGACTGCTCTGTGGTTCCCATGGTTCTTTTCAATTAATTTAGATAACTTAGATAAGAATACATGTATAAAATCAAAAAGCATAAAAAGTTCCTTAGTGTAATAAAGATATTGTGCTTATATAGGAAAAATATCTTTATTCTCAGGAGATAGTTTCAAATCCTTCAGGAAACAATATATATAAAGAAAATGGCAAAATGTTAACAATTCATAAGTCTAGGTAGAGGGAATATGGAGTTGCATTGTACTCGTCTTTCAACTTTTCTGTTATTTTACAACTTTTCAAAGTAAGACGTGTAGGAAGCCACTTCTCCCCAGATCCCCCCTCTCAGGATCCCTGTGAGTCACCCCCAAACCAACTCAGTTTATCCATCTGAGATCCTTCCAGACACACTCTGTGCACACACAGCACAAATACATGCAGTATACAATTCATGCTTTTATATACTTTTGTTTCCTCTTAATTTATTTTGGGGATTGTATCATATTTTTCTGTCAGCTATTCAAAAGTAGCTATTGAAAGGCTGCTTTTACAGATCACCTTTATCACTGTGATTTTATACAAAAGTTACTATTCAAATCTTGATGATGTTTATCACCTGTACTTTCATAGTTTGCCATCGCTCCTTCACTGGGGCTGGTTCGTTTAATGGCATTCCTGTATTTGTCCAGAATATCCTCAGCGACCTGAGCTTGTGCACTGAGTCTAGGGCCGGGGTCATCTGCAGGAAAGGAGAGGAAGAGAATCAGCTCCCCTCAGTTTGCACCAACTCTGATGTTAGTACACCAGGACCATAATCCCAGAGGCCAATTAGGAGATAAGACTTAAAAAAGAGCACATATCTCAACGTTAAGAGGCACCATGCAGCTGTCTACTCATCCCATTTCTGGGTCTGAGAGCCTTGCCAAAGCACAAAATTGGGAGAGTTAGCTCCACTCTTTCATCATTGCCAGAATTCTGCATGACACTGTCAAAAAGTTCAGTGCAGACTAAATGGATGATGGGTTCTAAAATGCTGACACTCAAATCATTGTTAATAGCAATTCATGCTAACAGAACTTCCAAGAATGCATTTTTATATGCAAACTTCATTATTCAGACATCTCCATGCTGAAGGAGGAAAAAAAAAAGTATTCAACTTGAGAATTAAAGCCTATTAAATAATAATAAAACAATGCCTTCCTCCTTTCTTCCTTCATGGCTTTCTCTCTCTACACCACAAGTGAAAACTTCGGATACTCATATTCTAGGTCTCACCATGACCATGCAGCTGCTGAAACAGAGCACTTCTGTGCATGCAATGGTGTCAGAGGCACTCCTAGAAAATCCAGACATTGTTGGGGAGTGCTGGAATTGTACCTGGGGTGCACAGAGAAAAAGCTTGTCCCAGTCACAGGGGCAGCACTGTTTACTGACGGGACCGTTATCCTGTCAGCACAATCAGCGTATGCTTTCCTGGAGCCCAAGATAGCAGTCGTTAATTAACAGTTATCAAAGCAAAGAACTGCTACCGATCTATGGGACAAAATTAACTTCCGTAGTGAAATGCAAACTCCTGACATAGATCTAGTCCAAGCATGTAACCATAAACATCTACATTCTGGTAGAATCCCATTTTTTAAAGTCTAAAAACACTTAAAAATCACAAGATTTTTATATATGTGTGTTAACAGTAGCTAATATTAATAGCAGCAACATTTATTGAGCACTTACCACATGCCAGGAACTGTGCTAAGCACCTTTTATGAACAATCTCAATCACCACAAAAGCCCTACAGGGAGGTGCTACTGTCGCTCTCATTTTACAGAAGCGGAAATCAAGGTTTATAGAGGTTAAGTAACTATGCTCATAGGCTCTACCCTGAAAAAAATATTTGGTATTTGTGTCTGTAAAATCGTAGTAAACTCTAGAGAGAAAGGATTCCCAAAGTAATTTAATCTTCCTGTGATAATGGCATTTGAATGCGTGATCAGAAAGTCCTAATCTGATCTTCTTCAAAATGTAAACTGATAAAAACCTTTATCACTACAACATCTTCTTTTGGAGGGGGAGTACTTTTTGCTATTGGTTTTGAGTGCTGTTGAGTGCTCTGAAAAAGGGACAGTAAAATTTGGCTAAACATAATGAAAGCCATAATGTTGCTTATAATCTTTATTTCTATAATGCCATTCATAAAAATTTTATCCCAGGAAATTAATAAAAACAAACAAAAAAATGCTACATATATGAAGTTGTGAGCAGTATTTTCATAGCAAAAAACTGGATACAATTTTCATAGCAAAAAACTGGATACAATTTTAATATCCAAAACATTATGAAGAGAATGTTCAACACTACAATAAAATCATATGACAGATTATCTTAGAGCCAATTAAAATTATTGAAAAATCAACTATGTCTAGCAGAAACTGGGAGAGGGTTTATGAAATAACATGTGATAAAAGAAGAATACAGTTACATACAGACTCTAATCATGAAAAGCTACGTACAAATATGGAAAGACTGGGAGAGAACATGAAAAAACAGGGTGGTGGGACTATGGGCAGTCTGTTAAGAAACTTCCTTTCAGAGTATTTTAAAATTGATTTAACGATAATTTTCAATGGGTCATTAATCAGGTAGAAGTTTCTGCACCAGTAGAGAAGTTAAATGGCTTGAATCACACACAAAGAAAATGAAATACTACATGAAAAAAATTTACTCTATTCTACCTAGCTTCTAATTTAGGCACCAAGAATCAAGAAACATGTATTGCCCAAAGACAAGTAACTTCTCCAAAATTATTGATTCAACATTTTAAAAACATGAGATTTCTTTAAGAATACTTCACTCTGTAAACGGTGGTGGCGGCCTAACACTGGGAACATGGAAAGAAAACATGAATTATCTTGCCAAAAGGATGCCTTTCCAACTCTTCTCAATCAGACTGTGAGTTCCTGAAGAACAGGGGTCATGTGGGATTTGACTTCATACCTACAACACTTAGCACAGTGCCCAGCCTGCGTCAGGTGTTCAGAAGTACCGTGTTTCCCCGAAAATAAGACCGGGTCTTATATTAATTTTGCTCCAAAAGACGCATTAGGGCTTATGTTCAGGAGATGTCAGCCTGAAAAATCATGCTAGAGCTTCTTTTCCAGTTAGGTCTTCTTTTCAGGGAAACATGGTATTGGCTGATTGAGTAAGAGAGGCGTGACTGCCTTCAGCAGCGAATGGTGGCCTGGAAGAACAGCTCTTGCTCTTCAAACCCGTTATTCCAGGAAAGTCACACATCAAATAAAGCAGGGATATGTGCTAGGACAAGGAACTACATCTAAATACAGAGAACGAAACATCAGAATAACATGCATTTAAATGGGATTCTACCTGGGATATACTGAGTTCTTTGAGAAGGATGTTCTTTTAAAACTTATCCCATTTTTAAATAAAAATCTTAACTTTAACTTAGCAGGATAACATATCTTAAAATCAAAAGAGAAAAAAAGAGATGAGAAATTAATTTCTCTCTCGATTCTCCAGTCACTGGAAACCGTACACAGCTATCAAGCTCAAGGTTGGGTCATTAACACTACTTCTCAAACTTTTTCCTTTTAAGGTACTCATTCATAACGTGCCAAAAAGAAGCTGTAAAAATACAAATGCTGAATAAGGTAAGAACCTAACCCCTTGTTGTACAGATGGTAATGTTAAAAATTATTCAAGCTGTAAAAAACTGGTAAAGTTTATAAATTTATGATATTGTTTGAACAAACACCTTATCATAAAAAAAGGAAATTAGGTAAAACAGAATTTCCCTGTGATCCTGAAAAATCAAGAACTACAGATGGTAATAAATTTAGAATTGTACAATCAATGTTAGAGAAAACGTTAGAGAAAACTTCAATCAGTGATCCAAAGATAAGTCATGCACAGCAGTAAAACCATCACCACACTTTCCTAAAAGCACTATGTGTCATCATCCCACTAAGATGCCGCGCTGCAGGGTGTGCCTAGAGGCTCAGGATCAGGGGCCTCAGCATAAGCAGAAGTTATGATAATGAGGATGATGATGGTGGTGGTGGTCTGCAGGAAGAGCACACTGATTCACTGTGGCTGCCAACGGGAAACCACAGAGCTATGCAGGACCAACTCCCCACTGTACACACACAGACACACTCTTCTACAAAGGCAACGCTTATGGCACCCAAGAAAAAGTGTTATGAAATATGTGCTCTGGGAATGAAGGAGCCAGGAAGTCCATTGTCTACAAACCTGTGAGTGTTGAGAATCTGTCAGGCCCCAGATCATCTTTGTCTTTTTCTTGTTTTTCTTTCTTTCTAAATGGTATAGGAGCTGGAAATTAAATAAAGTCAGTAGTGTGACACATAACATACTGCACTACTCGGAAGACAGCAGTCATTCTGGAGTTAACCGGTGTGCCAACATTTCTAAGTGAAAGGAAGGTGAAAAGTTTCAAAGCTAAGAAATCCCGAGTGTCAATTGATAATTGTTTGTACAATAGTAGAGAAGGTTCTTAAAGACTTTTCCAAATCTGCTTTAGGCTCATCTGCCACAGGAGGAATGATTTAACGGGAATCGACTAGGATAATTCCAAACCACTGCTACTTAACCTCTGCTCAAAAACACCACCTTCCAAGCTCTAAGCTCATTCTCTCCTCCGAGAGTGGCCTTGAGTATGGCGTGAAAACAGTGCTCCTCAGCTCCTGAGTGACACGGTGCCGAGAAGAGCCCTTCAGAAGAAGTCCCTAACTTTAATCGTGGGAGATCTCTCCTTTCAGGAAGAAATGCTTTTGCAAACTCAAATCTCAGTATCTACTGGTATGATGCCAGGCTATTCACACAAAAAAAAGCAAACAATTTTATACAACTGCCTTCCAAAATAAACACTCACTAATATTCAGGGTATAAACATTCTCAACGAACATAAACATTAAAAGCTTAAGTTTATTCCAAAAATGTAAGGGATAAATTTCAGATTTTCAGTTTAATTACCAATAGCATCCCTTTTTCCTGCAATAATTATTGGAAATAAATATGTCCAAAGTCCTATGTTTAACATCAGTGGTACATGATATTTAAACACCCATGACTTGCATGCCTTCCATTTATGAAAACCACTAGCACTTCCTGAAAAGAACAAGAACTGTCATTTCTGAAATTCTGCCTTAGCATTCACCTGTGCCAAACCATTTTCTGTACCCTCAAAACAGCTAGAAACAAGCCCAGCAGGCCTCATAGAGAGAGGAGTCGAGATATTGGCTCTCTGAAAAAGATTTTGGGGCTTTGCTTCTTGTTGCTAATTCAGCATTCTAATATTTCATAAAATTACCTTTAGGCATGGCAGAAACAAAACGTTTTCTCCACCAAGGTCTGTTCCTGTCTGATTTCTCATCATCGCTATCTTTGCGTTCTTCAGTCTGTAGAAAAAGTTTGATGCTTTATTTGGAGTTGGGCAGCAGGACAAATTACTATGAAAAGGATTTTGGTTAGTCTGTGAAACACAAAAAATCACTCTGGTTTGTCTTAAAACTGTTCTTATTGCTGCAGAGGCAACTTCTGGAACATTGACGTGTACCTTTTAGGGACCAGACTATGATCTGCTGGAGGATAGGTGTGACCTCATCACTGTTAGTAAACTGAAAGTGTAATATGGAGCCTAGCATAGAGTAGGAACCCAAAATACACTTACGGGATGAGTAAAAGCAATGCAAATAAAGTCCAGAGGGGTAACAGAGACGGTAGCAGTAGTATTAATAATAAAACCGAGTGCATGCTGGGCGCCAAATACTGAACATGAGGAACACAGTAGCTCATTTAAACCTCACAGTTGCCTTAGGAGAGAATTACTATTTTTAAGCCCTTTTTATAGATGAGAAATTTGAGGCTAAAAAAGGCTGTTTCTATTGGTGATCACTTCTTTAGGTATATAAATATTGAATAACTATGGTGTACCCCTGAAACTAATATAACATTGCATGATAGCTGTATCTTTAATAAAAATTTTAAAAGTCATCTCTCATCTTCCCCCAAATTATACAGCCTGTATGTGGCACAGCTGGGACTCAAACCTAGATCTAATCAACTTCAAAGTTCATGTCTTAATCACCAATTACATGGAGTGATCATTAAGGCCACATGTCAAAGGACAGGGACTAGTCCATCATGTGACCTTAGACAAATCATTTAATTTGCTTTCTCATCTACAAAACAAACTAAAAATATCTTCTCTAAGGGCATTCATCTAGGTGGGGTATCAGAACCCAGGCAGAGAGATGAGGGCACCTGTGCCGGGGACGGATTAGCAGTGGGGGTGGGATATTGGTTACACATAAGGGGACTGACAAATAAGCACATACACAAAGAATAATGAAAACAGGTTTCTCACTGTTGGAGAAGGGAGTATACATTTTGTGCCAAAAAGCAAAGAAATACTCAAAAAATGATAGCAGCATGTCAAAAGAACCCAGGAGCCAGTTTGAAGGGGCTCCCACTGGCCAAATCAGGGACAACTGGACTTCAAAATAAACGACAATAACAAACTCACCGACTAAAATAGAAACCATGGGACCATAGATGTAATCAGTGAGTAAATGAAAATATCTGACGAAGAACAGAATATTTACATATTTTTGAAGGACCCCTCCCCCACAAAATGCTTATTACTTACAAAGGAGAAAAATGTAACTTTACAGCAGAGCAGCCTGGCAGACAACACCTTCATCAAATGAGCTAAATGACCACCACAGGTGTGGGACAAATTAAAATTGTGTGCTAGCTGATGCAGTATTTTCACGTTAGTGAGAATGCTGCCAAAGATGAACAAACTGAATCTAGTCATAAGAAAACATCAAAGAAACCCAAATTGAGAAACATCCTATAAATTGGCCTATAGTTTTTGAAGAGTGTGAAAATCATGAAAGTCAAGGAAAAACTGAGGATATGTTCTAGACTGAGACTTAAATGACATGACAACTAAATACAAGATACGATTCTGAATGGGATCTTTTTACTATTAACATAAAGAATGATACTGGGACAACTGGGGACACGAGTGGGGTATGAGAATTAGATGGCAGTAATGTATCAATTTTCATTTCCTGATATTGATGGTTGTATAAACTACGTTTGTAGGAAACTCACACTAACGTATTCACAGGTGATGGAGCGTGGGAGCATCAGGTTGGCAACTTCCTTTCACATGGGGGGAGAGGTTTTATTTTTACCTACTTCCAATTTCTTTCTAACTCTGTGATTGTTTCAAAATAATAAATAATACCTCGTTGGAAAAAAAGAAACAATATAGCTAACTATCTTAGAAGAAAACTGTGAGATTTAAATGAAATTAGATATAAAATTACTTGAAGGAAGTTAAAAGCGTAATAAAAATGCAAGCTACATTACTACAAAACCAAGCACTACAGGTTTCCTATGGATTATGGTTAACAGTCATCTTTAATCCTGACTACTATCCATCCTTAATGCTAGATGTATATAATCCATGCTAATTTCAGATATCCCGAGAATCAGGCAGACCACAAACGGCAAATTCTTCTACGTGGCCTATGTCTCATACCTCTCCTCTTGATGAGTCTTTACTCGGGGATGAAGATGATGAATGAGGTGCAGCCACCAAAGAAGTAGCACCAATGGCTGCAGCTGGAGGGAGTTCTCGCTCTTCATTCCCTGGACGTCGGTTCCAGCTGGGGTCACTCATGGGTCGCCGGACAGAAGATACTATATCAGAGCTCCTGCTACGAACTAATCTCTCAGGGTAAGAATGCCTTTGCTTAAATGCCTCCATTTCAGCTGGACTTAAAACATGGGAACCAAAGTTTGGCAGCCTGGCCTCATTTCCTCCCACAGCTCCTTCCAGGATTGGGGGGTCCGGTGGTGGATGCGACGGCCTGGCATAGTGAACCTTTGGCCTTACCACAGCAGAAGCCCCTGGAACACAGGGAAAAAAGTTTGCAGCTGAGACACAACTGATCCAACAAAGGCATTAACAAAGGGTTTTTGTTCCGTTCTTGTCTGTGATAAGACAGGACTCAAAAAGCTCACTTGATCATCACTTCACAATATATACAAATATTGAATCATTATGTTGTACACCTGAAACTAATAAAATGCTACGTCAATTATATCTCAATTAAAATAAAAGTTCATCTGACCAGTTTACCTTCATGTGAAGACAGTGGGTCAAACATGGCAAGTAGAGAATCTGACTGGGAAGGAGGAGAGGTCAGCTGGTGGGCACCTAAAACACACAGGCAAACAGTGAGACCAAGTCAGGACTTTGGACTCAGTGAGAGTTTCAACACAGTGAAAATGGTTCTGGCGTTTTCCCAGTTTTCAAACGTTTTTGATCAATTAGAACTTGAGGGGGCATATTAGGGAAAGAATCAACAAATACCAAATGTTGATTACTCCAAATTCAGGTTGTTTTCTTCTACACACATGGATTTCAATTACATTTAAGTGGTCTAGCGTCCATGTGCCTATTACTTCTAATGGCAAAAACTGCATCATAGTTAACGCAAAGAGCGTAGAGCCAGAAGATGTAAGTTATCAAAAATTTCAGAATTTTACAAATTCCCTGAGCCTCACCTTCCAGCTATAAAAATAGGGGCAACACAACCTACAGTAGGAGTACAAATAAAAAGTTGTAAAATTAGAAATTCTAATACTGCTCTCAGCAGATGACAATTTACCAAGAATACTACTACATTACACCATGAAATAAATTCATATTTTTTAAAGTGCACTATTTTAAGCTACAGAATAAAAGATGACTCCTCTCACCCTGTCTAAACAACCAAAATCAGAAATATTATAGTTAAATACTAAAAGGACTTCTGTAAATAGAAGAAAGAAGAAATATTAAAATAGATAAGTGTGCAGAGGCTCATACTGAAATATATAAAAGAAATTGTTTTGAGTCAGCTCTTTTTGATAATGAATGATAGTATTATGTATGCCTTTTGATTTTTCCTTTTGTTCTATATCTTATATTTACCTTCTTTGAAAAATTACAGAAACAGTATATCACTATGAAAGATAGCACAGAATATCAGTTTTCAAAATTCTGGTCTTAGGACACCTTTACATTCTTAAAAATTACTGACTGATTTATATCTATTGATATTTATCATATGAGATATTAAAACTGAAAAGAAATATTTATATGTATAGATCCATTTAAATATACCCCTTAAATGGTAACATAAATAACCCTTTGTAATGAAAAATAACTATATTTTCCAAAATAAAAAAAACAACAGTGACACTCTTTTACATTTTTGCAAATTCCTTTAATGTATGGCTAAATAGAACAGAGCTGGATTCTCATATCTGCTTCGGTTTTCAACTGGTTGCAATATGTTGTTTTGGTTGAAGTATGTAAAGAAAATCTGGCCTCACATATATACTTGGAAAGGGAATATTTTAATAGCCTTTTCAGATAATTGTGGATATTCTTCTTTAATACTATACAGAATCTTGACAAGTCGTTTTTAAAGGTCAGCTACAATGTAGAATCTGAAACCAAATCAATGAAATTTTTGTACTGTTATATTAAAATTAATTGGTCTGTCTTGTACTATAAATGGATCTTTTACCGATGCATGATTTTGTAATATCATGCACTGATCATGTGGAAAACACTGGTTCAATTAGATATGCAGAGCTTCTAAATGTTGACACATTCAACATATCATGTAGAAAATCACCAATCTCACCAGAAAAGGCTTCAATAATGGGAAGCTGTCAAGCTCATGGAGGTGGGCACAAGTTTTCCAAAATTCTAATTTTTATCTGAAAGTTTGAATTTTATCATTGGCAACAAACCACTCTGATAGGCTCACTTTGTTGATTTGCTAGAAATGTCTGCCAAACACCCAAGTGTTAATAACTACAGTTTGTCAGTCATTCTTTCAAGTAAAAATGGTGTTTCATGAAAAACAAATTAACAAACAAGAAAAAACAGCTAGGTAAGCTCACAACTCAAATAATTACATAAGTGTTTTTCCTTGAGACACTTCACCATATATTAGAATGCACCAGAAATGCGTCAGGGGTACTTCCTATTACCTCACACAGAATACTAAATAGATGTACACCCAAGGGGTTGAGATGTAATTAAATAATTTTCACTGATTCATCAAAGACATTCATAAGTAAAACTTTTTTTTTTTTACCTGCAAGAGAATACAATGACTGCTAGCACGCTTTGGTGCCACTGCCTTGTTTCGTGCTAAGGTGCCAGCAATGTACCACCTTTACTTGTGCACCATCAGTACAAAAGTCAACACAGTGAAAAGGACAACTTTTATTATTATGAAAACAGTTTTGACCTCATACCTGTCCCCCACCCCCCCCGCCCGCCACCTTCAAAAGGGTCCTCAGTGATCCACTACACTTCGAAAACTGCTCATTTGGGGCTATTTTGCCTCCCAAGGGCTCATTTGGCAATGTCAGGAGACATTTTGGTTGTCACAACTGCAGGGGAGGGAGAGAAGTGGCGTGCTCCTGGGAGAGGCCAGAGATGCTGCTGAACATCCTACAATGCACAGGACAGGCCCACAACAGTTATCTGACCCCAAATGTCAGTAATGTTGAGGATGAGAAACCGTGGTTTGGAACAAACAAACAAAAATATATATAAAGAAAGGGTACCCAGAACCAATATATAAAGCCACTGCTAGCATTTGGTATTTCTTTTCAGTGCTTTCTTTATGATAGTTTTTTAAACATTTTATAATACCTATATATACTAAAATTCTCTAAATTTTCCAGGTGATATTATATTGTAGGTATTTCTCTGTTATTTCATATTCTTTAAAGCAGTTAAAAGGCAGCTGCATAAATTCTAATAAGTGGTTACATCAAAATTCACTTAGCCATCCTATTTTTCCATTCTTAGGTAGTTTCTAATTTTCTGCCAATTAAATGCTATGAAGAATATCCTTGTGCATAAGACTTTATAAATAGGACTGTTTCCTTATGACTAATTCTTAATGTAGACTAACTGGACCAAACTTAGTATGTGAACTTTTAAGGCCTAATATACGTATTGCCAAATTATGCCCCAAAGTGCTGTGACAATTGATATTATCACCAGCAATGTGTACGACTGCCAGTTTCACCCATAAATGTAATTGTTTTTAAAAAGTCATTCTCATTTCCCCTTCTCACCATGAGTTACTTCATCCATGTCTGGACTAGTGACAGAATCTTTACCCCCAAAATCAGAGCTGCACTCAGATCTCAAGTCTTCAATCTTATTGGGAATATCCTCAGAGGTTGCACTTATGCCTTTAAAAACAACAAAAACAACAAAAGAGCAAAAAATAAACTGCAAGAAGAACAAAATAACCACACAGAAAGTATATGAGGTTTGGATAAATGTACATATTCTCAAATTTTTTGTGTCCCAGTTCTATACATGTGAGCTGTTTGGTTATTATATCCCTTACTGTACTACTGCTTAAATACATTTACCTTGATTTGTACAACATAATCAAAATTACCATATGATAATCTAAATACAGTAGCAGAGGCTATCCAGAACAGATAGTTACATACAGACTGAATGCCAATTGCTTCAGCAGGCACTATTAAAGCCACACATTCGATTCTCACAGATTTAAGGTTCTATAGAAATAATTTTGTTTCTGGAAATTACTCAGCTCTTAAATAAAACTTATCTCTTTGCTATCAACTTTAAAAATGGGGATGTGGGAACACACCTTGAAATCCTTATTCCTTAAAACAAGACAGACATACCCGACACAACACTGAGGCCTGGTGTGCTGGGGCGGGAACTGACCTCCCTGACATCCGTATCATCAGAAGTGCTGCCCAGTCCGGAACAGCTCTCCAGTTCCTGTAGACGCTCCTCCTGCTTTAGATCTGGGGCTTCTAAACAGAAGATGTGAAGGGTCACACTGGTGAGTCTGTTAGTGCGCAACTGCTTCAGCTTTTGTGACCCAGGTAATAAAGGCTACCAGGGCATGAATAAAATCAGTGTAAATAGATTTCTACGTCTAGGCCAGTTAGCAAAGTTGGTTTGATCATCAAGTGTTAAAGAAGTCAAGGTGATTTTCATCCCAGTATAGGCCAGTTCATTGTGCAAAGATGAAAACTCTGCTTCCAGATCACTAATCTCACAGAGCATGCTGGTGGTAAACAAGTAAACTGAACAAAAGAACACGGAATACCTTAGCATTAAATCAACCACTTTCTAAAAAATAACTCCTACGGTATGGATGATCAACAGAGAGTGAGCTAATCCTACTGTCTCCTTATGTAAAGAGCATGTCCGAATGTGTGAAGCATTATAGAACACATATCAGGACCACTTAATTATTCTTGAGCCAAGTGGATCAGATGGAACGTAATTCAGACATACAGTTACTTATGTTTGCTTTCTGGTAGCTGACATTTAGCTGAAGGCAAAGATTTATATCCATAATCAGAAAAAAAAAAGTAGAAATGCAATACATAAGTAAAGAAAAAGTCCTAAGCACTTTATCAACATTTATAATAATCCTACAGAAAATAATTCTCAGGACTCCACAGTCCCAATTTCAGTGCATTTAAAAAATACATTCGATATCTTTCAAAGGGTCAAGTTCTCCCCTGGGATAAAGCTAAATGTGCTTACCAGGCATCCAACCACTCAGTTCGAGTCATGTTGCTATTCCTATTTTGTGATGAGTTAGTGGGAGACTCTGGACTCAGAGTCCCACACAGAATCCTGATGAGTTACTAATAGTCACTTTCAACATAACTGAACACAGAGTCAGGAAGCACCTGCCATCTTAGCCTACTGCCATGCAACACTGCATTTTTTTTCTTGATAGACAAAAAACACCCTAATTTTCCATTTGAAATTCTTAGCAATGTGACTGCCTCACATTTGTCAAATGTGTATTTGACAAAATGTCCATAATGCAGAAATTAG
Source organism: Rhinolophus hipposideros (assembly GCF_964194185.1). Classification (NCBI taxonomy): domain Eukaryota; kingdom Metazoa; phylum Chordata; class Mammalia; order Chiroptera; family Rhinolophidae; genus Rhinolophus; species Rhinolophus hipposideros. The sequence continues at coordinate 74,856,376 of NC_138057.1, read as the reverse complement.
GATACCTTACATTGAAAACTGTGCAAATCAAAAGGCAAATAATGACAAGCATACTAACCTGAGTCACTTGGCAATACCTCTACACTCCAAGCTTCGCTTGTTGTCTCTGATATGGTAGAACCAGTGCAGGGGTCCAGAAGCACTGACCCTGAACCTGGCAGGCACAGTAAACTGCCTAACATGCTCTCTGCTGCTGCACCTGTATAACCGGTGGGGAGCAAAGGGTTAACAAAGATCCTCATGGAAAGAGCGGTAATATGGAGAAAGGCCAAACACCAAGCTAACAAAACCTCTCTACTCTACCCACAAGAAAGAAGCCGAGGGAAGAGTAATTTCAATCAAAACACCACTAAAAACTCAAATTTCCCACTGTGGTCACAATGACACAAGCTCCTTTTTTTTCATCAGTTGCCTCCTGTTCACCTTGGACTTTCCAGAGGAAACACATTGTTAGGTCAAGTCATTTCAACTAGCCTTCACCTTGGTTTTTCAGCAAATGTTATGTGTTTCCCTAATCTCTTTCTAAAATTTATAGTCCTACAGGGATTAAAAACACTCAAACAGACATTTAACCACAGAAAGTTATACTGGGTAAATGTGTTTTCTTCTGGCACATTAGCCACATATTCAGAGCAATAAAATATATTTGCAGGAAAATGCACTTCGCTTCTGTAGTACTCATTCAACTACAAAGACAGCTTATTGCTCAAACAGAGCTTACTGCCAGGAAAAATACTACTTTAGCATCTGGAACAAAGTAATGCAAAACCAATTAAGAAATCTATTTACACTACTTAAAAATACAAATAGAAAGGATTAAACATTGTACACCTGTGTTAAAAATACTCAAGTTCAGAATGCTCTGCTTAATAAAAGAACATTCTACTTCAGTGCATGCAAAACTTTTGGAAAAAGGTTACTGGTAAGTTACCTTTTAAAGTATGTCATGAAATAATTACAAATAAAATAATGTCTGGAACTTGCCTAAACATAATGGGGGGGGGAGGGGATAAAAGTACCCATAGTGGGTGGGAGAAGGGATGAAACAAATTGGCCGTGTGTGTGTGTGTGTGTGTGTGTGTGTGTGTGTGTGTGTGTGTGTGTACCTTGCTGAAGCTGAGTGATGGGTACACGGAGTTCATTACACTATTCTCTCTTCTATTTGTTTGAAATATTCCATAATTTAAAAAGACAATGAAGATCGTGGTTATTAAGACCATATGAATCTTTCAGGACTCAAAGAACAATATCCTAAGAAGGGTGAATTTTAATTTATGTAAATTGTACATCAATAAACTTGATATAAAGAAAGAAAACTGGTTACGTTTTGGAACTGAATTAATCCTTCCAGAAGTAAATTCAATTTTTTTATCCTATTATTTTATCATATTATCGTATTATTCCGAAACATTTTATGGCTATAATCTGTACGAATTTTGATCTTAAGGTAAGGTGTTTAATCTCAAAAAAAGATCTTCATCACAGACTAAGAACATATACTACCGTATGCCCTGTAAACAAGACTTGATGAGAAGTTAATTCAAAAGACTGGTTTTTCTTTCCTGGGGTGGGGAGGAGAGTTAAATGTAGATGGGGAAAACACACCTATATTTAAGTAAAGGAAAAAACACACACAATTGCCTTACAGTTACATAGTTATCTCAGTTTCCCACTTAGTGCTAACACATACACCGTGTCTGTCAGAGAACTGAAGTTCCTCCCATGAAGAGTGGGTGGATATGAATAACTAGCCAGTAATCTTCCAGAGATGTTAAAGAACAGTTACCTGCAATTTCTTGTAAGCGATCTTCATCAATGTTAGGGTCAAAATCACTTCCCAAGACATCTGTGCTCCAGGTCTCGCTCACTGTTTCTGATATATCCCTATCTTCTGTCAGTCCCATCATGTCACGGATTTCAAACTTCCTCAGCTTATCATCAAGATTATCTTGCGTTGTAGCTATCAAAAACAAAATTAAGCACTTAAAAAATGGTAGCACAGCTATGATTTCTTAATCAACTTTAAGGAACTTAAAGTCTTTGAACTTCATGTTACATATTTTATACTTCACACTGAGCACACAGTACCAAAGCACTGAATTATTCCCTCATGAATATAGTCTGTCCGTCTCTGAACTGTGCTCAGCATATGTACTTCCCTGGTAGATTAACTGATGCAATCAGTTGTCTCCCTGTATCCACAACTTCTGCAGTGACTTTGATCAAGAACTGGGATGCAGTGCCCTCTCTCTGCGCTTGCACAGGCCATGTTACTTGTTTTGGCCAAAAGGGTAAAGGAGGAAGTGTGCCAGTTGCAAGGCTAGGCCTCAACTTTATAAACTTCTGCTTTCTTTCTTCCCCTTGCTTCTCCCATGAGAACAAGCCTGCTGGGGGATGAGGGATGACACAGAACAAAGTGAAGGTCATCCTAGACCAGCCAGCTCCCCACTGACCAACTGACCCCCACGTAAGACAAGCAGAGCTCCCCTACTTGACCACCGGTGACCGTTGATGCATGAGAGAGCCCAGTCCAAATCAGAAGAACCACCCAGATGACTCGCAGACTTCAGAGCAAAAATAAATGCTTATTGTTTTAAGTCACTAAGTTTTGAGGTGGTTTATTATGTAGCACTGTGGCAATAATTAACTGATAAATCCATTCTAAAACAATCATTTTTCTTCATTTGACTTGGATATACCTCCCCAATTCTAGAGTTTACTCTCTTCCCTTGAACAGTGAGAAGCAGTCTGCAATTTGCCTCAATTCACTCCTTAATTTAGTATTCACTAAGTGTAGCCTACCAACAATCTACATCAGAATAACCCAGAGGGCTTGTTAAGGAAGTGAGTCTTTCAACTTCTGTCTTAAGCTAATATTATTTCAATCTGTTATTTTAGAAAATTTAATCCTAATTCATACAATGACAAACTGATCCAGTAAAATATAGCATTATTTTTATTCAAGCCACATATATCCCAACGGGAAACACTCTTCCTTTCTTATATGGACAGAACCAGGATTTCTAAAACCGAGACATGGGAAATGGCTTTTTTTTTTTTAACTCACCACATAATTTTTATGCACACTAAAATCTAAAAATCCCTGCCTCAAACCCAGTTGAGGGCATCTACCCTTGAAGGACTCCAGTGATCTTTAAATAAACACATCAAAAAACCTTTTTCAAATTAATCTTTCTAAAGCACACTAGGGACCCTCCCATTTTTTAATCCTTACCTTGCGCCATGCCCCTACTTGGTAGCTCCTGAGTAAGTATTATGGTTTCCCACCTCTGGGACTTGCTTATACTATTCCTTCACCTACAGTGCTCTAGCTCCATCTCTGCCAATGCAATGCCAGCCAGGCTTTAAGCTAGTATTTTCTTCCAATGAGCTTTTCTCTACACTTTGAAACACTGTTCTCTCTCACTCAGAACTGCCAAAGCACTCTTATGACACTTTCAATCATTTGTGTACCATTCTCTCCCTAAGTTCCTTGAGCCATGAGGTTTGATCTTTGTTTCCCTTAAAATTTTGATATTACAGAACTGAAATATCAAATATTACAGAATTCAAGCAATTCATTTTAATTAGTCTATACAACTTAAGCCTAAACAATTCACCAACTAAATTTACCAACTAAACACGTTTCTAAAAAGTGAAGGAACTATGAATAAATGCAAGTTTAATGGTCATTATGTAATCAACTTAGGTTTATTCTCTTCCTGAACACAGCCAACTTACATGGAAACACTGTTTATCCTGCACCAGGTAAACTCTGTGCTCCCTGAGCAACTGTGTCCAACCTCACTTTACCTTGCTCGTGCTCTAACAGCTGTAGAGCTTCAACTCCATTACTCCCAGAAGGCCCTGCTCCAAGTTCTGATACAGACTCTCCTTCCAGGTCTAGAGACGATACCGAATTGGAGCGATTTGAAGGACCTAGAGAAATGTTTCTACTGTGAGTGAGCTTTTTAAAACAGTCATGAGCCATCATGCAATTTTTCATGCCTTGATAAGAGACTAAAGACTGATTAAAGTGGTTTTTAATAAAAAATTTATTTATTTTTTGAGGGAGTAGCTCACAGTGGATTGAACTGGCGACCTTGGTGTTATCAGCACCACGCTCTAACCAACTGAGCTAACTGGCCACCCCTGATTAAAGTGCTTTTAATACTGCACTTATACCTTAAAAATACACATGCACTGTAAGCCAGCAATTCTGCGTCTAGGAAATTATCCTAAGGAACAAATCAAAAATTCATCTAATTTTTGCTTGTTTCACGGCTTATGTCTGAAAAGTGGAAGCAATCTACATGTTTAATCATAGAATATTTAAATATGCCCATTTAAAATGAAAGAAAACAGCCATTAAAAGCCATGTTATTTAAGAATGTTCCATTATAAAAGGAAATTTACTGTTATTTTGGTGAACAAAAAGGTTTCAAAACAGCATAGACCTAATCTTGCTATAAATAAATATATTTTTATATATAAAAATATAAATATAAAGTTAACATAATGTTAACTGTTATTAATAGAATGGTGAGATTACAGATGATTCAATTTCTCTTCAGCATTTTCTAGAATGAACGCACATTACTGACGTTTTGAGACGTTAGAGGAAAAGGAAAAGTTATTACATTTTATGTTTCTGTTAAAATGTTAGTAAACTTGAACTTTTTTCATTAAAATAGTTTGTCTTAGATCATAGGGTGACATTCTCACTTCACAATCTTGGCTTTTAATGATTGTTTTATTCCTATTTCCATTGTATCTTTCTGTTTCGTGTGTGTGTGTGTGTGTGTGTGTGTGTGTGTGTGTGTGTCCAAAGAAATAAAGAACATTAAAGCATAAACAACATCCTGAAATACTGAGTCCGTTTTTTTTCCATTCAGACATGCACTAAATCCCTCTAAAGGAGCTCTATAAGCTTTGGTATAGATCAACACTAGAGAAATAAAACAGCACTTTTCAAATATCCATGAAGACTTGTATCTTTTCCATGTTATATGACCAAACGTCTCTTGCAATCTTTCTTTTCAAATTTTATTCAAAAAAATATTTTTACAGCCAACTGTTAAAGATCATTAGAGGAAAACTTCATTACTCTCCTCAGTGAGGGGCACAGATGGTAGAATTATAATTTATAAGGCTCCTTTAAAGAACACAAAACAAAATATTACTTGAATCACACAACTCCTTGAATGAAGTAACCCTTCACCTTCAGATATTCCTTCCAGATTATCACTGCAGAGGGAAAAGCGCAAGGTTTTATCAGGTTTACCGTGGAGTTTGTTTTCATCAACAGGGACATCTCCTTGTCCTCCATCCGAAAGTTGCATGTTTAGGACCTAAAACATAAAATGCCATTGGTTTATCACAACTGAAAGATTACTGATATGAAAACAAACCACAGCAAATGCGTATTTAAGATTTTCTGCTCTTCAGTTATCCTTTTAAACTAAAAAACCTATTTCTCTGTTATTCTGGTCAAGCTTTTTAATACCTCTAGGAGAAAAGTGTAAGTATTGGAAGAACTGAATCTGTGCCCTTCCATCACCCTACTGGTGTCAGAGACTGAACAGGCAACCAGATATCAAATGAGCCGAGGTCGAGATTATGAGAACCAAAAGGCTCTAGAGTCAGTGGGCCGGTCCTTCTGGTTCTGCCATGGGCCAACTATGTGATCTTAGATAAATTATTTAAACTCCTTAAATCTCGGTTTCTTCATCTGTAAGATGGTCATAACAGTATGTGTGCCATGGAGTTGTTGAGAATTAAATAAAAAGATACTCATAAAGAATTTGGCATAGTAAAATGACATAAATTTGCAGTCCATTTTTTCAAAAGTTAATAACCTAAGTCAATAGGAAAAAAACATGTAAACAAATTATCTTGTAGGCACCAGAATTCAGTCTAGTCTGAATCTCCACTTGACCACCATATACATGGGCAGAAAAGTCCATACCAGAAGCTGAAGTGTGACTTCACTGCCATCTCGAACTTAGAGCTGAAGTCTTTTTATATTTTCTATATGTTAGATGATTTCCAAATTGCATAATTACTTCTCACTCCCCATAGGCCTCAAAACTCAGCTTTGTATGTGTATCTCCAACTTAATGAAGAATTGAGTGCTTTGTTGGAAGTCACACAGCATGTTTAAGCACACCTGAAACTTGAACTCACAGCCACTGAGTACCTACGCTCTTGCTGGAATATGAAGGAAGAATAATATCCTTACTTAAAAAGAAGAAACAAAACAAAAACAAAAAAACCTCTAGGTGCTGCTTTGGCCTTGCACTTAAATGTTAAATTAAAGGGTTTGTAATGGCTCTATATATTTACTCATGTGATGCTATTAAAATGTTATTTAAAATTAGAATTTCTTTCCTATTTGCTTGAAATTAAATGCAGACATAAAAATTTTACATTGTGTACTTTTAAGATAACCTGGACCTTTAAAGTCATAGTGAGAAATAGGCAACGAATCTTCAGGCAAAATCCATCTAAAGGCCTAGACAGTGGTATGAATAAACAGAAAGCAAAAGGATGACAGCACAATGAAGATATTCCCCTGCACAGGAATGCAGACTACTGCCTTCAAGGCTGCCACTGAGCTGGTGATGGGGGAAGGTAACAAGGGAAGGAAAATGCCACAGAACTCTCTGACTGCCATTCAGCAGTTTTTTCCCTCAAGAAGCATTCCCCTGGTTGTTGTTTTTGATTATATTCCCGAGTTCCTAAAAAGTTGATTCTAATTATTTTGGGGTGTTATTTTCCCTGATACATTTTTTTCTAAAATAATCCATCCTACAAGAACTTATACAGCTTACACATTTTTCTCTCTCATTTTCTCTCTCTTCCTCCCCTCCCCTCCCCCGTGTGTGTGTGTGTGTGTGTGTGTGTGTGTGTGTGTGTGAGACAGAGTCTGGGAGTTTGACACTCCTCTTTCTTACGAGTGATGCCCCAGTTCCAAGCATAGCCAACTACCATCATCATTTTATCAACCATTATAACTAGTCCTTTCTTCCCAGGCCAGGACAAGGTTTTCTTGAATAATAAAGAGTCACTGCTGAATGTAAAATGCCACTTCTTTTTCAGGATGTCACAATCTACGAGAACAGATTCCTACCTTTAGAGTCAAGATTTCTTCTTTCCTTTTGTCCCTGCCCCAAGCTATTCTGTTTACAAATGTCTTAAAAATGATTCCCACACCCCAATCCTATTTCTTCAAAATATTTTACTTTCTTAGTTTTCTTTTCAGTTATCTCTTCCATTTCTTCCTAACTGGCCAAAGAAAAGAAAAGTATTTCTAAAGAATCTTTGGCTCTTTAAAGCAGGAATGCCACTAGTAATCATTAGAAAGAAAAGAAACATAAAACACTTCCTAAAGGTCACTGGAAAAGTCTCTTCAATTTCCATAGCATAATCTCCAGGTTTCCTGTCTCTTTTACTATTTGGGAAATTCCTTTTGGTTTGTGGACTTGGTCACCAACTTCAGTGCCATAGATGTATTAATGTGAAGGACCTCCAGAACTGTTCACAGGAGGTTTAGCATTTGATGCTGTGTCATGGTAGGCCCACTGAAGATAATGAAAAATATTCATTAAATGCATACTGGTTTATAGAAGTGACCATTAATTAGAATAGAATCTAAGTTTCTTAACATCAATGGCTATAAGTTAAATGCACCAATACATTCATACCTCATTTTCTGACATCATCCCTGGAGTAAGCTGGGGACCTGTCCCTAAGGCGATGACCAACACTTCTGGCTGTACCTCCTGGATGGTTTCTTGAGATGATCCTTCATGGTCCAGGTGGAAGTCCATTAGCACATTGGTGCGGCTTCTGTTCCGAGTTGCTAATAAAAATATTTCAAATAAGACAATTTAGAGAAAGAGATAAAATGAAGAAAACGGGACACTAAATACAAAAATATATTTTCTATTAATATAGAACATTTGCGCATGCACAAAAAAATAATGGTGAGAATATGAGTATGAAAAAGAACCTATATCTTCCCAGTTACTCTACTGATGACTAATATAGATTCTCCTTCAAAACTGAAAATCAGAAATGATCCATGTTCACCTGACAGGGAGTGACACACAGATGATCATACCTGCAGAGCAGCAAACACATCCCAATCAATTTAAGACTTGGCATGACAGGAAAAGTATTACCTTATTTCTTATCTTTTCAAGATACCTTCAACTATTTTTTTTCTATAAAATGATTTAACTGCCACAGGTCTCCCATACTAATAACTGAACTTACAGGCATTAGAAAATGTCATATAGAAATCTGACAGCCATATAAAGTAATATACGTTAATTAGGCAACTGATGACAAAACCAGAACCAGTTTTTGAAAACACAATGTTTTTCCTGAAATGTAGTAACCTCTTTCGAAACATGGAGGAGAGATTTCCTTATGTTTGAATACAAGTTTCCTTTCTGCTTACTGAAAATATTCTAAATTAATACAGGATCTAATTATTTTGGGGTGTTATTTTCCCTAATACATTTTTTTTCTAAAATAATCCATCCTACAAGAACTGAAGGATTTAGATAGTCAGTGATAATTTCTCTTGTAAGTTTCAGTCCTCTATGATAAGTTTCAATTTTCTTTCAGAGGTCAATATAATTCAATGCAATCAGAAGACTAACTAGAAATTCTATTTCAGTGCAAAATAAAAGTAGGACATAAAGCAAAAACACTCTGTAGTAATAAGTCTTTCAGCTTCACTTTGAGTGAAAGCTGACCTACTTAAAGACAGAAATATAAAGAATCATCTTCTCTCCACAATGCTGTAGATCTGTTCATTAATCTCCTACTCTCAAAATTCAGAGTACACATCAACTTTCAAGTCACATTCACTCACACCTTTATTTGCTGACCCTCATGTCTTCTGAATGGTGAACTTAAATTCAACTTCATGAACAACTCCATGAATCTTAAGTAACAAACTTTACAATCTATGAAAGTACAAGTAATCAAAATTCATGTAGCAATTTACACAAAGAAAAGCAACATGCACATGGAGCACACTTTTATAAACTGTTTCTTAAATAAAAGATGTAAGAAGAGGAAAACAGCCTATTACCCACCAAATGGGGTTACTAGAGTAATATGAGCAGTAAGATTGGTGGCTGAGGAATCCCAGGCAGTGATGGCTGCTAACTGTTGTCCTGGGTTGGGAAAGCATTAAACAGAAAGAAAATCAACCCTCTAAATAATGGACACAATTTTTTTTAAAATATGAAATAAATTCAATGACCAGATCACATGACTATACAAAATACTGGGCAAACATTTGAAATTTACTTTCCATTACCTCCATATTTAATGACACCTTCTGGATGACAAGAAATGACAGAACTAATGTATAGAAGTGAATAATGGAGAAAAACAAAATCTCTAATTTACCAAATCATTTCTTTGTTTAAAAAAAGTACAAATAGCCTATAAGATTAAAAATTAAGTGTCAAAGTTCGTTTTTTTCTACTTTTAATTCTAAAAATTGACATTTTGAAATGATGAAAGCCAGAGACTGACAGTTCTTAACAAATCAGCTCATGGAAGTTTAAAAATGAAATCCTATTCTTCAAAATGTATAAAATATAACTATTTATTTTCACTAATTATCGCTGAGGTCCTCGTTAGCATTAAAAGATTGTCACTAAACTACTCTGTTCCCTGGGCCTAAACACTCTTTTCCTGTCTTGTTTACTTTGTGTAACTCCTATTCATCCTTCAAGAGAAAGTGCAGGAGTCACCTGCTCCAGGATCATCTTCTGATGCCATCACCACCCAGCTAAGTTAGGTGTGCTGGTAATCCTCTATGCTTATCGCCATCACACTTAGTACACACCGGGAATACTGGTCTCTTCTTATTCTCCCCAACCAGACTATATAGGCAACTAACTTAGAGTATGGACATATCCTACGGTCTCTGTATCCCCAGCATCTAACACAATGGCCCACCTGCAGGACAGTAATTATAATACCTACTCATTTTGTGTATAAAGTCATTACCCAGTGTCTTGTACACAGTATATGCTCAATTAATTTTTTGGTGTATACTTATATATAATAGATGTTAACTAAGTGAATAAAGCTTAATTAAGTCTAATTCTTAAATAAATGAATAAATGACAAAATAAAATGGAAGTTGCTTTATTTTACAAAATAACAAAGATATCTTAACTCCGCTGATAAAAGACTGATTATTAATAACAATAGTGAAAAAATAGTAACTATGTATTTTCAACTTTATCATTAGAAACTTCAAAAATTTTATTATATTATTTAGAACTTAGAAAGGACAGGGCTACACAATTCAAATAATGACTACCTATAACAAATAACACTTTCAAGTTTTTCTAAGAAAAGACAGTAAAATATAAACAAAGTATACTGTAGGTGGCATGATTTCAATTAATTATGAAAAGTATGTCTAGATAAAGCTAAAGCCTCCTGCTAAGCCTTAACTAATTTGGTGCTATTGTAAAAAATTGAATTACTATCAGTAAACATGAAGAGAAGGACATTTCCAAATTATTTAAAATTATATTCCAAAACACTGAGCAATAACAAAGGCTAATAAAGAAATATTAAATTTAAGGGAAAGCCCCAACATGAGAAGTCTCTTTACCTATAGGCAATCGATTCTTTTTATTTGCTGGAGTGGTGGCTGGAGACAGCTGAGGAGTATTATAGGGAGTCATTTCCAAGCTGCTGCTTTTTCCTGGCTTTGCCTGGGGTAGATTTGCCAATAAATTGTCAAGAGCCATTCTGTCTTCTCTCAGTTGATCTCCAGACATCACACTCTTCATAAAATTCACCTGGCAAAAGTAAAAGGACATTAGCTGGTGAAATCAATTTTTCAAACGCAATATATATTTCTCACACAATGTACTCATCTATGACTTTGCCCATGCTTAGATAAATGACTTCTGAGAAAATCCTATTAAAGAATAAAGCCATTACCAGAGTAATAAGCTGACTGTAGGTTATATAAACCACAGTTCTGCTCAACCCTTCCAGAAGATTAACGGAGGACATTGGAGGGGTCTCCACTGCACGGCCCCCAATCACAACATCAAGAAAAGCAGCAACACAGCTCTGTTAAAACAAGAAAAGACCACAGTGAAAAACTTCCCCTTTAAGGGAACAAAATTTCAGATTAAGGTGGACAAGCATGCAAAAAAGATTTTCTTATTGAAAATTTTATGAAACCCAACAATAAATTAAACTCTTGATGAATTAATATAGAATAATCTCCAAGATATTCTGGTGTGTGAAACAAACATGATGCAGGACAGAACAGTGCACTCTATCCTACCATTTGTGAAAAAGGAGGGATGGGGTGATGGGGATAATACATGTAGGAATTTACCATATACACACAGAGCTCTTGAAGTATACACAGAAGACTGATAACAACAAGAACCTTTTGGGGAGGAAATAAAGGCTAGAGATCAGTGTGGAAGGGAAATCTCACTGTATAGCCTTTGAATTTTAAACTAGGTTGAATGTAGCCTATTCAAATATGACTAATTAAAACTTTATTTAATTAAACTAACTGAACAATGCCATAAATATTACTTATGAAATAGCCTCAAAGTTACACAATTATTGCTAATTTGATTTGGTGACAATTTTTTAAAATTAAACTTTAAAAAATAATCATAATCGCTATTTGGTTCTCATTATGATGGCATTTCCTGAACACTTCTATGGGTGAGAAGTAGTAATCTTTAGCGACAGCTTCCTTTAAATGCTGCTGATCCAACCCTGTATGCTCTATAGCTATCCCAAGGGTAACGGAAAAGAATACTTAATTTACACATCACCCCAGGACAAGATTTAATAAAGAGAATATGTAGGTTCACTAACACTTTGGCAGAATTTTCTATAAGCAGCATTTCCTATGACGTAGTCGTCACTCTTACTTTGTCAAATTTCCCAAGGCTGCTCTTCGTCCGGGCATCTCCCTCTTCAGAGCCAGTCATTGCTAACTGCTGCAAAAGGCGGCCAACCTGCAACCCAAAGCAACGGTAGGGAGACACAGGCTGTAGACACTTACAAAGTCCTCTCTATGAAAACACTTCCATTGTATTCTAGACATCTCTTTCATATTCATCCCACCTGACCAGACACAGAAGGCAGGGTTCCAAATGTGTATCTTGTCTACATCAGGCTTTACTATATTTAGAGTTATAGAGGAAAAGTAGAAAACTTTGCTTTCATTTTTTTCTCTTTAGCATATTATATAGACATTAGGAAGTAAAACTACAACACCTTTGTTTCTGATATTGTACTTTCACGTGGTTAGAAATTTTAAAATTAATTTGTAAAAGCTGACTCACTTAAATTATTTCAAGTGAATGTTAAGTACTTTTCCCTAAATACGAGGTGTGATCAAACAATATGGTAAATGTTTCAAGTAAAAAAAATTTAGTACACTAAAAGATGCATTGCCATTAATCCCCCTCAAAATACTCCCCCTCCTTTCGAACACACCTATCTCATAGTTCTTGCCACTTTCTGAGGCAGTTCTGGAAGTCCTGTTTCATGAGTGTCTTTAGTTGCACTGTCGTGGCTGCCTCGATGTCCTGAATCATTTTGACTTTGGAGAAGAGCCAGAAGTTACATGGTGCCAGGTTCGGTGAATAAGGTGGATGAGGACACACCGTAATGTTTTTAACAGAAACTGCCACATACCAGAAGCAATGTGTGACACAGAGGGTTGTCCTGATGGAGGGTGATATGGCACACTTTAAAACACATCTTCTTTCTCTCAACTGCAGCTCCCACCCGACTGACTGTACCAAACAAGTTGAAACCTGTCACACACTGTTACTAAGGTTCAATGCGCCGCTTCCTGTATTGAGGATCCCTGCCTTTCCACTGGATGGCACTCGGCAGCAGCATTCACCGTATTTTGTGATCACAACGGAAAAGCTCCGTGTCACACATCGCTTCGGGTACGGCAATTTCTGTCAAATAAAAACATTACGGTGCGTCCTCATCCACCTTATTCACCGGATCTGGCACCATGTGACTTCTAGCTCTTCCCCAAAGTCAAAATGACCATGAAAGATAAATGTTGTGAATCGATTCAGGACATGGAGGCAGCCATGACAGCGCAACTATAGACACTCAGGAAAGAGGACTTCCAGAGCTGCTTCAGAAAGTGGCAAGAGTGATGGGATAAGTGTGTTTAAAGCGAGGGGGAGTCTTTTGAAGAGGATTAATGGCAATGTGTCTTTTACTGTAATAAATTTTTATTTAAACATTCACCGTGTTTTGTGATCACACCTCATCATAGTTCACAAAGTACTCAAAGCAAATTTTTTTCCCTCCTAAGTTTAAAAGCAAACAATTCCTACAAAACATATGCTGGTTGGAAAGTAAATATTAATTCACAGAGCAAGTTCCTTACTGCCAAAAGTGAACTGTTAATCCATTCCTTTAAAGACACTTTATTGAAAGTTAACATATAGCATCATCTTAGTATCTGGGACAATCCAACGTTTTACTCATTTTGAAAATATGTGATTCAATCTTGGCTAAAATGACAAAAATAAAAACTACAACTATTTTATCATAAGAATAAATTTAATATTTCACAGATGATAAAAAATTTAAAATTTTATTTCAGGAATTTCTATATAATTAATTGCTAAACGTCCTAAAGTGATAGAACTGATCATGAAAAAATGATCATTTAAAAAAAAAAAATCATCCAAAGATATATTCTATTCCAAATAAACTCCGTCTCCACAGTATTCCTGACAGATGAGATATAACTAAAAGATTCTCTTAAGAAATAACATGATTTCAGTATTTCAGATAAGTAGGAAAAAAAGGTGTAAAATCATCTTTCTGAAACTCTTAGGTCTAGAAGAGTTTCGTATTTCAAAATTTGGAGATTTTAACAAAGTTGGTTAGTGCATATGTGTAACATGTCCAGGATATAGGATAGCATCCTGTAACCAAACACATTTACATTTCTGCAGTAAAACATAAGTACTCATTAACACTACATGGAATAACGAAAAATTATAGAGGCTCATGTTAGTTCAGGCTAGGTTTTGCCACCAAATGAAGAACAAAAGACTCTTTGTTTTCAATCATTCTGGATTTTGAAATCCTGGGAAGGGGATGGTGGGCTTGTTCCAGAAAGTCTAATCAACTATACATTCATGTTTGTGAGGACTCCATTTAAAAACTAATGTAAAATGTTTTATGACAACAGTATTTTTTTAATCCCAATATGACTGCTTTTATGTCTTAAGCAGCAAATATTTAAGACAATCTAAGGAAAAGGAATGGTAAGAATCTATGAATACTGTCATCACATTTTCTGTCCCCACGCCCCCTGCCTCATCAACTGATTTTAGACTGAATGCCACATTAATGAACAGCAAAAGCGTACCTGCATCAGATTGAATCTTGCCACCTCATTAATTGGAGCATCAGAAATTATTCCATACTGTTCTGGATTGACAACTGCAGGGCAGATGAAGCAGGCCAACAGCAGATCAGTACACATTGCCCTGACCTCCCCAACTTCCAGTCTGTCTACACAGGAAAGGGTTTTGTACATCTGGGACACGATCCACCTCAAACTATGTGGAAAGCAGTACGTGTTCTGTTTGAGATAACCAATAAACTTGTTCACCAAAGTCACTAGTTTGGCCTCATTGGAATCAACCATCTCTTGAACCTTTTGCCTGAATCTATCTGAGCCTTTCTCTCCAAAGAGCTTTTCCTGTTGAGATGGGGAGAATCTCTCAATTAGCTTATTTGGATCTGTTTCCAGATGGTCTTCATCTTCCACGAGCAATTGCATGATTGGCTCATGTAAAGTTGCTGTGAGAAAAAGTTTGGCAGAAAACAGTCCTTCAGAAAAAAGTTTAAATAAGATGCTAAAGGCACAGGTTCCTCTCCTCAAAAGTCGCCTGGGGTTGTCACTTTCTTTAAGTTCAAATTCAATCAAGTATCTCAAAACCTGAAGGAGGTAGCTTTCATCTTCTTGCATAATGCAGTTGCCATAGAGGGAGGTAAAAACTGTGTAAATAACACTTTGTGTGCTCTCCTGATTAAGTTTCTCTCCCGCAACCAGAGAGGAGGCAATAAGACGAGGATTTTCCCTTAATCGACTCAAGAATTCTCCATAAGCAGTCTCCTGAAATCCCAATTGCTTGTATCCATCAACAAACTGTGTATCTTCCAAAATCTTGGCATGTTGGCAACATTCAGCAGGGGAAGCTTCAGCACTAAAAAAGGAGCAAACAAGCCAAATAATAAAATTGACAACAATAATAATATAACACACATCCTATACTGTAACATGGAATGTGAGCTGATTACAGAATGAAATCACTCAGATTTGCTAAAATCTTTTAGACCAACAGCATCTGAATGTGTAAAGAAAAAACCAAACAGGACAAATTCCTCATATTAAATCAGGTTCAATGAAAAATAGCAAAAAGTGGGTGACCAGTTTGCTCAGTGGTTAGAGCGCAGCGCTCATAACACCCAGGTCACGGGTTCAATTCCCACTTGGGCCAGTGAGCTGCGCCCTCCACAACTAGATAAAAAACAATGACTTGACATAGAGCTGATGGGTCCTGGGAAAGCACACTGTTCCCCAATATTCCTCAATTTAAAAAAAATAATAAATTTAAAAAAAAAAAAGAAAAAGGAAAGTACCAAAAAGTAACCATTATTCTGATTTCTATCATCAGATCGGTCCTGCCTCTTTTTGAACTTCATATAAATGGAATCATACAGTAGGTACTCTTCTGTGTCTGACTCCTTTTCTCAACATTATACCTCAGCACTACTACAACTTTTATTACAGTTAAAAACTGCTTCTTGGAACAAGTGAATAATGAGGTATTAACAGTGAAAAATGAGGTTTCTAAAACGGAAAAGTAGATATATAAGAGCGAAACATGGAAATGTATATATTAAATTATATTAGGAGAAACGTAGAACACATGATAATATACTCTTTACAACAATAAAATGTATATGTACAAAGGATACAAAATTGGTGCAAATTAATTGGTGTAAAATACTAATGCTTAGGTTATAATTCTCTGTGACAGTGCTTAACTGATTTCATAAACAAAAGGACTTACCTTAATGTTGATTTAAACTATCTTAAACAAGGCACTTTGTTGGAAATAGATTCATGTATTTACAGTTAGCACAGACTCATAGTGGTTTATAAAATTTAAGACTTCAAAATCTTTTCTCTACCTGGTTATGATAAGCCGATCCAAATTAATTCTCTGTTGCTTAGCAATCCATGCCGTACGATACAACTTTTCAGCTGTCTTAAGTACATCTGCGTTGAGCCTCTGAATGAGCTGTTTCTCAGAGTTCACATATAAGCGTTCCTGTTTGAGGTGATGGGCCAGAGTATGAATATCTAGCTTCACCATCTTCAAATGTGGAAAAGGTACAAAGGCTGATCACTAAGAGTAAAAAGACAAATTTTAAAATTCTATGTAAATGAAATTGTTTTCCAAAATCAAAAGGGATAGAACACATTAAAAATTAGCTACATTTAGTAGCATGGGTAACTCTAATTTTAAATAATCTATATTTTTTTAATTATAGAAGCATTACAGATTCAGTATAGAAAAATTGGTAAATACAGATAAGAAAAGAAAAAAAGCTCCTAATAAGGCCACTGCTCAGAGATAAACATTGCAAAAACCTTGTGTATATCCTTCAAGTCCAGTGTCTACTTATTAACACTGGAGTTTCCTTGACTGCTCTCTTTCACATTGCAATCAATCAACATATTCTGTTGACTCTTAGCTTCAAAATACATCTCAAATCTGACTACTCACTACCTCCATCATCTGTCACCGGAAGGTCTATAACCACCACTTCCTAACTGATCTCCCTGCTTCCTTTCGTATACTACTCGAGTCTGCTCTCTACATAGCATACAGTATCCTTCAAACTTCAGTCAGATCATGCGCTTCCCCTACTGGAAATCGTCCAAAGCCTCTGCATTTGCTGATCCCTCTGTCTGGAAGGCTATTCCTCCAGATAACTTGACAAGGCTAGTGCCCTTACTTCATTCACAATTCTCTGCTCCAATGTCTATTTAGGGAGGCCTTTTCAGATGATTCTTTCTAAAATAGAAAATATCACTTCCTATTCCTCGTCCAGCCTTTTTTTTTTAAAGCACTTGCCCCCATCTAGCATTATATTACAGATATCTACTTGCATGTTCACCGTGCTTAGAGTTTGGCGCCCCTACTAAAAGGTAAGGGCCACTAGGGCTAAGGCTTGTCTGTTCTGTTCACTCACGGCTGAAATTTCAGAGCTGAGGGAAGAGCCTGGTTCACAGTAGGACTTGAATAAATATTTGCCAAAGGAATGAATGATATCACACAATTCTTGTTTATCTAGTAGCTAAACAAACTGATTAAAATAGCACACATATTTTAAAGCAGTATTATTTAAGCTATACTCTTGAATCTAGAATGCCTGCCAAACCACAAATGTTTTGTATGCTCAACAATAGAAGTGTCTTTGGCCCAGATAACAGAATACAACGCTGTGTCCAGATAGCAGGCAGTCATTAAGTGAGAAAAATACTTCTCATTAAGAATTAAACATTATGATTGTATACTTGAAAGTGTAAGAATAGTGCTTTTGGGCAGCCGGATGACTCAGTTGGTTAGAGTGCAAGCTCTCAACAATAGGGTTACCGGTGTACCTGGAGCTGAGCTGCGCCCTCCACAACTAGATTGAAGGACCTGGAGCTGATGGGCCCTGGAGAAACACACTGTTCCCCAATATTCCCCAATTAAAAAAAAATAGAGCTTCAATGTTCTCACCATAACAACACAAGAAAATAATTATGGGAAGTGAAAGATGTGTTTCACTAAACTTAGTGTGGTAAACATTTTGCAATACATACGTGTAGCAAATCATTACTTTGTACACCTTAAGTATATGTTATGTTTCAATTATATCTCAATAAAGCTGGAAAATAGTTGTCCTAGCCAATCAGATTCAAGTGACCTTAATATATCTATTTGGAATTGATAAAATACAATTTGTAGTGAATTAAGATTCTAAACGAGAAGATAAACTAAGGATCCAATGAAAATACATTCCAATGTATAAAATAAATATTTTTGGTGCTAAGACAAAAAAAAAAAGAAACACTAGGGCAGCAGCTGAAAGTGTATTTAAAGCTAACTTATTTAAAGAAATAAATGTAACAATTTTTAATTAAGTTTGATTTCAGAAAATTTTAAACTCTTATTTTAATGAACTACTGTTGACTAGGAAAATTTCAGATATTACTATTTAATCTGAATTTAACTGCTTTCAAAAAATACTTCCTTGTACCTTATCAATTCCCTAGCAAACTATGCAAAGCTGTTATTCCAAATCTCCTGTATGGTTAGGGCCCTCATACTGCTTTCCTCTCAAAAGATATAAATATGTCTACTTCCCCAAGATGATTCACTATTAGTCACAGAAACATCTGTGCACATTCAAAACAAATGGTGACATGCATACACATACATACATAATCTTATTAAATAACTGAGTCAACAGAAGACGCATATATGATTCTAGACTTCCATGAGGGAATTCTCACATCCTCTAGGGGGCTCTAAATCACAGACTATGAACAGAATCATTGAACAAATGGATGTAATTATGAGAAGTATTACAGTTAATGAAAACAGTACTGAAAGGGGCTCTTAAAGATCTGTATGCTTCATCCATTAGTTCTGTTACTTTCGGTACATAATATATAGTCTCTGAACCTCAGGTTTTTTTCATCCACAGAATGTGGACACAATATCTACATTTATTTTGTGCCTGGTACAAGCAATATATTAGGTACTAGGGATACAAAAAAGAATAAAACCTAGTGTGTGACCGCAAGGACTTTTTAATCTAGTAGAATGGGGCCGACATGCAAGTAAATGGCTGCTTGAAAATGTTATGAATATTATGCTACCCATAATATTACGTACCATCCAGAGTAGGGACAAAAGAGAAGGAATGACTGAGGAGTTACATACCTGCAGCCAGTCTTAAAAGACAAGTAAGTATCTGCCAGACATAAAGAGGATGGTAGGTGGGGGCAGAAGTCCAGACAGAGGAAGCCAACCAGCCAAGGCACAGAGGCGTGTGACACAGTGTAGTTAGAGCACTACCCGTGGCTTGCTCCAGACTGGGGGCATGTGTGTCAGCATGTGTTAAGAGTGAGGTGGTGTGGGGAGGGAGTGTATAATGACAGATAAGGCTACAGAGACAGAAGGTACACAGAAGCCCGAGTGAAGAAACGTGGGCTTTGCAGTGTAGGTTTTAAATAGGAAATTAACATAATTAAATTAGTATTTGAGAATATAAATTCTGGTGGTAAGGAAAAGAATGAGGAGGGGATGGAGCTAGATGAGAGATTAAGAAATTGTTGACAGGCAAGAAATGTTGCAGTAGCAATGGGAAGAACAGGACGAATTTCAGAGATCTTAGGAGGTAGAAAATATGACATTTTTTTAGACACCTACAAATAGGGAAGGTGAGGTAGAAGTTGCCAATTAGGGACAAGGGTGAGTGTAGTTCTTCACCACTTTATAAACTGAAAATTGTTTCTGGTATGGTTCTAAGACCTTTACAAACTTAATCGTCCTAAGGTTCCTCTGACATAGGTACTTTGCAGCTAAGGAAACTGAGGTCAGGGTATCAAATAACTTGCACCAGGCCACACACAGGTGAAAGGTGAAAGAGCCAATACAGTACTCTTATTATTACCCTGGTCTCCACAAGAAAGACTCAGAAAGCTTGTGGTTAAACAGAAGAATATCTTATTTTTAAGAGGTGCACACTCAAGTATGTGGAAGTAAAGTATGAGGGTGTTTGCAACTTACTTGCACATGGCTCAGGAAAAAAAAATCCAAGAGATTTAAAAGTGGAGCAAAATGTAAACTGTTCAATCTGGTGGTAGGTATATGGTGATCACCATACTATCCTTCAACAGTTTCTGTGTCAGAAAATTTTTGTAATAAAAAGATAGGAAAAAGTATTTTAGAAATTCTCAAATTGTGCCCTTCTTGCTGTTGTAATATAATTTAATTCAACAGATACATTATTGAGTTTTTCTGATGCCTAGCCAGGTCCCCTAATCTCAAGGAGCTCACAGTCTAATTACCACCAAAATACAGTTCAAGATAGAGAGGACACATTAGTTTCCAATGTCACAGCAAAATATGAACCAATTTATGCAATTTAGAAATTAAAACCTTCAAACGTAGCTTCACTTAAAAAAATTAACTCTTGAAAGTAATGCTCCACCTAATCTAAAAAAGAACTCACTTCTAAACCCTTCAACAGTCCCAAAAGTCTTCAGACATTTTTGCAAAGACCTAGGTTTATTTTGCAAAGAAACCTAGAACACTAGACAAACTTGCTAGGAACTTTTTTATTTAATCAAATTCAAGAATTATAAGCTTTATTGCTTTCCTTCCTTTAATGAGCCAGTCAGAATGCTGTCAAATAACCCTCCAAAACAATACTTTAAAAATAAAATCATTGAATAAGTGTATAATCCTCTCATTACCACACACAGGAAAGTGTCAGTAAACTACTGGGGAAAACGCAAGAGATTTAAAACGTGAATTTACTTTGACATATATTTTTGCCCCCAGTTTAATTAGCTAAATTAAATTCAGACTCTGATCACTATTTTATATAACATAGCGCATGCCAGAGTATAATGACATTACATCTCTGTCTCTCCCATTAGATGGTAAACACTAAGGGAAAGAAATCACTCAACTCTGTCCTGGCATAGCTGATGGCAGGTAGAAGAAGCTCAAACATGTTAACTGAGCTCAATTCAAGTAGCACCAAGTCTACTGGGTCATACATTTTGAAAAAAATAATACCACACACACAAATAATAATACCTAATAGATCACTATTTCAAAACAACTGCAGGAGTCAAATGGAAACCCCAGAAAACTCCTGTATTTGGCAAGAGGGTCTTCCCTTCCTTTTCCTGCTCTCCACCCTTACAGCCAGCTCCACCGACATCTACCCTGGATCACCAGGTGTTCACGTAGCCTGCCCTGTATTTCTGTTCGTGTCAGTCACAACAAGAACTGTTTTTCCTGAAACATGTGATCATTTTCTAAGTTAGATCATTTCATTTTGGAGTGGCTAAAAATTAGACTTTGAAAATCTGTAATCTTAAATTCGGTTCCACTTATTACAATTCTACAAATCAATTATACTTATGTATGTTAAATCAGATTTTAAGCTTTTCAACTCATGTTATGAAGACTATCACTGAGGGCACGGTGGGGAGATTTTAGTTGAACGAGTGAAACACACTGGTTCTGTATCTTTGCACAATGGTACACAGTAGGGGCTGGCAAACTATGGCCTGGGGGCCAGATTGATCCAGCTGCCTATTTGTATACATAAAGTTTTATTGGAACAGTCATGCCCATTTGTTTGCATATGATCTATGACTGCTTTCATGCTCCAATGGCAGAGCTGAACAGTTGCCAGGGTCCATATCGCCCCCAAAGCTAAAATATTACTATCTGGCCCTTTACAGAAAAGGTTTGCCAACTCCTGATAAGCAAACATACCTACTGTAACACAGAGCACAGAGAGGAAGCATAGCCTGATAAGGTGAAATGTGTAACTTAGAAAATACATGAAAAGTTCCAAAGAGGATACATGCACTATGAACGTTAGCAACTATCCCTGAACAAACTCCTGTGACTCAAGAGAAGGACTCTAAAGTAGAACAACTTATTTCAAATGTTTTATGGGATGAGAATCATGTTTCACGTTTTCTGTGTTGAAAATTTCTAATCAAAGGCATCCCAAGTTAATATGTATCTAACAGTTCTAAACTCTAAGACACAGCTAGACTTCAAGTAAACAAACTGTTCATCTCTTTATTAATCTAATAAATTCAGGAATAACTGTAAGAGAGTCAAAAAAAGACCACTGGCTACTTTCTTATTTTATATAGAGACTGCTTCAAATAAGTCAGCAGAAGACACCAAAGCTGCAGTCTGAAGATCTGAGGCATTTAAAACGGCTCTGACACCCACGGCCAATGTGATCTGTGGCTAGTCACCTACGTTTGTTTCCTCATCTTCAAAATTGGGATAATGTCCTTATCTACTTCACTCGCTAAATTGTACAGTTCATGTGAGATGACTATAAAGTGTAAATGACTGCACAATGTAGGACCTCATTATTCTTGGCACTTAAAAGGTAGGATAATTTTTATCATTTCGCTAGGACACAATGAAACAGACTCCAGGTCCACTGCATGACTGAACTGACAAAACGAAACTTCCCATGAAAATAAGTGGGACATATCAAAGTCATAACTAAAGACTACTTGCTAATATTATGGAACCTACACTGGTAAAGGCTTATTAAAAGTGAAGGCCAACTACTTTCAATTTAAGAGCATTTTTAGCAACATAATATGCCATATGGAGGTACGGCTTTGAAATCTGAGAATAAAGCATCCATTGCAAATAAATTAATGTCTAACTTAAGAGGATCCAGTTAAAAATAACACAAATAATGACATGTAATTACCACATTACTAAGTTATCCCGACTGGGATCCTGGAACAGAAAAAGGACACCAGGTAAATACTACGGAAATCTGAATAAAGTATGAACTTTAGTTCATCACAGTATATCAATATTGCTTCACTGATTTTAATATACCACACTAATGGAAGATGTTAATAATAGAAGCAACTTGGTGCTGGCTATATGGGAACTCCCTGTACTATCATCTCAATTTTTCTATAAATCTTAAACTATTCTAAAAAATAAAGTCTATTTAAAAAATTTTAGGGGCCGGCCCGGTGGCTCAGGTGGTTGGAGCTCCGTGCTCCTAACTCCGTAGGCTGCTGGTTTGATTCCCTCATGGGCCAGTGGGCTCTCAACCACAAGGTTGACAGTTCAATTCCTCGAGTCCCGCAAGGATGGTGGGCTTCGCCCCCTGCAACTAAGATTGAACATGGCACCTTGAGCTGAGCTGCCTTCCGGATGGCTCAGTTGGTTGGAGCGTGTCCTCTCAACCACAAGGTTGCCAGTTCAATTCCTTGACTCCGGCAAGGGATGGTGGGCAGCGCCCCCTGCAACTAAAGATTGAACACGGCACCTGGAGCTGAGCTGCCACTGAGCTCCTGGATGGCTCAGTTGGTTGGAGGGCGTCCTCTCAACCACAAGGTTGCTGGTTCGACTCCCACAAAGGATGGTGGGCTGCGCCCCCTGCAACTAGAAACGGCAACTGGACGTGGAGCTGAGCTGCGCCCTCCACAACTAAGACTGAAAGGACAACTTGAAGCTGAACGGCACCCTCCACAACTAAGATTGAAAGGACAACAACTTGACGGAAAAAAGTCCTGGAAGTACACACTGTTCCCCAATAAAGTCCTGTTCCCCTTCCCCAATTAAAATCTTTTTAAAAAAATCTAAATTGCACAAATAATAAACTTCTAAGTCCAAGTATCCAATTTAGCAAACATTGTTCAGTAAGAAAAAGTACACAAACTTAGGAAAACATTTGAACACTAATTTATCACAACATCCAACAACTGTCATCTAGAAAAAGGATTACCATGTGTCATATGGTACCATCAACATCTGGTTAACATTATCAGTAATGGTTAAACTATCACACTAAAATACATTTTTTCTTCCAGTTTACTATGATCAGAATGAAATACAGAAACTTTAAAACACAAAATTCCCATGGCTACATTACATTTTGTACTAATTCCTGGTCAACTGAAGGAAAGCAAATCTGTTTCCTACCCTGAATTGTTTAAGAAAAACTAGTTTTTATATTAATTTCCACTTAACAAACTTTTTAAAAAAGCCCTTGTAAATAGTAATGGTTGAACTTGAGGAGAATTTCAATTGATAGGTGGAAGTAAAATATATGGGTGCAAAGGAATAAAAAGAAGAATAACTCCCATACAGTATAGGTGTGTCATGTACTAGGCACAGGTGCTTTACATGGATATTCTCATTTAATTTGTATAACACTCCTGAAAGGTAGATGCTCTTATGCACATTTCACTGATGAGAAAACTGAGGAAATTAAATAATTTGCCCAAAGTCAAATTAAAAACTGGCAAAGCTGAGACTAAAATCCAGGTGTATCTGGCTCACCCAGCTTTAATTTATGGTCAGGGTCACTTCCAATCTTCCCACTCATTCAACTATTATTAATATATAAATCAGTATCTGGACAACTCCCCTTTCTTTGAAAGTTTCAACTGTCTGACAAAGTCGGGTTTAGTTGGACTTTAGGACTAAATAAATAAACTAAATTCCCTCAAATCCTATGAAAGAAACGACTTTATAAGGATACGTGAAAGTTTAGAAAAAGTTATTAGGGGTTAATCCCGTAAACCCTGCTTTTTACATTTCCTACCTATCTCCCAACATTTCCCCAGTTCCCCCAAATCAGATGTTGCTGCCATACTACCGTGTTTCCCCGAAAATAAGACCTAACCGGAAAATAAGCCCTAGCATGATTTTTCAGGATGACATTCCCTAAACATAAGCCCTAATGTGTTTTTTGGAGCAAAAATTAATGTAAGACCTGGCCCTATTTTTGGGGAAACACGGTATATCCTAAAGTCTTCCACATTTGCAGATGCTATTGCTCACGCCTAAAAGGACCATATCCTCCCTATTTTCAAGTGAACTCAGATTTATCTTTTAAGGTCCAGCCTCCAAATCTCTTCCTTCTGTGAAGCTCTGGGGAACTGCTCCCACCCAGACTGCATCTTTTCCTCCCCTATGACGCTAAACAACACTGAACCACAGGAGGGAAAGTTACTCCATTTTCAAACCCTTTCAGTCCTGTTTACATCATGGAGAAAATCTAAGCAAGGTGCCAATTTGTCTTCAACACTTCCCTAATACCTGCTAATCTCTCCTTTAATTAAAGGATAGCAGGCACCAAACTCAGCACCTTCTGCCAACAGTAGCTAGCTAGGTTTTATAACATTGTTTTGTTTTTATTATATTTTAGTTGCTTTCTATTTAGGGTAAGAGATGTTAGCCTTTCATTATGGTAGCAACATAAAGTTTCTTTAAAAATATTTTAAAGTGTGTCCATAAAAAAAGACATTAAATAACAGTACAAGTAGCATGAAGATTTGGGAAAAATTATGCAACTCAAGGATTAAGCACAGGAAACATTTTTATATATTGCTGACTACTCCTTGACAGAACTGTCAGTAATTTTTTCGCTCATTATATAGGCACTTTCCCTCATAGTACTTATATAATATTCGTATTAATGTGATAGGGCAAAAAAGGACATGACTGCCATTTTCAGATGACCTACTACAATGTTGGCTTTTATCAATCAAGTAATTTTAATTTGAGGATTTATATTACCCACCACTTTCGGGGATCTAACCAATCCACACAAGAGATGGCTGTTCCTTGCAAATACTTTTTTATGAATATAAATAATCATGTTGGAATTACAAGGATTTGTCTGCATGTGTTTCCCCCTTAACAAGACTTGTCTCCTTCAGCAAAGGAACAATTTCTTACTCATTTTACAATGTTTTGTTAAGCCACATGATCTAAAAATTGTCAGGTATTAAAAATAATGAGCTCATCTCTTTCCAAAAAAAATGGACAGAAAAGCGCAGTCAGTTTTATTTACCACATTTCCTTCAACAAATGTTTATTAAACATCTGCAATGTGTGCTAGACACTGATGAACAAGACAGGTAGGGTCTGCTCTTGAGGGGCCCACATTCTTAGGGAGACATGACATTCTAATGACAATTGCAAGTAGTTTTCACAGACCAGATTTCTATCCACCCTCTATTTAATCTTTTGCCACTCCTTTCACTGGCCTGTTAAATCCCACTTAGGCACCCAGGCTCAACCGAAACCCAGGAGCCTTTACTGACTGGTCTCCTGACTCATTCTTTCTCATCTGGGCTCATTTCTAACATAGCATTTTGCACTGTTTGCAATAAAATGTTGTTTTCTCAACAATACTTCAAGTTCTCTGAAACATAATCCTCTTGGTATCCCCGTTCCCTAACAGAGGGACTGATATTTAGCAGGTGCTGAATAAATGTTTGAATTTATAAATAATATATAAATGACTGAATGATTAAGAGCAATGCTCCAGTTAGGAATTAGCCAGGCTCCTGCTAACTCAGTTCCAAAATGATTAAAGAACAATAACTAAATTTAAGTTGAAAACAACTACTAACCTTCCAATGAGTATATTTGAAATAATTATTAATGGGCCACAAAGATATTTCCTCACAATTAAGAAATGCATATCAATGAGGATAAAAATGGAAACAAGTGATACTTTAATATCGTTAGCTGGTACATTTGAAACAAGAGTAAAACTTTGTAGAAGAATGACTTAGTACCAAATATTCCTGGCACAAGGACAGAGAATTGAAAGACACACTACTAAACTATGTAATTTCACTTATATGTGGAATCTAAAGAACAGAATAAAGGAACAAACAAAACAGAAACAGACTCATAGATACAAATACAAAGAACAAACTGATGGTTACCAGATGGAAGGGGGTTTGGGAGGCTGGGTAAAAAAGGTGAAGGGATTAAGAAGTACAAATTGGTAGTTACAAAATAGTCATGGGAATGTGAAATACAGTATGGGGAATATAGTCAATAATATTGTAAAAACTCTGTATAGTGCCAGGTGGGTGCTGGACATATAGGGGGGATCACTTCATAAATTATATAAATGTGTAACCACTACGCTGTACACCTGAAACTAATACAAAATAATACTGAATGTCAACTATAATTGGGAAAAAAAGTCAAGGGGACGTAAAGTACAGCAAGTGAATGCAGTCGATAATATTGTAGTAACTATGTACAGTGTCAGATGGGTAATAGACTTATTGAGGTGACCACTTTGTGAGGTATATAAATAAATGTCTAATCACTGTGTTGTTTTGTACGCCTGAAACTAATATATGTCAACAGTAATCGAAAAGTAAATTTAAAAAAATAATAATAAAAGGCCTTTCTCATCCAAATTGGGAATGAAGAAGTTAAATTGTCACTCTTTGCAGATGACATGATGCTATACATAGAAAGCCCTAAAGACTCCACCAAAAAGCTATTAGAAACAATCAGTGAATATAGTAAAGTTGCTGGCTACAAAATCAACGTACAAAAGTCCATTGCTTTCCTATATACCAACAATGAAATCTCAGAAAAAGAGATAGAAAAAACAATTCCTTTTGCAATTGCAGCAAAAAGAATAAAATACCTAGGAATAAACTTAACCAAGGATGTGAAGGATTTATATGCTGAAAACTATAAGACATTTTTGAAAGAAATTGAAGAAGACACAAAGAAATGGAAAGACATTCCGTGCTCATGGATTGGAAGAATCAACATAGTCAAAATGGCCATATTACCCAAAGCCATATACAGATTTAATGCAATCCCCATTAAAATCCCAATGGCATTTTTTAAAGAAATTGAACAAAAAATCATCAGATTTGTTTGGAACCACAAAAGACCCCGAATAGCCAAAGCAATATTAAAAAAAAAGAACAATACTGGAGGTATCACACTCCCTGATTTTTCCTTGTACTACAGGGCTACAATAATCAAAACAGCTTGGTATTGGCGGAAAAACAGACACATAGACCAATGGAATAGAATTGAGAACCCAGAAATAAAACCACATAAATATGGACAGATAATTTTTGACAAAGAAGCTAAAAACATACAATGGAGGAAAGACAGCCTCTTCAATAAATGGTGCTGGCAGAATTGGATAGCTACGTGCAAAAGAATGAAACTGGACTGCTATCTGGCACCATGTACCAAAATTAATTCAAAATGGATCAAAGACTTAAGCATAAGACCTGACACAATAAACTGCATTGAAGAAAACATAGGTACTAAACTTATGGACCTTGGGTTCAAAGAGCATTTTATGAATTTGACTCCAAAGGCAATGGAAGTAAAAACTAAAATAAACAAATGGGATTATATGAAACTGAAAAGCTTCTGCACAGCAAAAGAAACTATTGACAAAATAATGAGGCAACCAACTGAATGGGAGAAGATTTTCGCAAACAGTTCCTCTGATAAGGGGCTAATATCCAAAATATACAAGGAACTCATGAAACTCAACAACAAAAAAACAAACAACCCAATTGAAAAATGGACAGAGGACCTGAAGAGACATTTCTCCAAAGAGGATATACAAATGGCAAATAGACATATGAAAAAATGCTCAACATCGCTAATCATCAGAGAAATGCAAATGAAAACCACAATGAGATATCACCTCACCCCAGTCAGAATGGCTTTCATCAACAAAACAAATAGTAACAAGTGTTGGAGAGGCTGTGGAGAAAAAGGAACTCTCATACACTGTTGGTGGGAATGCAGACTGGTGCAGCCGCTATGAAAGGCAGTGTGGAGGTTCCTCAAGAAATTACGAATAGAATTACCATATGACCCAGCAATCGCTCTCCTGGGTATCTACCCCAAAAATATAAAAGCATTTCTCTATAGAGACACGTGTACGCCAATGTTCATTGCAGCTTTGTTTACGGTGGCCAAGACATGGAAACAACCAAAATGTCCTTCCATAGATGAATGGATAAAGAAGTTGTGGTACATATACACAATGGAATACTATTCGGCGTTAAGGAAAGATGATATAGGAACATTTGTGACAACATGGATGGATCTCAAGAGAATAATGCTAAGTGAAACAAGTCAGACAGAAAAAGCAGAGAACCCTATGATTTCACTGATATGTGGTATATAAACCAAAAAGAACAAGACAAACAAATGAGAAACAAAAACTCATAGACACAAACAATAATTTAGTGGTTACCAGAGGGTAAGGGGGTGGGGGGTGGGTGATGAGGGTAAAGGGGATCAAATATATGGTGATGGAAGGAGAACTGACTCTGGGTGGTGAACACACAATGGGATTTATAGACGATGTAATACAGAATTGTACACCTGAAATCTATGTAAATTTACTAACAATTGTCACCCCAATAAAATTAATAAAAAAAAATAAAAATAAAAATAAAAAAAAAATAAAAGGCCTTTCTGTCCGTGGACGCGGCTGAGCAAGCATCGTTTACATCTCCCCTCTCACGGTCGTCACGTCTAAGTCAGAGTCTCCCAAAGAGCCCAACAGCTGTGGACAGTCTTCATCGGAGGTTTGAGCTTTGAAACAATTGATGACTCTTCTGAGCAATGGGGAACCTCACAGACTGTGTGGTGATGAGAGATCCAAACACCAAGCGCTCCAGACCCTTTGGGTTTGTCACCTAAGCCACCGCGAAGGGAGTGGACGCAGCCATAAAGGCAAGGCCACAGAAGGTGGATGGAGTGTTGTGGAACCAGAGGGCCGTCTCAGGAGAAGATCCTCAAACACCTGCTGCCCACCTAACCGTGGAAAAGACTTTTTTCAGTGGTATTAAAGAAGACACTGAAGCACATCGCCTAAGAGGTGATTTTGAACAGTGTGGGAAAACTTAAGTGACTGAAATCATGACTGGCCGAGGCAGTGGCACGAAGAGACTCTGCTTTTGTCACCTTTGATGGCCATGACTCTGGAGACAAGACTGCCAGTCACAAATACCACACTGAATGCCATGACTATGCAGTAGGGAAAGCTCTATCTAAGCAAGAGACGGCTAGTGCTTCCTCCAGAAAAAGGGGGCTAAGTGGTTCTGGAAACTTCAATGGTGATTGAGGAGGTGGTTTTGGTGGGAACTACAACTTTGGTCATAGAAGGAACATCAGTGATTGAGGTGGCTTTAATGGGCTTGGTAATGATGGAAGTAATTTTGGAGGTGGTGGGAGCTACAATGATTTCAGCAAGTACAACAATCAATCTTCAAATTTTGGACCCCTGAAAGGAGGAAACTTTGGAGGCAGAAGCTCTGGCTCCTATAGAGGCCAATGCTTTGCCAAACCACAAAACCAAGGTGGCTGTGGCAGTTCCAGCAGCAGCAGTAGCTATGGCAGTGGCAGAAGGTTTTAATTACTGCCAGGAAACAAAGCTTAGCAGGAGAGGAGAGCCAGAGAAGTGACAGGGAAGCTCCAGGTTACAAAAGATTTGTGAACTCAGCCAAGCACAGTGGTGGCGGGGCCTAGCTGCTACAAAGAAGACATGTTTTAGACAGGACTCCTGTGTACAGGCAAAAAACTCGAGGACTGTATTTGTGACTAATTGTGTAACAGGTTATTTTAGTTTCTGTTCTGTGGAAAGTGGAAAGCATTCCAACAAAGCATTTTAATGCAGATATTTTATTTTTGCATCCATGCTGTTGATTTAGTCTGATCATGACGCTGAATAAATGTGTCATTTTTTAAAATGTGCTGCGTAAAGTCAGTCTACTCTGAAGCCATCTTAGTAAATTACCTCAACAGTGTGAAGTTAGAATTTCTTCATGGTGCTGCCAGGTTCCATTTGAAATTTATTTACAACCTGCATGGGTGCAGAAGCCATTGTCCTCAGAAACATCGGTGTAGTTGAATTCAGTTACTATATGTGACCTGGAGCTCACCCAAGGGTCACCAAAGCTGAGTCATGAAGTTTATTTGGTTATTAATGATTGCTGGCACATCCTATGCAACATACCTAAACTGAATTATGGTACCAGATAAAATTATGATGGGAATGAAGCTTGTGTATCACCTATTATCATGTGTAAGGAATAAACAATTTAATATCCTCTTAAAGGGGGGGAGGACACAATACTTTGAAGATGCACGTAATATAAAGCCAGATAGTACTCAGAATTCAAATTAACACAACAGACTTCTTGTTATAACACCAAAATTCTAGACCCTACCAAAAGTTAATAAATAAAATCCAAACAGATGTTGATTTTACCCCCAATACACTACTAATTTTCCAGAGCTAAAGAATACAAACCACAAAAATAATGAATCCATGTATAAAAAATGGCTTGTGAGTTAAGCCAGATTTTATTATACAACTCAACTGAGAGAATATCAAAACATCTGGACAGTCAATAGGCATTATTTAGTAAATACTGATGAATTCTTACCATTTTAGTTCAAACATCTTGACTTTTAAAAATACTACTTGAAATCAATACTGATGGGATTGGCAATACAGAAGATTAAATTTGAAAGACATTAACTTAAGTAATTTTGGTATACCCCTATCCTGGAATACTACGTAATTATTAAGGAGGATACAGAGGTCCACAGAAAGATGTCCATCAAGTATCATTAAGTGAAAAAAGCAAAGTGCAAAACAATAGGCAAAGTAAGATCCCAGAGACAGTACAGAGGTTAAAACACAAACCATGGAGCAAGACTCCTGGGCTCAAAGCTCAGTTTGGCCTCTTACTAGCAGTGCATCCTTTGGCTACTTACTTCTCCATGCCTCAGTTTCTTCACTGGCAAATGGACACAAAACAGAACCTACTTTATAGGGTGTTTTCATAGCATTGTGAGGGTTTAATGGACTAATATATGTAAAGCACTTAACAAGCTCAAGTATTAACTACAATTAATATTTGAATAAGTTAATCAAGTATTAACTAATTTTCGGGGAAAAAGAAAAACTTATAAAGCATTTAATACAGGTATGTATATGCGGGGAAGAAAAGCTTTCATTTTTTTGCCTTGTTTCTAGTTGTTTTGTTTTGTTTCTGAACAAGGAATATTTACTACTTTAGTAATTTTTTAAAAAGAAGAAGAAAAACATAAAAACATGGCACTAAGATCCCTGCTGAAATATCTGCTGGTACAGTCATTTACTCAGGACGAGATGAATTCTGGGAATAATATTTAAAATGTGAAAATTTTCAAGTGCAACCAAAAGGACGCAGCTCTTAATTTCTAGATGTAGTTCAACAATAACAAGCTACACACCAAAAAGCAGAACTGCAATGGCATTAAAATTATATCCCTTTACTTCCCAAAGGCAATAAATGATACAAAAATACGCACCCAATACAGAAATGGGAGTGTCAGGAACTTTCACAATTAGATAAACATCCATTAATTTTATTAGTCTGAAATTAATACCACCAAATCTAATTTCCTCCTACTCAAAAATCTCTAATGACAACTCAGTAAGACAAACGAGTATATAAATCTGGAGGTCAAGATAAACCAAATAACTAAAGAAAAACCTAAAACCTTTAGAACCCTCTGCAAACTTTTGAGAGGAAGAGTTAACCACCCACAAGCTTTGAGGAAGCTTGGATAAACTCAGCTTCTTCCATAAATGCAGTGGGTGTACAAAACAACTAAATGGGGTAGCAGAAAGAGAACTTAGAGCTTCAGCTGCATTTTTGCTGAGCTGTAATACTGGTAAAGCCTGTTTCAAAACCCAAGTGTCCACCCTCAAAATTAAGAGAAGCATGTAAACAGCAGGCTGTCATGTCCATTTCATCACATTTAGAAGAATGATATTTCACAAAATTTTATTTTTATTATCAAATTTCAAACAAGAACACTATAATTGAGCGTGTTAACCTAAAAGGAACTTCATGAAGGACACACACAAAAATTATCTAGTTGGTTAAAATAGTTTTTCAAAATGAACTCGACCATTAAGATGCCTCCATAGAATCATGGAATTCGTAATTTTAAATAGTTTACATAATGCATAGAAAAAGAAAAAGAACTTGATAAATGATAGCTATTATTATCATTACTATTATTATGATGATGTTTTGAAATGATAGAGCAGAAAATTACTCAGAGAGGCTTAGTAAGTCACTTTCTATCAAAATCCAAGTTGGCCCATCACAACCTTGAATAGTTGGATATTAAGAGGCACTTTGTCTTAAAGAAATCAAAGATTACTTGGGTTCTAAAGGAGGTGGTGAAAATGAGATAATTTTGCAAAAAGAATTCATCTATTCTTTCCTAAGCTTTTCTGGTACAGAAATCAGTATTTGTAAACATTCTGCAATTCTGCCTTAAGTGCTACAACCTTTAGACCTAATATATTTTTATCAAGTAGTCAGGATTTATAAATAATGAAAGTAAAATCAAGAGATGGGTCTGAGTTCTGTATTAGAAAGTGAAAGGAGACAGTTTAAAGTAGGTTAAAAATAGGTTAATTTAGACTAAGTCCTAAAAACTTTAAAAATACATGTATCCCCATAAAATTAAGATTGCTTGAGAACATAATTTGACTCTGATCCTGAAGAAAAGCAAACAGGCAAATATCCCTTGACTAACTTTTTTGTCTTTTAAAATATCTAATAGAAACACCATGGTTTAATCCTTTCAAACACTCACAGAAAAAAAATTACAAACAAATTAATGAGGAAAAAAAAAAGGAAGAAGAACTGAACACGTTTGACGACATGCTTTCCACGAGTCTGCAGCGTGGGTGTACTGGCGTTTCAGGGAGCAAGACCAAGCAAGCATCTTTTGGACAGACATCTTAGATTAACGAGCAGACGTCTTGCCTGGTTTTACAGTTACAACAGTATGCGTAAAGCCTTGCATTGAAAAAATGGCTTACGAAAAAGGTGTATACATTGAAGTTTCATCTCCAAATTTTTAAAAAAAAGACATTATAGAGACCGTCTAGAAAGTCTGTATTTTTTAAACATTTGCTCAACCACTCATTCATATATATTAAATAAGAGAACTTGCAGTATCAACAAATAGTCAACACTTCTTTGAACCATGGCATTGTAGAGTTCAAAACCGGGTTTCAGCTTAGAAACAATGAAGAACTGCCTTTCTGAAAACGTTTTTACAAAATCCTAACACAAACTAAAACATTCTGAAAAATCAGAAAAGAGAGGTAGGCATAAAGAAAGAAATTTTAATTGCCTATAATTTTAAAAACCAGAAATCAAATAGAAGCCTAAAGCTTCTTCTAAAATGCATACATGATACAGAAATTATTGGTCCTAGTTACTTTACAAATGAAAATATCTTAATAAGGATTACTTAAAGAGTTAAAGCCCCAAACAATTCTATGCAAAAAAGTGTAGGCAGTACAAGTATAAAAAATTACATGACTGAAATCCTTCTTTCCCAAGAAAAAATTAATTCCAGAGTAGAAAATGTGTATGGTGAAAAAACAAAAAGTTGAAAGCGAAAACATTTAATTAACCATTTGAGAAATTTTCTTTTCAAATACTGGTCTTTCCGAAGCAAGTAAGAAGGATCCCACCTATACTGGGCTTTTATATACACACACACAAAAAATACTTTACCTTGGAGAATCCTAGTGTAACCAACTCTCTCCAACACACTGACTCCTAAAAAAAAATTAAACAATAAAGTGAAAAGTCTTACCATTGGGATATATCCACTTTCCCCCTTTAACTTTCTACAAATATTATGGATAATTTTTCCAAATAACCTAATTTAAACTGAAACACACCACATTTAAAAAGTGGCAAATGTTGTATTATGAGTTGGATCTAAAAAAAAAAGTTCACACATATTGTTGCAATTTCCAGAATGCCATTATCAAGTAGAATCACTTTGTAAGGTGGTAAGCACTGGGCCATCATTGGAAAGCAGCTCACAAATTCACAGTGAAGCCAACTGCGTGAAGTGGGAAATGACAGCATTATGATAGTGGCTAAGAAGGCACCAGAAGAGTAGGGCTTGTTTTAAAGTCAGGGATGTGGTATCAAGATGGAAAAGAGTGGAAGTAGATTGAAAGCTGGAGCACCAAAAGATAACTAAGCAATTACTGAGTAAAAGCCATGCTGCTGATGCGTGTCATATGTCATTATTATTATTAGACTTAATCCTATGTGAAAGGTATTTATCACCTCCATTTTACAGATGGGAAAACAAATTCAGAAAAGTCAAATAACTTACTGCCTAATCATTCAACTATTACGTGACAAAGAAGGAAGTCAAAACTAGATTTGTTTGCTCTCTGGTTCTTCTCCAGTATACTGACTTCAGATTCCCTGTGAGCAATTTCACTGTAGAAGGAGGAAGGGAGGGAGAGAGGAAGAGTGAAAGAGGGAGAAAGACTTGGATGATTCCTATTTAACTTACAAAACCTGTCCTTGGTTTTGTACAAGTTGCTCCCTTCATCTGGAGCCCTTCTCCAATATCCCTACAGCCAATTACATCTATGATTTAAGGTCTAGTTCACGTCATCTCCTCCACCAGCCATTCCCTGATCTCCTACTCTCCCATTTAGCAGAAGTTATCTCCAAGCTAAATTTTCTTGACCCTTTACACTGGCACATCTATTAACAACTCATGACTTTCAGAAAGTTTTAAAAAATTATCACTCCACAAATTACTTATTAATTACAAAGGGAAAAAAAGGTGCCTTTACAATATAAATCTAGTAGACATTACTTTATTCAAATGATCAAATTTACATCAATAATGACACTGATATGTCATGCCTCTGATGTGTGATAACACAGAGAAACCTAAAATCACCTACATGTCATTCCAGCGAAAAATGTTTAACTTGAATCTGATCTTGAAGCAATGTTCAGACAAATCCAATTTGAGGAGCATCCCACAAAACTTGGTCTGGATGTTTATTGTCATGGTAAACCCAAAAATGGCTTAAAAACAACTCTAGATTCAAGCAGGCAACTAAATACAAGGTCCTTAATCGAATCTTGGGTCAAAAATAAAAACTGAAAAACTAAGAACAGCATTGGGACAACTGAGGAAATTGGATATATATATATAAAGTAATATTACATCCATGTTAAATTTCTTGAGGGTGACAACTGAATTGTAGATATGTAGAAGAAAGTCTTTGTTCTTGGGAAATACATCCTAAAGTATTTGGAGGAAGGGTGTCCTGATGGTATCTATATCTAACCCGCACATGGTTCAGCAAAATATGTGTCTACTTGTTCTTCACAAAGCAAACAAGGCAAATGTTAACAATTACCGAATCTAGGTGAAGAATGTTGAGTGTTTATTGCATTACTTTCAACTCTTCTGTAGGCTTACAATTTTCAAGTTGGGAAAACATATTTAAAAGTTATGGATTAAAAAGAAATCAACAGAAAATAGGGAAAGGTACAAAGAATGATTCAGCACTTGTGTTCTGTCTTCCAGAATTAACTGTTAACGCTGTCATAGTTGCTCCTACTCTTTAAATTAAAATTACAGGTATCGGGCCGGCCCAGTGGCTCAGGCGGTTAGAGCTCCGTGCTCCTAACTCCGAAGGCTGCAGGTTCGATTCCCACATGGGCCAGTGGGCTCTCAACCACAAGGCTGCAGGTTCGACTCCCTCAAGGGATGGTGGGCTGCGCCCCCTGCAACTAGCAATGGGCAACTGGACCTGGAGCTGAGCTGCGCCCTCCACAACTAAGACTGAAAGGACAACTTGAAGCTGAATGGCACCCTCCACAACTAAGACTGAAAGGACAACTTGAAGCTGAATGGCACCCTCCACAACTAAGACTGAAAGGACACAACTTGACTTGGAAAAAAGTCCTGGAAGTACACACTGTTCCCCAATAAAGTCCTGTTCCCCTTTCCCAATAAAATCTTTAAAAAAAAATAAATTACAGGTATCATGATCCCCTTTGCCATCACCCCCCATTATCTTACTGCCTTCCAGAAGTTGTGAAATTATGGGGTAGGTATGCCTATTTTCAACTTTACTGAGTCTGCACATATTGTCTCTCAAGACAGCTATACCAATTTAAACTCTACCAGCAGTTTCTAAATCACCATTTTCAACCACACATCTATCTTCACTAATATTTGATATTGTCAGACATTAAAATTTTTTAACAATTTAATGTGAAAAATTTGGAGTCATTTATATCAACCCAGGATCACATAGCAAAAGAGCCTTTGCAAAATAAGAACTTCACCCACACACCCTTCCTTTACATTATTATAGAAAGTTAAGGATAATCAAACCTACATGGCAGCATGTACTAAGAATGATAAGTCCTGCGTGAAACCAAATGCCCCCAAAAGCACCACATGGTGTCTGGGAAATAATTTCCTCTCCTTTAAAAAATGTAAGATGAAAAAATTCAAATTCAACCCAGCATACATAATACTATCTGCAAAATTTTAAAAGTGGATGTTTTATTCGGGGGGGGAGGGGGGGAATCTAACTCTTACAAATTAACTCATTCATTGACGTACTCAGCAAATATTTACTGAGTACCTATTATGTGCCAGCCACTATTCCAGCACAGTGGTGAAGACAAAGTCCCTATTCTCACAGAGGTGACATTCTAATTAGGAGAAAAAGATTAAAATACTAAATAAATATGCAAATAATGACACTAGATAGACAGATGCTATAAAGGGACAGAGAACAAAAAATGACAAAAGGGGCAGTGTAAGGACACAGATGTACCAGGCAAAAAACTATTTCAACACCAACATTTGTTTTGTAAAATACTCTTCTTCACTTTTCCATACTGAAAAGTTTGCTGCAATGGTTTTCCATTATTGCTATTATTTTAGAGGGAAAGAAATCTCACAGGAGATGTGACAGGTGCTTTACAAACAGGTACAATTTCAAGTCACACATATTCTGAAAAAAAATGGTAAGAGTGATTTGTCAGTGAGAAGTCTGAAGCCAAAATGAAATTGAACTGCAAAAATTTTAAATGGAATTTCAATAAAATGACTTATCAACCCTCCAACGCTATAATCTGCAGGTTTACTTTCTGTCATGTATGTAAAGAAGATAATGGCAATAGGGAAATATATTTAAAGAGGAGATATCCTGCGATTTTTCACTTAAGGGCAAAAATTTCTTTAAAAGGGCCGGCCCGGTGGCTCAGGCGGTTAGTGCTCCATGCTCCTAACTCCCAAGGCTGCCAGTTCGATTCCCACATGGGCCAGTGGGCTCTCAACCACAAGGTTGCCGGTTCAATTCCTCCACTCCCACAAGGGCTGATGGTCTGCGCCCCCTGCAACTAGCAACGGCAAACGGACCTGGAGCTGAGCTGCGCCCTCCACAACTAAGTCTGAAAGGACAACTTGACTTGTAAAAAAGGCCTGGAAGTACACACTGTTCCCCAATAAAATCCTGTACCCCATCCCCAATAAAAAGAAATCTTTAAAAACCACACTATCTGCATGATTTAAAGAAAACCAGCACACACTAAAATATCCTGTCACAGGCTTACTCAAGAGCTTGGAGGGCTTCAATCACTTGGAACAAGGAGGTGCCTTAACATGTAAATTTTAGAGCCAAAGTATTCACTTCCCTTTCTTGCTCAGATTATTTTGCTGATTCCCCAGTACCCTGAATTCCACAGTACCCTGTGGTCTATTCTATCTTTCCAAACTATTACTCTGCTCTCAGCCAAATCTTTCTTTTACTTCCCTGATTGCAAAATTCCCTCTTTCATATACACTTATCCTATCTGCTTGTCTTCTTTCTCATATAATGATTCAAATATTCTTCGAGGCAGACTTATAGATCTCAAAAAACTTATTTCTCCTTCAGGAGTTTTTAATCTTTTTGTGCCATGGATCTCTTTGGTAATCTCGTGAAGAATACACACCCCTTCTCAGATTGCTTTTAAATGCATAATTAAATACATGAGATTAAAAAGGAAACCAACTATACTCAACTATTAGCAAAACAATTTTAAAAACACTGCGCTAGTATTATATGTGCAGCTTTCACATCGCAGTAAATAACAAGATCTAACAGTGGGTCTAACAACCATACCATAAACTTGAAAAAACATTATAAGCATAAATGATAGTTTGAGAAACCTGCAACAACTGTAAACAAGATACAATTATATCTGTAATTCTTATTGATAACAAAGTCACAGGCATTAATAATTCTATGGTTTGTTGCCTACATTCATAATTGAAGGAAATAATGAATTAACAGTTACCGCATAATAAAAATAAAGATGTGATTTTATCCCCATTCTAGTTCAAGGACCCTCCCCCAACCCCCAGTTCTATCCACCAACAGGTGAATCCCAGGTTAAAAACCCTTTCTAGTTCAAAGCCTTGCTCAAACTGATTTTTCTCACAAATTTTAAATTAAAAACACTGAATCCTCCTTTGACCTAGTCCTTATCTGAATGCTTCCCTGTTTTTACTCAGATTTATACACAAAAGCCTGTTTATTTCTATGATTTGCCTAGCCAGCACCCATTTAAATTTTGCCAGTCAATAAATGGTGAGACTGAAGGAAAGGAGATGAAAGCAACCAACAGTACCTCACTTCCAGACCTTCAAGTGGAAGGATACTAAGTACAGTGTGTGTCTGTGGAAGGTGAGCTGCCCCGTAGACCCGTGAGTCTGGCTTGTCAAGAGTCCCCAAGGCACGACACCTTCACCAGGGGCTCAAGACCCCCTTCTCGCCTCCTATGCGGTTTCCCACCTGCCTCGCAGCGGCTCACACCCGAAGCCGCCGGCGGTCCCCCCCATCCCCCACGCGTCCCTCCCTCTCGTGCGCTCCAGGCAGCCCAGGCCCCAGCGCGCCGCCACACCTCTCCCCTCCGCCAAACTGTGACTCCGCCTACCCCCACTTTCCCCGACGCTGGAGAGCCAGGGGTCAGCTGGAGCCGGCGGCCCGGCCGTCAGGCGCAGGCTGCGGCCCTAGGCCGGAGCAGCCGGGTCGCCAGACGTGGAGCCCTGCACTCGGCGCGGCTTAAATGGGGACGCGCACTCACCAAGAGGATCATGCGGTGGAGGGAACCGAGATCTCCGCCGGACCGCCACTCGGCCTCGGAACGGTGGCTCTCGCCGCGAACTGCCACCGCCGTTGCTGCCGCCGCCACCACTCGTTAGTTTGGCTTCCCTGCGTCCTGCGGTGGCGCTGCCGCCACGCCATGGCGCGTGCGCGACGCCGCGGGGACCCCTGGGACTGGTAGTTCGGGCAGGCGGCCAGCAGGGCCCCTTCCGCTTTTGCGGGCCAAGTCGGCTACCCGCATGAGCGGATTTAGGCGACCCGGGTACCGCGGAGCGCCTTCCGGAAAATTGTTCTTCACCAAACACTGGCCCTGGTTTTCACTTGCCCAGGACACACATCATTTGAAACACACACACACACACACACACACGCACACACACACACACACACGCACACCTTTTTTCTAATTGCCCTGAGTGGTTTCTGGACTTTCACTTTTAAACCTGATTTCCCACTTCATTTTATCAAATTTTATTTATTGTAAACATGACCAGTTTTTAACTTTGACAGTTTATCTAACAGGCTTTTTTTTTTTTTTTTTACAAAAACAATTCAGATATTCAAATGTCTAGTTAACAGTCCTAGAAACCTTAGAATTGGAAGACACTTTAAAGGTCATTAGTCCAACTCCCGCCAGGGCAGGAATTCCCTCTTGTACATTCCAGCCAGATGGTCATCCAACTTGTATTTCAACAGTTCAAATTTCAGGGAACTCACTACCTTAAGTAAGGCTGCCTACTATTGTTGGACAGCTCTAAATGTTAGAAAGTTCTGCCACCTGCTGAACTGAAATCTGCTTCCCTTTTACTTTCTTCCACTGCTAGTAGTCATGCTGCCTGAAGCAATATATGGAAATGTTTTCCACTTCACAGCCTTTCAAAAAATTGAAAACAATGCTTTTATCATCCAACACTCAGAGTCTCCAGGCAAAAAAGAAAAAACACTTCTCCAACTGTTTCAAATGTGAATCAGCTCCGACTTCGATCCATTTAGTCATCCTCCTTTATGTATTATGTTTAAAAACTGTCAAAATTTGCTTCACATTTATTGCTTCGTTTCATTACCACAACAGCATTCTATGATAAGCTGGTCAGGTATTTTTGACACCAGGGGAATGAAAAAGGTTAACAGGATATGGTTTATGCGGTGAAAGGATAGCTTGTACAGATTAAGGATTAATAATACACTAAGGTACAAAATGCTACGAGATTCCCAGAAAAGGGCTTCAACAAGTTGAGAGGCTGTGACCTTAAGAAGGTGACACTTGGGAGTTACTGGATGGCTGGATTTCAAGAAGGGAAACGGCATGCTAGCTTAAGCAAAATGAACGCGTAAAGGAACACATTCAGTTTGCTGGCACACACAGGCCATGGAGGAGGGGAAAGTACCCCAAAGGTTGAAAAATGTTCTTGAGGGTCCTGAAGAAACCGCACTGTATGTGGTTAAGTAAAAAGAGCACTGGGATCGTCAATTAAGTGTTCTGAGCCCTATTCTGTCACCTGCAAATGAAGAGCTTGAACTAGATCAGCAGTTTTCAATCTTTTTTTCCACTCAGCACATCCAAGGAATACAACCCCGCACAGAACAATGGATCACTACAACAGTAACTCTTGAGGAATATTTATTAACACCTTTTGCACATGGGAAAAGGAATTCAAGAAGTGAAAAGATGGCTCAAAATCGATCAATAGGCACAGAACCCCATTTTATTCACCACTGTCTCTCTGGAACCTGGCATACAGCCTAAGACAAAATGTTAGGTAGAAGTTAGAAAATGTAGAAGGAGGAGGGGTTGGAGAGGGGTCCATAGTGCTTACAGAAAAAGCTCATAAATAACTTTGATTAACTGCCTCCAGCCACCGTATCTGTTTTCACAACGGGTGACAAGAGGTGGTCTGGAGCAAGAATCTGAATTGACAGACCTCTACCCATCTTAAGAGATCAGACCCTCCCTTGGAAGAGCATGCACCACCTTTTCCCACCAAATCAATATGTAACTCCCTCACCCCACCTGGCAACTACGTAAGTTCTCAGGGACATGGGGACTGGGGCCTATGGCTCTCTCTGCCACCTCAGCGAGGCCAGTTCTCTTCACTGAGAACGGATCATTAATAAACCCTGCTTGCATATTAATCAGCTTGCTGACCTTTGATTCTTCACTCTGTCGGCCAGAACCCAGCCTTTTGGAACAGTAATACCTTTTAAAAAAAAAAAAAAAAAAAATGAATGGAATGAATAAAATGAACCCTGGCCAAAGAAAGCTCTTCTCTTTCAGAGTACCACTCGGCCTTTCCTAACATACATTTTATAATTTTTTTGTTTGTTTGTTTTGTTGTTGAGAGCCCACTGGCCCATGTGGGAATCGAACCCGCAGCCTTCGGAGTTAGGAGCATGGAGCTCTAACCGCCTGCGCCACCGGGCCGGCCCCTAACATACATTTTATATAGTCACAAAACTCATACTGGATCTTGATTAGAGCTAAGTTCAGACTCCCAGCTCCATATTCTCCCCTAGACTACTCTGCCACAGAATCAGAGTAAAGTGACAAACTCAGAAGTTGTTTTTTAAAAAACGTTCTCTTTCCTTCTCTTTGTGCACAGCCAATCTTAGAGGTAGGTAAGCCAAGAAAGCAGATGCTATGGCAAGTGACTTCAGAGGCCTTGGCAAGTATTTCTTGACAAAAATATTTTATCCTCAAGTTTGTGAAAGGCTGGAAAATGTCATAATTAGTGATAGATATACTGAATCACAGATGTTAGAGCTGAGTCTCAGATCATCGAGTCCAACATCCTCAATCATTTGAATTTATTTGGAAGCTGTTCCTCAAGAGATCCTAGTTAAAAAGTACATACCCCTGGGAAAAGTAACATTTTAAGGTATTGTGTATGTACAATTAGGAAAGAAATATGACAATTAAGTGAGAGCAAACCATACCAGAAAGAAAAATAGAGCCATATCCAGAAAGAAGTAAAGATTAGGAAGACTGACAGCAAGACGAAAGGGAAGACACAAGGACTTCATCTATGAAACAATTTGGCACACAGCTTAGGAAATAAATGACTTTGAAGTGGCAATACACACTTGGCTGTGGAAAGCCATAGCCAGTGAAAAGATCAATCTTAGTGTCTCAACTGAAAGAGTGGAATAAACTATAAACTAGGTGATAAGTAACTACAGCAATAACATGAGTAGAAAACAATGCAACAGATAATTCATGATTTTACTATGAATGAACTCTGAGGCTGTATTTTCAACTGTAAAACTGAGATGTCACCAACCCTATCTATTCCTTCTAGTTGTTATGAGAATAAAATCAGAGGATGCAGGGCAAAGCTTTGTTTAGCACAAAGCAAAACACAAATGTTAGCTGTTCTACTATGATATAGTTCAAACTCAAACAGCAGGCAAACATTTAAAACATTCAATGCAAAGGCTTAGACATTTTTCATTCACTACGTTTCTTTTCTAAAATTTACGTACAAAGAGGTAATACAGGAATTTATTCTTGTTCTTAAAAAAAAAATGTGTACAAGCAAGTCACAGTTCCTCTGGATTCCCATCCAGTTCCACCCAGAGGGAGCCACTCTTGTCAATTTGATAAGTATCTCTCCAGATTTTGGAGTCGGGGTGTAATACAAATAGGATCATATTGTATAGTTTTGTGTTCTGTACCTTGTTTTCATTTAATAATAAATCCTGGGGCATCTTTCCATATCAATACATGAAAATCTACCTCATTGTTTTGAACCTTTGCACTGTATTTCCATAGTATAATCTACTTTCGTTTATTTAGCATCCTTATCGATGGACTTTTAGGTTGAACTCATTAGGTTGAACAAAAAAATGTGAATTAACTATGCTGTTGTTTTTTTAAAAAACTTTTATTTATTCAAGTGTGTTTTTCCAGGACCCATCAGCTCCAAGGCAAGTAGTTGTTTCAATCTAGTTGCACAGCTCACAGTGGCCCATGTGGGGATCGAACCCGCAATCGTATTGTTAAGAGCACTGTGCTCTAACCAATTGAGCTAACCGGCCACCCCAACTATGCTGTTTATTTAATGGGAAAATTTTTTTAAAGCTTTGGGAATCTGTAAACAAACAAAAAAAATCCAGAAAGACATGCATAGAAGCTATCTTATGCATAGAAGCAGAAAGTATTCCCTCATAAAATCTTTTGTGCACTTTGAAACAATCCAATTGAAAAGTAAAGGACAAGACTCGGGTTGTAAGATACAGTCTTACTCCATGTTCTGGGCCTTTAGTTGTCCTGTACTGGCCCCAACTGGCAGGCTCAGAAATAGTAGCACTCAGAGGTCAACTTACTATGAAGT
The DNA here is from genome assembly GCF_964194185.1 of Rhinolophus hipposideros. NCBI lineage: Eukaryota > Metazoa > Chordata > Mammalia > Chiroptera > Rhinolophidae > Rhinolophus > Rhinolophus hipposideros. The sequence continues at coordinate 74,812,304 of NC_138057.1, read as the reverse complement.
CGATGGAATTTAGAATTTAGGGCCCCTCACTTGCCTGGGGACCCTTCCAAGACCACAGCAATGTATTTACATAGTCATATGGTTTTGTAACCTTTGCTAAGACATTTAAAGTTATTGGCTAAGTTGAGGACAACAGATAAAAAAGTCTATAACTTGAGAATACTGAAAAGGAGGAAAGTGACTCCTGTAGAACGGTCATAAATCATGCAACTCACACGTTAGCCCAATAAAATCTATAAATCTTGTTTTTCTACCAATATCATGTTTCCCCAAAAATAAGACCTAGCCGGACAATCAGCTCTCATGCGTCTTTTGGAGCAAAAATTAATATAAGACCCGGTCTTATTTTCGGGGAAACAGGGTACCAGGGATGTCCAGACTGATAGGAGATGTAATATTAATGCAACATAAAAGTTGGTGCAATACCTGTATTTGAATTTAATCCATGACTAATTATAATGTATCAAATATCTTTAATGGAATCATCTTACATATTTTTCACTGACAGTCGTTTTTTTTCTCTTGTATTAATTTTAGTACTAAGTTCTTCTAGTTTTTTCAACTTGGTAAGTTCCTAATAGATTTTTTTAAAATAACAAGAAAATGTAGATAAAAAAGTAACATGCAATTTACTCTTTGACAAACAGAGATAGCAACAACAATTTTAATGGCTGTATATTTCATCATACTGATGTATCGTAATTTGTCATTTCAAAATGGAAATTGTTTATTTCTGATAAAGTTTTAAAATGCTAAATTCACACAAATTAAAAGAATTTCTAGTATAGAGAAATATAGAAATTCGACTTTTTAAAGCTTATTTAAAAATATACAGTATAGTAGTATCAGTGTTGAGTAATCTGCTTTTTCCTCTTAATATACAACAGGTTTGTTTTGCTAACTTAATAGGCTAATACCAAAATTTACGTGAAAATGCAAAATGCCAAGGATAGCCAAAGACACTAGTGAAGAAGGAGCAATGTGGTAGGACTTTTTCTACTGGACCTCAAGATTTATTATATAGCTATAGTAATTAAGATAGATACTAACAAATATACTAATATGAAAAATGGTGCTGGAACAATTGGGCATCCATGTGGGAAAAAATTAATATGACTGACACTATATACAACTCACGTATATACAAAATCAATTCCAGGTGAATTATACAGATCTAAAAAAGACAGGTAGGGCTGGCCTGGTGGCTCAGTGGTTGGAGCTCTGTGCTCCTAACTCTGAGCTGGTTCGATTCCCACATGGGCCAGTGGGCTCTCAACCACAAGGTTGCCAGTTCAATTCCTCACCTCCCACAAGGGGTGGTGGGCAGCGCCCCCAGCAACTAAGATTGAACAGGACACCTTGAGCCAAGCTGCTGCCGAGCTCCCGGATGGCTCAGTTGGTTAGAGTGCGTCCTCTCAACCACAAGATTGCAGGTTCGACTCTCGCAAGGGATGGTGGGCTGTGCCCCCTGCAACTAGCAACTGGACCTGGAGCTGAGCTGTGCCCTCCACAACTAAGACTGAAAGGACAACAACTTGACTTGGAAGAAAAGTCCTGGAAGTACACACTGTTCCCCAATAAAGTCCTGTTCCCCTTCCCCAGTAAAATCTTAAAAAAAAATAAAATAAAAATAAAAAGGACGGGTAAAACTTAGCTACTAAGTTTTTAGTAGATAATTGAGAAGAATATCTTCTTGATCTCAGGATAAGGAAAGGCTTCTTAAGACAAAAACACAAGCATAAAAAAAAAATTGATGTTTCGTTTGTCAAAATGTATGCCTACCAAAAAAAGCATTAATTCTGTAACTTGATTTTGGTGATGGTTACATGAAACGATACATAAAACTGTATAGAACTATATATAAAAACATACATGTACACAAATGCAGGTTTAAAAAATGATGAAACTAAATAAGGTGCGTAGTCTAGTTAAAAGTAAAGTACCAATGCCAATCTCCTAGTTTTTCCAGCTATGTTAAGAAGACACCACTGGAGGGCATTGAGTGAAATGTACATGGAATTCTACTACTTTTGCAACTTTCTGTGAGTCTGTACTACTTTCAAAACTAAAGGTTAAAAAAAAAAAAAGTAAGGAAATAAAAACACTTGCCACAGAGTGGGGAAAGGTACTTGCAACACATATAACTGAAAAATGACTAATATCTAGAATATAAATAATTGCAAAATAAAAAACTCTACAATGAAATGGGCAACTTCAGAAAAGAAGAAATCAAAAAGACCAGTAAAAATATGAAAAGGTAAAAAAAATATATGAAAAGGTACACACAACTTCGATTGTGATCAGGGAGATTAAAATTAAAAACACAATAAGATGTCAGTACACATGCCCCAGATTGTCAAAGAAAAAGTTTGTTATCAAGTGTTGATAATGTTGTTAACCCCAGGAACTCTCACACACTTCTGGTGAGAGTGTATGCTTTCACAACCACTTTGGTAAGCAGTTTGCCATGATCTGTTATAGTTGAAGATATTTAAACCTTTTGATCCATCAATTCTAATCCTGGTCATATACCCTAGGGAAATTCATACATGTGTGTACAAAGAATCATGTAAAAGAGTGTTAAAAGCAGTGTGGTTCATGATAGCCAAAATCTATACATATCCTAAATTGTGATATATTCTAATACTATACAGAAGTAAAATATGAATTAGAGCTACACATTAACAATAAGGATAAAACTTAAAAACAATGTTGAGTGAAAGAAGCCAGACACAAAATATATACTCTTCTAATTCCATTTGTACGTCAACTTAATAAAACAGGTGAAACCTGGGTGGCCGGTTTGCTAAATGGTTAGAGCACAGCGCATAACACCAAAGTCGTTGGTTGGATTCCCACATGGACTAGTGAGGAACAACGACTTGACTTGGAGCTGAGCTGCGTCTCCCACAATTAGATTGAAAACGACAACTTGACATGGAGCTTATGGGTCCTGGAAAAATACACTGTTCTCCAATATTAACCAATAAAAATAAAAATTTAAAAAAACAGGTGAAACTAAACCATCATGTTAGAGGAAGTATATCTAGGTGGTAAAATTCGAATGACTATCACAATAAAGAAAAGTAACTTTTTTTTTTTTTAATGAAAGAGGGGATACTGATCAGTTAGGGGTAAAAATGAGGACTTCCGGGTCCTGACAACACTCTATTTCTTCCCTTGGATACTAAACAGCTGAGGATTCACTTTATGATTATTTGTTAAATTGTACATTTATGTTTTATGTACTTTTCTGTATTCATATCGTAACGTATACTAAAAAGGTTTAAAATATGTAAAACATCCAGCACATAGTAAATACTCAGTTGAGAGTAGCCACCATTGACATAAAAACAAAGGCAGCTGACAATCTCTAAGAAATATAGCTAACTGGATAAAAGAGCAGAATGATGTATGTAGTATGCTCAATCACTGATTTTTAAACAGGGATATACATATACACACATTGTATATCAATAAAACATCTCTAGAAGGCTACACAAGAAAGTGGTGACAGTGGTTACCTTTATCAGTGTAGGGAACAAGGCTAGGAACTGAGTGACAAGCACTTATTTTCATTGTATATTGTACCTTTAAATTTTATACCATGTACATATATGTACTATTTTAAAAACTTAAGATTTTATATATATATATTATCACTCAAATTCTACAGAGGTAGCTCTTTATTCTTCAAAGGAAAATTTAAGAGAGAAAAATTAAAACTAACATTTTATACATCAAATTAAAAATACTTTACAACTAATCAAATACCTTAAAAATAACAACAGCCTTGTGAGGAGGCAGAATTATATCCATTTTACAGATGAGTAAAATGGAGCCATTTTACACAGCCTCAGAGATTAAGTGACTTGCCCCAAAGTGATAGAACTGAAACTCATAGTTTTTATGCTTCCAAACCCCATGGTCTTTCCTCTCTATCGCACTACCTGACATAGCACATCCTCCTAAATAACTGCCACGAAAAAAATATGTGAACAAAAAATACCTTGTTACTTTTCATTTGTGTCAGGAAAGGGAGGTGATGGTTCTCTATTAATGATGAAATCCTCTTTTAAGAAGTGAAGACAAAGAAGTAAACATTGCATAGCACTTTACAGTTTCAAAAGTACAAAAAAAATTACATGATTTATACCTAGTACTGCTCCCAGCTCAGGTGTTAGGGAGATACTTTTGTTTTACTCCAATGTTGTTTAAAGAAGATCGAGGAATTATTCCAGTTCTTTAGTAAAAAAGGGATCTATGTGGCCAAGTCCTTTTAAAAGCATTTTCAAAAATCTTTGTCAAATTCAACATCACCACCGAACTTATTTCTCATTGAAAGAAATCTTGAAAACTGACTCTCAAGAGGCAGTTTTATTGAAGAGCTTCTGAAATTTATTTTCATTGTATGTTTACATGATTAATAATATTATAATAATACCAATATTATAATAATACCAATATTGTACAACTTTCCAAATACTTTCACATATAGTACCTCATTTGATCCTTGCAACAAGCCACTAAGACACGTGGGACAGAAATTCCTGACATTCAGTTGATGAAGAAACTGAGGCTCTGGGAGGTTGATTTTTTTCCCTAAGGTCATGTGCCCTATCTCTTAATTGAATATTCTCTCCAACAAAGCACATGGAAAAATCCCAATTATCAGGGTCTAAACAGTCAACTTGTCAATTACATAGGCCTTCTACTTTCCCTTTCTGCCTTTAATGCCCTTTCAGAAAAGATTTAGGAGCTAAATGACATCCGATCCTAATCAGTCCTAACTCTGCTTAGCTTTCTGAGATCAGATGGGAAATAGAAATCTATTTTCTTACCCATAAGAGCACAAGTGAAACAACCAGGTTTAAATTATTGGATAAAATCTGTATTTGTCCACAACCCATTATCAAAATATTTGCAAACTATGTAACTACTCTATATCCTAAAACAAAGTCTTATAAACCCAAAGCTCGGGATGACAGCCTGGATGATAGAAAAATCAAACTGTCAAGGCTCAAATCCTGGCTCCGTATCTTCCCAGGTGTGATATCTCTTTGGGAGTTTCTTTACTTCTTGGGACTTCAGATTCCTTAGCTCTAAAATAGGGATTAAAAAAAATGGTTTCATAAGGATTAAAAAAGAATGCACATAAAACATTTGGCTTAGTGTATAGCACTTACTTAAATATTGATAACCTGGCACTGATACTACTATAGGCATTTAACATTCAGCAAACTAGATTTATCTAAGCACTTTGCTATTCAATCCATAAATGATCACACTTTGGAATATACCATAACATATATCTAGTATATTGGTTTTAAAAAGATACTACAATCACCAATATACTCAATTCTCTTCAGAAGTTGGCCAGTTATCACTTTTCTAAATCTTAGAAAAGGGAGAGTTACAAAAGGTTACTCCATCAATCAAGGGTGAGGCTGAAATTGGAGCTTTGTTTTTAATGGAAGTGGATTGTGATATACACAGGAAATTGGCTTGAATTGATATGAAGCTGTAATGTGGCCGAATGGAGATTTCTATCTTGATAATGGACTGATGCAATCTAAAGAAGGGTCAGTGTTACTACAGTATTACAAGCCCTGTTGAAAGGGATGGGTGATGCAACTTTTATAGCACAAATGGAGTCAACTCTGAGTCACCAGGATAACCTTTGAAGAGCACTAAAGCAGAGGAAAATTCTTGAGTACCGACTCCTAGGCTCAGCATCTTAGTGAACTATGTGTTAGATGTTTCAATGTTATTTGGACACAGTATTGCCCATACAGATGAATCTCAAAAATACATTTAGCAGGAAAAACGCTGAGGTCATCAGTTCCTGACTATGATAATGTCCCATACATTTCCTGTAAACATCCCAAAATATTTTGTTATCAGGCCTTTGGACCGTCCGTAGTAGGTCCTCTAAAACCATTTGCATGAATTAATTTTAAAAAATTGTTAAGAGCATTTGCTATGGAGTCATGTTGACTTATCAATCTTAACTCCATCCCTTAGCAGCTCTATGACTTTAAACTAGTTAATCTCTTTGTGTCAATGTTCTCATCTGGAAAATGGGAAATGCCAAACATTGAACTGTAAGGACTGAATGACACAGGAAACACAGAACAATGTTTGGCACACAGTAAACCTGAAGTAAATAGTAGCCTCTATTATTTTTTGCTACAGGATTGTTATACAAGAGTAAGGCATTATCAAGTCTTTGTGTATCAAATGTGGTTAAGTACAGACAAAATGAGTGAAGGTTGAAAGGTACCAGGAAAAAAGGTTGAGGAAAGGCCTTGTAAATGATAACCTGAGCCACAAGGGGAAACGATGGACGGGGTCGGGAAGCAAGGGGTAGCACACTGGAAAAATAATACATCCCAGGGTGGGAGCGACAGTAAGTTCAGGACCGGGTTCCCACAGTGGGGAGGGGACGCAGGACTAGGAGATAATTACTTTGGCCAGGCCTATCCTGTGACTTACCGTGAGGCAGGGCAATGTGGAGAGGCCTGGTATAGACAAAAATAGCTGGGCAGGGGTTGCAGGGGCGACACTCTGGGTAGCAACCATGATTCGCAGCCGGGTGGTACCCAGACTAAGGCCCCGGCTCGAGGGCTGCTGCGGGCCGGTGAACTGCAAGAGGCCCTGAGGCTCGGACAGCCTAGTACGGGTAGTTGCTATAAAGGGCAGAGAAATTTGTTCTTAGGTGATCACAGCATCTACGCTGTGACCTGCCTGCCCGGGATGGGATGGAGCCCGGAGGAGGAAGAGTCACTTCCCGCCTAGGGATGGGGGACGGAAGAGGGGCAGGCGGGCAGTGGAGAAGCAAAGGGCTCAAGTCTCATCGCCTCGAGGTAACCAGGCGCTACAGACCGGCTCCGGTCCCAAAAGCCCAGGGTAGAGGCGGGACCTCCGTGGTTACCGGCGGAAACGGCCTCCAGGTGAGAGGTTGCACGGGGGACGGACAGCTACTGAACCAATGGAGCCAGCTCACGGGGCGGATGTGGCCTCCTATTGGTGGTTGTTGGACGCGACCAGCAGCCAATGAGTTCTCCAGGGGGGCGTAGCCGTGACGTTAGTTGCGGAGGAGGCCGCTTCGAATCCGCGGCGGCCAGCTTGGTGGCCTGGACCAATCAGTGACCTCCAACTAGCAGAGTCTTGGCCAATCGGCGGCTTCCACGACGGGGCTGGTGGGGAGGGTATATAAACCGAGTCGGAGCCGCGCGGTTATCCTTGGACGAGACATCACAGACACCGACTTGAGAGTTTCGTGAGTGCGAGAGGTGAGCTCCGCGGCCTGCCTTTCTGGATCTGCCCTTCGTCTAGTCCACTGTACCTCCTGACCCTGGGCTTTGTCTCCCTCAGGTTGGTAATCTCGGCGCGTTCCCGTGCTTCGGCCTGTGGCTAGATTGCTTGCGACGACGACCTGCCTGCCGACTGGCTGACGGCTCCGGCAAGATGAAGCTGTCCCTGGTGGCTGCGGTGCTGCTGCTGCTCCGCGCGGCGCGCGCCGAGGAGGAGGACAAGAAAGAGGACGTGGGCACGGTGGTCGGCATCGACTTGGGGACCACCTACTCCTGGTGAGTGCGGTTTGTGGGAAGTGGGGGAGTGGGGCGTGGCTTCCTGGCTGCCGTGAGGATCGTGGTGCTGATGTCCGCCGTCCGTTTCTTCCGCCAGCGTCGGCGTGTTCAAGAACGGCCGCGTGGAGATCATCGCCAACGATCAGGGTAACCGCATCACGCCGTCTTATGTGGCCTTCACCCCTGAAGGGGAGCGTCTGATAGGCGATGCAGCCAAGAACCAGCTCACCTCCAACCCCGAGAACACGGTCTTCGATGCCAAGCGGCTCATCGGGCGCACGTGGAATGACCCATCGGTGCAGCAGGACATCAAGTTCTTGCCTTTCAAGGTTCGACCGGGGTTTTTCACCGGACAGAGAGTGTGTGGTGGTGGTGGTGGGAGCATTTGAGACGTCCTGAAGAATAGCATTGAGTCGACAAAAAAGGATACAGACAGGGTACATGTAGTAATTTTTACTTAGTTGGGTATGTTACAAAACTTACCAAAGTTGGCGAAGAACCTTCACACGGCACTACGCCTGTCCACAGTAGTTGAGGATTAAGAGAAGTGTTTCTGGTCAAGATTGAGTTCCAAAGGGATCAAAGTAAACCAAACTGTGGGGGAGGGAGTGGCTCTCAGATAATCCTTTTTTTAAAAATTGAAATGAAAAAAAAAATATTGAAATGTCACTGCGTTGGGGTCTGCAAATAATAACCATTCTTTAAAATAGGTTGTTGAAAAGAAAACTAAACCATACATTCAAGTTGACATTGGAGGTGGGCAAACAAAGACATTTGCTCCTGAAGAAATTTCTGCCATGGTGCTCACTAAAATGAAGGAAACTGCTGAGGCTTACTTGGGAAAGAAGGTAAGTATTTCTAGAACAATGTTAAGTAACTTTATTACTGTTCTTGATCATATTGTATAGATACTTTTATCATTTTAATAATTTGAATCTGAATGACATCCACGTATGTTAGTTTTAATTACTTGTGTGCTTTACTGTAGGCCAAAGAAAATACTAGGGACTCTCAATGGGTTATCACTTAATGCTTGCAAATCCCGGGGTATAAAATTACATGTATTATGCCCATTTTACAAATAAATTGGCTTAGAAACTAAAGTGATGGTTTGTAATTTAAATAAGGGTTGAGCCATGTGATAAGATACACTTAATTCCCTTTTGTAATCATTTTAGGTTACCCATGCAGTTGTTACTGTACCAGCTTATTTCAATGATGCCCAACGCCAGGCAACCAAAGATGCTGGAACTATTGCTGGATTGAATGTTATGAGGATCATCAATGAGCCGTATGTGTTAAATTCAAAGATATGGCATATTTGCTAATTAGGGAAAATATAATCTTAACAAAACTTTTTTATTCTCCTAACAGTACAGCAGCTGCTATTGCTTATGGCCTAGATAAGAGGGAAGGGGAAAAGAACATCCTGGTGTTTGACTTGGGTGGTGGAACCTTCGATGTGTCTCTTCTCACCATTGATAATGGTGTCTTTGAAGTCGTGGCCACTAATGGAGATACTCATCTGGGTGGAGAAGACTTTGACCAGCGTGTCATGGAACACTTCATCAAGCTCTACAAAAAGAAGACTGGCAAAGATGTTAGGAAAGACAACAGAGCTGTGCAGAAACTCCGGCGTGAGGTAGAAAAGGCCAAACGGGCCCTGTCTGCTCAACATCAAGCAAGAATAGAAATTGAGTCCTTCTATGAAGGAGAAGACTTCTCTGAGACCCTGACTCGGGCCAAATTTGAAGAGCTAAACATGGTATATTCCTTGTTTGTTGCTTTGCTAGTAAGATCTAATTAGACTGAGTTTTGGATAGTACATTTCATTGAGTTATCTAGACAATATCTGGGTAAACAGGCATCAAATTATGTCTCTTACTCTAGGACCTGTTCCGTTCTACCATGAAGCCTGTTCAGAAAGTGCTGGAAGATTCTGATTTGAAGAAGTCTGATATTGATGAAATTGTTCTTGTTGGTGGCTCTACTCGAATCCCAAAGATCCAACAACTGGTTAAAGAGTTCTTCAATGGCAAGGAGCCATCCCGTGGCATAAACCCTGATGAGGCTGTAGCATATGGGGCTGCTGTCCAGGCTGGTGTACTCTCTGGTGATCAAGATACAGGTAGGTCATTGTCCCAAGCATCTTCTACAGTGCTTCAGCAGCTTGATGGGAAGAATATAATTAGCTGTTGCTTTAGAAAGCAGTAGAATATGAGTGACAAGGTCACACAGCTAAGAAAGGGTACAGTGAGGACAAGACTTGGCACAGTTTCAAGATCCTGAGCAACTATATTTAATTCATTGCTTCTAAAATAGTTTCGCATAGAACCTAACCAAATAGCAAGATGGAGAAGATAAAGTTGTACTATTCCTGGGACGCTGCTTGTTAGTGCTCCTATGACTCTTTAATTAGAACTTACCTCTGTATTATTACCTTTGCAGGTGATCTGGTACTGCTTGATGTATGTCCCCTTACACTTGGTATTGAAACTGTGGGAGGTGTCATGACCAAACTGATTCCAAGGAACACTGTGGTGCCCACCAAGAAGTCGCAAATCTTTTCTACAGCTTCTGATAATCAACCAACTGTTACAATCAAAGTTTATGAAGGTAATTGCTTACATTTGTCAATACCACGGTATATTTTTAAAGAGCGTGACTTCTTAATATACTATGTGGAAAAGACTAGAGAAAGAAATACCTGCTGTTTTGAGGTGGGAGGAGGTCCCTAAATTTGACTAGTTTTAAGTTTGGTAGAGTTAGCACTAAAATCCAGCTCTTATCTAGCTATCTAGCATTCTTTCCCATTAAAAATTTCTGAGCTGGGTCTAGAATATGAGAACAAGAAAAGGGTTCATAATGATATAAAGTAGATGAAATTCAATTAAAAGTTAGTAGTAACTTAACTCACTGTTAGTACCATTTGTTGCTCCTTAACAGCCCCATGACCCCCTTCTAGCTTGATAGAGTACCCTGGCCACTGCAGGCTCTAACAGACTGAAATGCAGGATTCCAGATACACTAATGTCTGTCAGTAACAACTAACAAGATTTTTGTGTGTAACTTCTAGGTGAACGACCCCTGACGAAAGACAATCACCTTCTGGGAACTTTTGATCTGACTGGAATTCCTCCTGCTCCCCGTGGGGTCCCACAGATCGAAGTCACCTTTGAGATAGATGTAAATGGCATTCTTCGAGTGACGGCTGAAGACAAAGGTACAGGCAACAAAAATAAGATCACAATTACAAATGACCAAAATCGCCTGACACCAGAAGAAATTGAAAGGATGGTGAATGATGCAGAGAAGTTTGCCGAGGAAGACAAAAAGCTTAAGGAGCGCATTGATACGAGAAATGAATTGGAAAGTTATGCCTATTCTCTGAAGAATCAGATTGGAGATAAAGAAAAGCTGGGAGGTAAACTTTCCTCTGAAGATAAGGAGACTATGGAAAAAGCTGTAGAGGAAAAGATTGAGTGGTTGGAAAGTCACCAAGATGCTGACATTGAAGACTTCAAAGCTAAAAAGAAGGAACTAGAAGAAATTGTTCAGCCAATTATCAGCAAACTCTATGGAAGTGCAGGCCCTCCCCCAACTGGTGATGAGGAATCAGCAGACAAAGACGAGTTGTAGACACTGCTCTGCTAGTGCTGTACTATTGTAAATACTGGACTCAGGAACTTTCGTTAGGAGAAAATTAAGAGAACTTAAGTCTCGAATGTAATTGGAATCTTCACCTTGGAGTGGAGTTGAAAATGCTACAGCCCAAGTGGCCGTTTACTGCTTTTCATTAGCAGTTGCTCACGTCTTGGGGTGGGGGGAGAGGAGTAATTGACTATCTTAAAATGTGGGTAAAAAAGCTGGGTTAGGGCGTGTGTTCACTATGGAAACGTTCTATTTAACAATTGGGTCATGTGCATCTGGTGTAGGAACTTTATTTTCTACCATAAATGACACCAATAAATGTTTGTTATTTACACCGGTCTAATTTTTGTGCTAAGCTTTCTAATTAGGGCAGTCATTTTTTTTAAGTTTAGATTCTCATGGAGGGGGTGGGGAGTTGAAGTAAGGAAACATGTTTATTCAATACCTTCAGGGAACTTGCCTAACTTTAAGAAAAGGGGTGGGAGGTTCACCCATATACTCAGTAAGGCAAGGGCCATTTCAGTGTCCAAGAGTGGAGTTTTCTTGAACATTTGAAGTTTCCTATTTCCCCTTATCTTTCTAAAACGTTCTGGTGCCTTTTTATTACTGATACTGGATAGAGAATTACTGCTGGATTCTCTTAAGATTTGATAAGTGTATCATTGATGTTCACTTTACACACTTGGATTCAATTCATAATTTCAGGATGTAAAGGTGTATTTTGAACCTCAGCTATGTCAGAATCCCCATCTCTGAAATTTCTCATTAGTGGTACTGGAGTGGGATCTAGGATGGTGACTTTGAAACTACCTTAAGCCCCATTGCAATTGTGGATCAAAGGCAGTCATATATCAAGAGGGTCAAGATTACTTGGAGTGGCTTCCTGAGAAAGGGTAGGTCTAGGTGCTTAAGTAGTATAATCAATAAAGGGCAGGCTACCTGGTGCTAACATGAAATCCAATACTACCCAAGAATAGCTATTTTTCAGATCAGCAACTGAAAGGTAAATTTGTTAACTGGCAGAACTGGGACCTGACAGCATGATTTTTACTCTGAGGCTGGAACCTCTGCTGCAATGCTCAGAAGCACTTGGACCGGCCTGGAGTGTAATTCTTGGTCTTCAGGCCAAGTTCACTACAAACTGAAAATCACTTGCAGTGCTGTGTGCACTGGGTTCAGGAGGTAGTTGGGAAAGACAAGGGTCAGTCTTCCCTGTCCCTAATAGCTCTCACTACCAAATGCCAAGTCTGCACCTCTGAGGAGCAGCTACTGAATATTAAAAAGACACTGCAACCTGTAAATGTCTACTCCCCGATTTCTATAGCTCATGTATCTAGCAATTAATGATTCTCCAACCTTTTTGTGATTAGTATGTTTAACAACCAATCTCACCGAGGCTGTATTGCTGGTAAAACCCTTTATATAATAGAGCATTTTGCACTGGGCTATCCTGTTCACTTCTTCACCTTCCAAAGTAGATAACAGCAAGAGGGCTATATATATAGTGCAGAAAATATTTTGGAGGTGTAAAACAGCTAAGGTTTCATTTCACCTTTCTGAAAGTAAATGACATTTAAAAGTAATAAAAACATGGATTTTATTAGTCAACTACAGTCACAATACAATCATTGTAGATTTCCCCTTCTGTATTCATCCCACCAAAGACAAAACAGAGCAGTGAGTCAGTCTGACTTCGCTCCTGTGAGTCACAAGCCTGGGTCATTCCTGTATCAGTGGAATCCCCTTTCTCAACATCACAGTTTACACTGGCAGAATTTGAATCTTCTTTCTCAGAAGTATACATCACTGGCCATGGAATGATACACATTGAATGGTCCAATCGTCCAGCAGGTAGAAAATCAAATTTAAGTAAGGTCCAATGTTGCTTTTCTATTCGAGGGGGGAGAAAAACACAAAAGTTTGGTGTTAAGAAATTTCCAGCAATGCTCAGTGATTTGCTGCATCACCAGAGCCCCAAAAGATAGGAAATGAAAGGAAAAAAAGAAAACAAAAACTAATGGCAGTGATGCTGTTTTAATGATGTCATTCTCTAAAACTCTGGTTTTCATTCCTTTGGATTTAGATGTGGAGGGACCAAACTGAAAAACCAAAGCATTGGTACTTTTCAAAAACTAGTCACTTTTGTTTAAAGCCCCACAGGGAACACCTGCTCACCTATGTGATATTGATACATTGTGTCCAGTGCTCCTGTGGGAGTCATCCCTCCGAAGATATACAGGTGTTTCCCTACAGCCACAGCTGAGTGGGCAGCACAGCCTGTGGGAGTTGTCCCGGTGGGACTTAGCTCCTGCCACTTCATATCACCTGCCAAGAGTAAGAAATCATTTGGGCACATCGTCTGGAACGTGCTTTCAAACTTACCTATCATACTCCTGCAGTTCACAAACCTAAACATCATTCACTAGGAGCTCTGAGGTAATAAAGTAAGGTTTAGTGTGCATAAAAATTACTTGGGGGAGCTTGAAATGCTGTTTGGGTCGTCCAAGGAGAGAGTAATCTATAGTCTGAACAAGTATCCCAGGAGATTCTGATGTAGGTGGTCTTTGGAGCACACTGAGGAATGTGATACTATCTTGGTCTCTGTCACTATTAGCTGTTGGAGCCCAGAAGTAGGTGAGGGTCTGTGTGTGTGTGTGTGTGTTAAATACGAACATCTTAGAAAGTTACAAAGCAACTTTGCAATTGCTGGCCAGACACTTTAAATATCTTGCGTGCTTAAATTTCATAACAGCCCTTTAAAATTGCCATTGCTTCTGCCTACCCTCTTTCTTCTTACCGATAAGGAAACAAGATTAGAGAGGGAAAGAGACTTATCTGAGATCCCACAGTTAGTAAGTGGCAGAGCTAGAATTGTGCTCAGGTCTGATTCCAAAACCTGTGTTCGCCATACTGTAACTTGCTGTGTCAGCACCTACCCCCAACCTATCTCTGCAGGGATATTTACATCTTTTCAAACAAGCATTTAAATGAGGCAGTAATCACCGGATTTTGGGTATGAGAACTACCTGGATAGGAACGGGGTGGGGAGTGTGGGGGGAGTGGGGGGTGGCAAGAGTCAAAAAGCAGCTCCTCACCACAAGGGAAAAGGACTTTTTTTGTAACAATAAGCATTAAAACCCCTTTTGACTGCCTACAAGAAATGCTTCTGTGAAGATATTTTCCATCTGTCAATTCAAGGCAGGGGTCCAAAGTTGGAAGGGAGAATCACCAGTCCAGCCAAAATTCTAGCCAATGCAAGAATCCCAGCCAGGGTCACCTGGCCTCAGATGTCACCACGCCCGAGAACCCACTGTTTGGCAAGGTATCCGGATGCACTGCACAGCAGTTCTCATGCTTTTTGCCCACTGTTCCAATTCTTATAGTCTGAACCAACCCTAAACATATTCATTTGTTTCTCCATCTACCCATTAACATATGCACTTGTCACCACCAGCTGCCAGACACTGTGCTAAGTGCTGGAAACACACTGGGGAATAAGAGACAAAGTCCCTGCCCTAAGGGAGTTCATAGTCTGAAAGAATGACCCAGAATGAGGCTCTCTAGGGCATATCAACCCTTCAAACACTTAAAGACAATTCTTATGTTTTCCCTAACTTTCCTCTTCCTAGTGTTTTTAACTATTTAGCATGACAGTTCTGGTCACCCATCTCCAGACACACTCTAGAAGTTGTCCATGCCTCTCATGGGTGTGGGGTTAATGCCTGAAAGAAATCTACTGGGGAATACAAAGTATAATGCATTTTAAGAAAGAGCAGGGTTGTTGGAAAAATAATGAATGGCTAGGTACATATAAAACACTCAGGTAACAATTGCTTTTATTGTCATGATGATTATTATTATTGACAGAATGTAGTGAAGATTTGGCTGGCGGTCAAATTACCCACACCTAAGTGCAAGGCTGTATTCTATCAAAGCACATTTTATTTCATTTAAGCAGACAAGCCCTCGTGCCCTCCACCCTACTTACTTATATCAATGCAATGAAGATCATCATAGAATTTGTCCCCTGCCAAGCCTCCATGGATGAAGAGCTTCGTCCCTGCTGCCACCATCACATGACCATGCCGGGGGGATGGAGGTTTTCCATGTGTCTCTGGCTGTGACCAGGTCAGAGTGTCTAGAAAAGTAAATTTATTGACATCAGATGACAAAGCTTTGAAGCAAGTACATGAGAAACACACCCAAGCCTCACCTCCCAGCAAGCAGAGATGCTCTAGGAAGAAAGTGACGTTGGGGGTCATTCACTCCAGCTCACCAACCCAATCCAGGCCTCCCTCTCTCTACAGCCTATGTGGCCTCTGCTTGCACACCTCCAAGGCTGGAGAATTCACTACCTAGTAATGCCTGGCCCTTCTACTGGGCATTAGGAAACCATCCCTTCCTTTGAATTAAAAAAGACCTCCTTAAAGTTTGAATCTAGAACTGCTTCAGAATTACAAAGAATAAATCTCCTTGTTCTGGCAGGCCTTTAGAATCTTCTTTGTTTTTCAAGACAATATTCTTAATTGATTTGCTGGAAGCATGGTAAAAAAAACCAGACTACTTTTAAAGCCAGCAGAGCCTCCTGAAGTGGCAGTATGGGGTAACAGTTAGAACATGGGATTTGGAATTACAACTAGTTTATTTCATTGAATAACTGTGTGGCTTTGCACCAGTTAATACTCTAAGCTTCAGTTTCCACAGTTGTAAAATGGGAATAAAGACAATACCTGACAATACCTACCTCTCAGGGTGGAAGTATGGATTAAATGAGATAATGTACATCAAGCACAGGCACAGAGAAAGCACTCAATACATGAGTTATTAACATGGATATTATCTTAATAGTGCAAATGTGTTCTGCCTGTTGGCAACCCTTCCTATCTTTAAAATTGTACACATAGAATTTGGGGAGGGTCCTGGCCCAGTGGCTCAGGTGGTTGGAGCGCTGTGCTCCTAACTCCAAGGTCGCCAGTTTGATTCCCACATGGGCCAGTGGGCTGCGCCCTCTACAGCTAAGATTGTGAACAACAGCCCTGGAGCTGGGCTGCCGTGAGCAGCCGGAGGTCGGCGTGAGCTGCTATGAGCACAGTGCCGCTGTGAGTGGACGGAGGCCTGCAAGAGCTGCTGTGAGTGGCCCACCAATGATTGGCCGAGGACTGGCAACCTGGTGACCAACTGCCTCAGCCGTGGGGAGCCACAAGGCTCCTAATACCAACCTGGGCCGGGGAGCTTGTCCTACACAACCAGACTGAGAAACAACGGCTTGAACGGGAGTTGGGAGGGAAGACGACGGAAGAAAGGGGGAAAAAAAGAATTTGGGGAAATTAATCCTTTCAACATACCATAAAAGTCTTAAAGGAATGCTGCAAAAATTATTTGAGACAAAGGCCTGCCAAACAATTTATCTTTAAATTACCGTTTGTGGCGTGCCTGCAGGTTGTACATGGAGCGGCCAGTGTTCCAAGGAATACAATTTGAAATCATCTGAAATGGTTTATGTAC
Organism: Rhinolophus hipposideros; assembly: GCF_964194185.1. Lineage (NCBI taxonomy): Eukaryota > Metazoa > Chordata > Mammalia > Chiroptera > Rhinolophidae > Rhinolophus > Rhinolophus hipposideros. The sequence continues at coordinate 74,795,556 of NC_138057.1, read as the reverse complement.
AAATATGTCTATCACAGCATTGTTTGTAATAGAGGAAAATTGGAAATAGTGTCAGTCGAACAACAGGTGAATGGTTGTTATTGCCACAGTCATAGAATACTGTGCATTTCTTAAAATGTTGAAGACTCGGTCATTACAGGGGAAATGCTTAAGTGAAAAATACAGGATACAAATATTCCATATAGAATTATCTCTGCTATTTAAAATTTTTTTAAAAGACTGGAAATAATGCACTGAAAATACACACATACACACACACAGACACACTATACATGCATACACATACATATTTTTTCTCTTTCCTCATAGTTTTACATATTCAAAGACAATATTATTTAAAAATTTTAGAAGTACTTTAAAGGAATCACAAAGCCCCCCCCCTTTTTTTTTTTTGAAACATAAAAGTCATACTATGCTGTGTCTTAATTCTTCCAATTTCACTTTGTAAGTTTGAAATTTTGCTTATTGCATTTTCTCAAAAAAGGCTGCATTTTTCCTGAAAAACACGGATGGGAATTATTTTGGTTACATGTTATTTGTACAGTGTTATTCATAAGTGCCCCTACTAAGAGGAAAAAATGTAAATAAATATTCCTTACACAACCATTTGGCAAGAGGTCTCACAATTTTAAATATTCATACCATTTTTGACCCAATAATTCCACTTCTCAGCATGTATTCCATATAGATGCGGTAAAATGTACAAAAATTAATGTATATGTTCACTGTAACACTGACAGCAAAAAGTCAATCGTTGGAAAATAAGGCATACCCACAGAAGGACAGGCTGTGCAAGGAAATTGGTGCTTAGAAGACATCCATGATGTGTGAGTCAATGAAGGAATAATATTAATGATGTTAATATTCATTAGGTGCTTCCTATGTGCCAGGCACTGTGTTATATATTCACATCATCTCATTTAATCTTTCCAACTCTTTGTGGTAGGCCCTATTAATATTTCTATTTTACAGATCAGCAAACTGAGGCCTAGAGAGATTAAGTAACTAAAGTAATACAGAAATTATAGCTCAGATCTGGTCTTGAGTCCAGGTCATGTGGCTTCAAAGTTCATGCTTTCTCAACTACTAAGATCCATCCTTACCCCCTGGAAAAGTAAGCTGCAGAACAGTATTTATAATTTGATTCCATATATGTGTTTTACGTTTTTGAATAATTTTAAAATTCATACATGTTCATATATACGTGTGCATGATTTATAAATGCATAGGAAAATCTGGAAGGAGACATTAGGAACTGCTAACAGTTATTTACCTCTGTCTGGGGAGTGTGAAAGAAAGGCTAAAGAGGAAACTTTTACTTTTTTACTTTATAAACTATACTGTTCAAAATTTTTACATTGATCATTTATGCCTTTTTAAATGCAAACGTAGCTGTAGGAAGATGATATCAGCTAAGGGATATACTGAAGAGGTCTAGAAGTGAGACCTTCTACCAGGGTGTCATTTTCTAACCTCTGCTTCCTACATCAGGTAAGCTGCAGATCAGATTGGTCCTGACCACGTAAGGCAGCCCCGAGGTGCCTGCCCGTCCATACTTGCGTCAAACACATGAAGCTTCACATCTTGCACAGGTTGGGCACCTCTCTCTCCGCCCCCAAAGACGTACAACTGGTTTCCAATGGCTGCCGATGATGTGTGGAATGTTCTTGGGGATGGTGGGGGGGTGGTCACCTCTGGCGTGGTCCAAGTTCTGGTTTCTGGTCCAGAGAGAAGGGAGGCATCCAAAATACTGAGGCTGAGGGGCCTCTGACCTTGACTCTGGGGCTAGGCAGGGTCACTGCCCAACCCCAAACCCCCAGGGGGACAGTGTAGGTCAAGGCACTGACCTCATGCCACCCAAGTCAAAGATGGGTAGGGGGTAATCCTTAGAATTTGCCCAGATATACCCAAATCCCCAAGATTGAAAAACCACAAGCGCAATTAACAATGAGGTTAATTTGTTTTTAGAAGCTTTCAAACACCCTTTCTGAATCCTCTTCCACTTTGCTGACTTGTGCCCTGTGCCATTCAGAGGAGCCAACATCGGCTAAAAGTCACTCCCACTAGATGTTAGAGACCAAATGTGCCAAATTTACCCGGATATATAGCCATGAAAAGAAAGTAGACAATGTTATTACAGGTTTAGCAGTAGTAATTAGTTCCTACTAAACAGCAAGTGCTAAATAAATATTAGTTTCCTATTTTACAGATAAGGGAATTACGCAGAGATAGATGTGGTCACTCATTTAGGGTGACATGGCTAATAAACGGGTGAGTTGGAATTCTCATTCTGCTTCAATAACACCAAGATCTACGTATTTTCCACTCTTCTGATTTGAGAATAAAATTTCACCACCCACGTAGGTGTAGTGAAGCTTATTTCTTTGTAGAACGAAGCATGAATTTTATAGAAACAGGTGCATTAACTGAGCACCTTCCTGGTGCAGAGTCAGTCCTGAGCACTCTGCCAGCCCCACCATCCTCACTCAACCTGGCAGGTGGGTAGCAAGTATCCCCACTTTGCAGAGGAGGGAACTGAAGCTCGGGAAATTTCAGTCCTTTCCCCAGGTCACAGTGCTTGTGCGTAGCAGCGCAGGGGTTGAGTTCAGATCTGTCAAGACTCCCACACTCGCTCCAACCACAACACACCAAGACGTATTTCTTGCCTGGCACGTTTTGTGCCTCCTGTGCAGGTCTTCACTCAATACACAAGGTGCCCCATGAAGCATTTGCCTTACGTGTGGGACTCAAACATGAACCTGGAGACCAAACAGGTCTCAGCCTATGTCCAAAGCAAAACAAAACTGTCTCTATAACTACAGATCTTGGGGAGTGTGGGGACAGAGCCAGGAGTGCAGTTTCCAGGCTCTCGGCCTCACGTGGAAAGGTGCTGCCTCAGGTAGTAAATGGCCATCAACTGTGACTGGATGGCCATCAGCTGTGGCTAGTTGGCCGTCAGCTGTAACCAGTGAGCCACTGGCCACTAATATAACTGCCATGGGTACGCTAGCAGCAGATGGGGGCTAGCAAGACGATGGTGGCTGAGCTAGCAAGAGCGGATTGCAGTTAGCAAGTGGGGTTGGTTGGTTGGCAGAGAAGTGAATGGAAGGTTGCAGATCATGTGGCTCCTGCTTCCTGTGTCTCCAGCCCAGCCGCCAGCGAGACTATAGTAGTATGAGTCCCCTATCTATGGCTCCGTGGGTGTTCCTGTTTGGCCTCACCATGTTCTGCGTTCTTATGTTCTGCGTGGGGAGCGGGACGAGAGACCCCGCCTGACACCCTGCATGACAGGGAGCTTTTTGGATTGCAGGAGGAGTTAGAAGGTGTATAACCTCCAGAGTCACAAGATCCTGGAATTGTGTTGCTGCCAAGTCAAACACTGGCACAAATAATCACAAAGGCGTCCTAGGCCATCTCACGGACTTGGCCTTGGTAACAAAACAACTACAATGATTCATTTACATTTTTTGTATTTCCTGGGCATAGTGTCAAATTGTACTTTCTAGGAGAAAAAAAGGATCTGGTAGAAAATCAATTCCTTTGACAGAGGCTTTCCAAATTCTCACTGTATTTTTTATTTAAATAAATGACATCATTGAAAATCAGAAGGCCAGGGTTCCAGATGGATTTCCACCTGCCAAACCATTGCTACGCCAAACACAACAACCATTACTGACCATTAACTATGTGCCAGGAATTGGGTTCATCTAAATCTTTGCCAAACTTAACAAGGTAGGAACTATTACTATCCTGAAATGACAGGGAAGACCAACTGTTGTGCAAATAAATTTATTGTTGACAGAGGGACTGGGCAAGAATTGATGTCATGTGAAAAATGTCCAAGTTACTAGTAATTCACAAAATGCATATTTAGACAATTAGAAGTTTTTTTGCCTCTCAAACTAGCAGTGTTTAAAAATGATCAATTCAATGCTGGTCAGGAGTGAAACAAGCACTATTAAACACAGCTGGAGAGAGGATATGTTGGAAAAAGCACTCTGGAGAGCAATTTGGTAGCATGTATCAAAAGTCTTAAAGTTCACCATGTTTTCTCTAGTCCTTTTATTTCTGAGCATGAATTATAGGACAATAATTTGAAATGTAGCCAATGACTTCAAAGAGGCTCAAGGCTTTGTTATTTATAATGGCAAGAATCTGAAAACTGGGCCGGCCCGGTGCCTCAGGTGGTTGGAGCTCCGTGCTCCTCTCTTCTGAAGGCTGCCTGTTCGATTCCCACATGGGCCAGTGGGCTCTCAACTACAAGGTTGCCAGTTCGACTCCTCGACTCCTGCAAGAGATGGTGGGCAGCGTCCCCTGCAACTAAGATTGAACACGGCACATTGAGCTGAGCTGCCGCTGAGCTCCCAGATGGTTCAGTTGGTTGGAGTGCATCCCCTCAACCACAAGGTTGCGGGAGTTGACCTTGTGGTGTTGCAGGGTGGGCTGCACCCCCTGCAACTAGCAACGGCAACTGGACCTGGAGCTGAGCTGCGCCCTCCACAACTAAGATTGAAAAGACAACAACTTGACTTGGGAAAAGTCCTGGAAGTGCACACCGTTCCCCAATAATATCCCGTTCCCCATCCCCACCAAAAAAAAAAAAAAAAAAAAAAGAAAAAACTTAAAAAAAAAGAATCTGAAAACTGGGGCAGCTGGATGGCTCATGAAGGACAACGACTTGACTTGGAGCTTGGAGCTGATGGGCTTTGGAAAAACACACTGTTCCCTAATGCTTCCCAATTAAAAAAAAAAAAAGAAGAATCTGAAAACAACCTAAATGTTAAAAAACAGGGCATTACGGTATTGGCATAAAATGGAGTATTATGCAACCATTAAAAGTGATGTTAACAAAGTCCCGTGGTTAATAGGAAATCATTTATACAGTGAGAATTCTACCGCCGTACCACTAGGGGAGCCCTATTTACACAGTGATTGTGAAATTAAAAGGAAAAAGGTACAGTGGTGTAAGGGTGAAACAGTATGACCTCAGGCTTATAAAAAGGCAGAGAAAAGACAGAAAGGAAGTACACAGATATGTTAATAGCCTTAATGTCATAGGATTGTGGATAGCTTTTGTCCACTTACTTTCGCTTTTCAAATATTTTATAATGAATATAAATTGCATTTATAAAGAGAAAGCAACAACACTTTTTGAATTGACAAAAAGACAAGTTCAGCTCCCACCCTCTCAGTAGTGATGTTCCTAAACCACCTCCTCTGTGATAAAACTGCAAATGGGACTTGTCAGGAACTTTGCACTTTTTGGGTAAAAGAAATATACTAGGAGGAGTTAGGTCGGGGTTTCTTACCTTTGGCACTATTGACATTTTAGACCAAGTAACTGATTATTGTGGGTGGCTTTCCAGTGCATTACAGGATGTACAGCAGTATCTCCAGCCTCTATCCACTGGATGCCAGTAGTAAACTGCCCCCTCACTGCCCTGAGTTGTGATAACCAAAAAAAGTTTCCAGATGTGACCAAATGTGCCCCAGGCGGGGCGGCACAACTGCCCCCATTTGAGCCCTCCTGATCTAGGTGACTTGGGTTCTAGACCGGCTAAGTCATCGACTCACTGGTGATTTTAGGAAAGTCACTTCCCCTGGAACTGGGGATAGCTATTCCCACTTGGCATAGTTGTTCTCTGAAGCTTTGGCTTTTAAGAAGTTGATAATTATACATATTATCAGGAAAAGATATAATTCTGTTATTTTCAGATTCTGCTTAGAAGTTAAAATTCCTATTTTCTATGAGGTCAACAAAGTTAAATGGATAATTCAATACAATCCAAATGGATCTTGGAACAGGAAATGAAGTTGGAATTGGGTTTCTGTATGTGTGTGTATGTAAATAAAATAACCTTTGGCTACTTACCAGGATTCAGAACTTGTAGGCAATTTCGATTTCCTGACGGGTCTGCACCTCCAAACACCCAGATGTGAGGTGTGCAAGAGGGAATGAAGCTGGCATGCTCGTACCGGGGCAGTAGGCCCTCTGAAGTGGCTGAATCCCACTGGTGTGTTCCTGGAAAACATTTCAGCCAGGTGTTAGATTGGGGTAGCCAACTGCTTAGATTGCTTGGCAAACTTAGGGGAGGGTAGTGAGGAGAAGAGGGTCAAAAGCGCAAGTGAACAACCATCAGATCACTTTTAAAGGGAATGTGGTCAAACTCCACAAAGTTATAAAATAGACACTTTGGGGACTATCTGCTGAGTCCACAAACTCTCTTCTATGGAAACTGCCCCCACTCTCCCAACCACAGGGGTAGAACCCAGAAGACCTGTCTGTACTATTAACACCTTGACTTTTTTGACTTAGCTGATTGGGTCAAAGGTAGCCACTTGACTCCAAGTGGGCCAATCAGATCCTCCCTCCCTAGAATTTGGAACTCAAACAGATTCTTGGATTTGGGTGACCATCTTCTACCGTGTGTGGAGAGGCAGAGGAACCCAAAGTATGGAGAAGAGAAGAATGAAACATCTTCATGAAGAAGCAGATCTCCCCAGAAAGAGAGTGAAAGTAGATGATTTTCGACAGCTTTCCATGTCCTGCTTCACTTCTCTCCTGAGATGAGGCTGTATTTCCTACCCCTGGATTCCTCCTTTTTTGGCTGGTTTAAGAGAGTTTCTATTACCAGCAACTAAGTGATTTCTGGCTAAAACAAGATCACAGAATAATAATACCTAACCCATTAGTTATTTTAGTTAGTAAACCACTTACATAGGCATTATCTTGTTGGATCATTACAACTGCCAAATGAAGCAAGTTACCATTCCCATTTTACAGGACACTGAAGCCCAGATGGTTCAGACGGGTTAGCCAGAGTCACGACGCTAGTCAGAGGTGACAACAAAGATGTAACTAAACTAGACAATTAGCTTTTTGAGGCGTGGAAGAGATTCAATTTACCTTTGATTTCCTAGTGCAGGGTGTAGAAATTCAAATGCCTATCCAGGAGTGGAAGGAATGTAGCAAATCAGAGCACGAGAGCCCCACTGATAGGCGGCAACCCAGCTCCAAATAATTGTTGCCATGAACAGGGACACATACAGGCCAACCGATGTCAGATCTTCCAAAATTATCAAGAGAAGCCAAACCATTTTAATTTTTATATGGAGATTGCTGCACATTTAATTGGTAAACAACGTAGGTTAAAACAATAACAGCAACATTACATGGACCTAACAGAACATGTATGTGAGTCACCAGTTTTCTTCTGCCATTGTGCATAGCACATAGTAGTAACTATTTGTTCGTCTGTCCATCCATCCATCCATCCATCCATCCATCCATCCATCCATCCAAATACTTAGAAAGTACCTACTCTGTGCCAGGTGCTATGGTAGTGGCTGGGGACACAATGATATTTCCAAGGCGCTTGTACTCTTATGGAGAAGACAAAGAAAAACATGAGATAAAGGCTGTGAAGGAGGTAAGGATGGGAAAGTACAGGACACTAGAAATACAGAGGGTGGTTGTGACATTGTGATTTCTATTCAGGAATATATATTTGATCTTCGTCAGTTTTAGGCACAGAGTTCCTAAAACCTTTGAAATTTCCTAAGCGATAAGGTCAACAAAGGTCTTTTGTAACAAGCCCCTGTCAACCACACCTGAGTTTGTGTTAATGAGGTAACTTTTGGAAAGCCTCTAAGGAGGAGGCTAGTTGCCAAGGGAACCAACCCTATGATTAGAGGGTTGGAACTTTCAGCCCCTGCCCCCATCTCTGTTTCTTTACCTGGACTTCTGACTGACCGGCTATATATCAGAGGTTCCCATGAACCCCTGCCTCGGGTTAGATTAATTTGCTGGAGCAGGTCACAAAACTCAGGGAAACATGTTACTTGAGCACCAGTTTATTGTAAAGGGATATAGCTCAGGAACAGCCAGAGGGAAGAGATGCATAATGGGAGCTTCCGTGCCCTCTCCATGTGCACAACTCTCTCCACATCTCCACGTGTTCACCAACACGAAGCTCTCAGAACCCTGTCCTTTTGGTGTTTTATGAAGGCTTCCTAACAGAGGCACGATTAAATCATCGGCTATTAGCAACTCATTCAACCTCTAACCCCTCTCTCCTCCCTGGAGTGTTTTTTTGGGGGGGAGGGCGGGTGTAGGAATGAAAGTTGCAACCCTCTAATCACTTGGTTGGATCTCCTGGTGACCAGCCCCCATCCTCAGGTGCTTTCCAAAAGTCACCTCATGAATATAACAAGACACTCAATACTTAGGAAATTCCAAGGATTTTGGGAGCTGTGAGCCAGGAACTGTGGGAAAAGCCCAAGTAAGATTTATTTCTTATAAATCACAACATCACAAACCTGAAAGATGTACAGTAGGCAGATGATGAGGAAAGGGAAGAAACCTTCAAGCAGAGGGAACACATACAAAGGTTTAGAGACCAGAGTTCAAGATGTGTTCAGGAACTGAAGGATACTCAGTGCAGCAAATGCGGCTTTGGGACAGCCAAGAAACGAAGCTGGGAAAGGCTTAAATGCAGGAGTGACACAGTCAGACTTGTATTTTAGACAATACTCTCTAGGTAGAGATGGAAAATGCACTGTGCAGGGGATAAACTTGGAAGCAGGGAGACTAGAGGGGAAGTTGTTGTTAATATCTAGTTGAGAGAGAACAATTCTTGGACTACCAGTGGTAGTAGTAGTGGAAATGGAAAGACACAGAGGAATAGAGAAATATTTAAAACCTGATGATTAACTGGATATGTGGATGGAAGAGGAGGTATAGTCCTCAATGTCTCCCAGAGAGATATTTGATGAATGAATGGCTGGATGTCCAGGGCTCCATACGGATTCCACCCACCTACCCACCCACCCAAACAAGGAGGTATTGGTTAGGTGGATGTCCGGGGTCTGCTGAGACTTTAGGGACCTCTCAGGGAAGTTCACTTTCTTAGAGGAAAACTCTGCTATCTGGTCTGAATTGGTGTTCCTAGGAATGCTCTGGCCATGGCCGGTGGCACACAGCCCCGTGCTCTGGCCACGGGGCACATGCTGGTCTTACCCAGATCCATGGTGTGCACATCTGAGAAGCTCCTGTTTGGATCTGCTCCCCCAACGATGAAGACCTTCCCTCTCTTGGCATCACCAGCTGGAGGTAAATACAAGCAGCTGTGGCCAACCCGAGCACAGGGGCTGTCTCCACCGGGGGTCAAGGTGTACCTGCCAAAGGAAGGATATATTCAGGAGGCCTGAGCAGAAAATACATGCAGAAGCGTGTCTTTCCATTCCTCATGAAATATTCACCAGGATGAAGGCTCTCAGACATACACAGCCACTTTAAATTGTATCCATCAAAGCAGCATTTCCCTGACAAATAACAGCACCTCCATTTGCACGTAATCTTTGACTTTTCAATTTTGTCATTACTTTCATCTCACATTAACCTAATGGTGATGCACTGGGTTGGTAATTGTCCCCATTTGGTAGATGGGGAAACTGACACCCAGAAATGTTCAGTGGTGTGTCCCGGCACCATCTGTGAACTCAGACACACCTACTTCAAGTCCCAGTTCAGGTGCTTTCTAGATGTGTGACTTTTTGGAAGTCACTTAACCTTTCTGAACCTTAGCTTCCTTGTTTGTAAAATGAGAATAACAATAGTTCTAACCTATGAAGAGTAAGATGAAGTCTTGTAACAGTGCAGGAAAGGACTCAGTAAATGCTGGCTAGAGATTTAAGTGCAATCACAGTGCAACCTAGAGTCCCAATGCACTTGCCACTAGCCAGTGATGCTTCCCTCTGTCAAGAAATATTCTCCAGAATTGACTGATTCTAAGAGCTTTTCCAGATTGCTCACAAAGCTTGGCCTGATAGAAGCCAAAGCTAGGACTTGGAAAAATCAAATATAGGATCCAGTTATTCCACTCTCTAAAGTTATTCTGAATGCTGAGAAAATATACTTCAAGCTTCCTGGTTGGAAAGAAAATTCTGTAGCTATTTTTCAGGACCGTCTTATCTGATCTCTCTGGCATTTGGTACTCCTGATTCCTCCCTCGTTCTTGTACCTGTCTCCTTACCGGTCTGCCCCATGCCCCTCCCTTTTGGTCCTCTATCTACCTTTCTAGCCGCTTTCTGTTTCCTTCTCTGACTCCTTTCCCGCCAGCCTTCTCCTAACCCTCAGCATCCTTGGATTCTCTTCTCCTCAGTCTACATTTGCTTACCTGATCAATATCTATCTGTGCCGATGGAGGGCTTCAATTACCACCCATCTATATATTCATCAATGATTTCCAAATCTATTTCTTTTCCAGGTCTCTCTTCTGATGTCCAGATTCACAGAGCCCATTACCACCTGAATAATTACTAACAATGTACCATACATGCTGCTAACTTCTTTACAACCCTGGTTTCACTTAATCTGCACAAAACCCCTTTGAGGACAGTACTATTATCATCATCCGAGCTTTACAAATGAGGACTTATTTAACTTAGAAAAGGTTAAATAAGCTAACCAGGAGCACAGAGCAATCCAGATACATGGCGAATAAGATTAAAAAAAAAAAAATCCCTGCCTTCATAGGCCTTACAGACTAGTTGAGAAGAGAAACACTAAACAGATAATTTCACAAATATCTGTTTAATTTTAAGTGCGCTACAAAGGGGTACCGGGTGTATAGACATATCACAGGGGCACTTTACCCTGTAAGGAGAGGTGGGAGAGGGAAGGACCATTTGAACTGATATATGATGTATGAGTAGAGGTTCATTGGGCAAAGAGGACAAAGGATGGAGGGAAAGAGTGATCCAGGTAGAGACCGGCACATACAGTTCCTGAGTGGGACAGTGTAAGGCACCTTAAGGGAGAGAACAAAGGATGAGTAAAGGGATTTGAGGTTGGAAAGATCATGCAGGCACAGATGATGCAGGGCCCAGGGGGCCAGTTGAAGGACTCCGGTTTTGATCCTAAAAGCAATGGGGAGGCACAAAAGGGTGTTAAACTAGGGAATGCCATGATCAGATTTATGTTGCAAAGAGTGCAAGAGTGGACACAGAGAAACCAGATCAGAGACTCTCCTCAAAGGTCCTGCAAAAATATTGCCTCCTCTCTACAGCCTTCTGTGGGCCCTGCTTCAGCACTGATCACATTTCATCACCATCACCTGCTTAGTCTGTAACCCCCACTACACTGCGACTATTCACCTTTATACCTTCTGCACCTACACAGCAGCGGCCCCTGTCAGGCCAGTGATAGCTGTTGAAGGGTTGGCTGAGCAAGCAGCCAAGAAACAGTGATGCTAGTTTAATCCAAATCCAATTCCCTGAAAATCTTAAAAATGAATCATAGCCTAGAGGGAAGACACAGTGTTGGAGCTGAGGATGCCAGATGGTCAGTGCCCTATTCTTCCTGGTAAATGGACTTTAATAAAATCAACATCTGCTCTGTGATAATTATTGCCCCACTATCATTCCTCTGAAGACCTTCTCAGACAGTTTGAGTCTAATTACCAGAAACTGCAGACAGTTTCATCTCTACCCTTTTTCATAGACGTTTAAATATGTTAGTAAACTACTTATAAATGAAACAAAAACCTATGTTTTTCTCTGTCTGAATCCTTCCTTACAGACCATGTTGCTTTCCTGGGCTTGTTTCCAGGCTCCAACACCGGCAGCTGCTTCATGGTATCCTACACACAAGAAAGAAAGGCACTTTTTAGACATTTACGATTGTTTTCTACCTAAAACACAAACATATCAGGTCACTTCCCTCTTTAAAACCTTTCCTATTAATCTAGGACCTCATTAATTTTAAGAAGCATTACCAACCTTGATATAAAGTTATATTTGGGAACAAATAGACACAACTTTTTTAACACAGTTATAGAAGTGTTTTGGCTAAAATTTTCTGTGCTGTGATTTTCATGGGGAAGAGCATATATCAAAATAAATTTTCAGAGGTCATGTTTGTTTATCAAAAGATAAAACATTTTAGAAGGCTGAGAAATACTGAACTTTAGGATAAATCCTGGCCTCAGCATCACATCCAAAGCCTTCTGGTCTCAACCTTCTTTCCAGGAACTCACCTCCACAATGTCTTGCTATATTGAGTTATTCTTGCTATATTTGTTGTTCCTCCAACATGACACGCCCTTTCATAACTTGCACTCTGTGCTGCTTCCCCTACCTGAACAGTGCTTTCCCTTCTTGTCAACCAGCAACCCCTAGTCAACCTCCAAAGCCCAGTTCAAATGAACCCTCCTCAGTAAAACCGTAACTGACGTGTTGCTTTCCACTTACATCCTCAAGTTACTTACTTCCTTCTCTTTCTGAACCACCATCATTTCAGGGATCACCTTGAATGTAATTATCTACTTAAAAGTTTTCTAGACTAGATTCTAGACTGAATTCCAAGAGCGTTGAGGCTGTCAGATTCATTCAGAGAACCTACCAATGGGCCACAGAGTAGAAGTAAGGGATGAGTGAATGAAAAAAGAAAATGAATGAGATTTCTGGGAGATGAAGGGATAAATCCAATCTCTGGCCAAAGCTACAGACTGCTGTCCCCAAAGCCCAAAGCTCAGTGGGATAAATTTCTATGGCCAGGGCCTTTCCGCAGCCACACCTGCCAGACCCATCCCCCAGTCCCATCCCCGCGTGGCAGCGACAGGGGACAACAGACAGGGTCGGGAGAGAACAGGCTGCCTCCTTTCCGTCAATATGGCCGAGCCAGAGCCCGAGGAGGGTCTCCCCAGCGCTTTGCACCCGGCCTGAGTCCACTGTCCTACAGGATGCGGCCGCCCCTTCCCAGAATCGCCTCAGACCCTGGGTCCTGTGACCCCCCAGTTCCAGCCCACGTTACCTGCGGTAGCTTTGGCCCGTACCGGACTGTGGCTCCGCCCCAATGGGGGCGGGGCTTGGGCCTTCGCCCTATCCCAGACCCCGGAAGAGCGAGGCGGCCAACCGCTCCCCTCCTCCCCGCCCCCAGAGCCCAGCCCCCCGGCGATTCCTTAAAGGGGTGTAGGCCAGGCTGTGCATTTCTGGGATCAAATGGGTCGGGCGCTTGCAGGGACCTTATCCGCCAGGCCAGCGGAGTAAATAAACCAGGGCTACTTGGAAAAGATTTACAAGCGAAATGCGGGGGCGTCCACTTGGATGACCCACTTCCTTCAGCAGCTGGGCTATGATCCTAAAGGGGCTAGGATATTTTCAGTTCCAGCGACTATTAGAAATGGGTTTTGAAAGGGAGAGTTAAGGGTGTTTTCCTAGGTGTGAAATCTACCTGATCAGTCTTTAGGCCAGTTCAAGATTTGCCATCTTAAAGGGCTGATTCATTCCAGAATTAGTATGTGTAACTATGGCAGGTACTATGCTGAACCAAACAAAAAAGGTCTGTGGCCTCCTGGAGTTTACAACAGTGAAGGAGAGGGGGAGGGGGAGGGGGAGGGGGAGGGGGAGGGGAGGGGGAGGGGGAGGGGGAGGGGGAGGGGGAGAGGGAGAGGTTAAATAGAAAAACAAATAACTAGATACATTTGTAAAAAGTGTAAGGAATAAAAAGTTCATCAATGAGAGTATCTATTGGGAGAGTTAAGTTTCTCTGGGCCTCAGTGTCACCTGTCTGTAAGATGGGGCTAATTAAGATTTCTGTCACAAGGTTATGGTGGGGAATACATGAGCTAATATAAAGTGCTCAGGGCCCAGCTGCTGGTGTAGAGCTGGTCCTTTGTAAAGTATAATGCTATTCCTAGGTATAACCCAACTCTAGACATGAATCCTGATTTAGAAGTGTTCATCTGCATTATCTCTGGTCTCCATAACCATAGGTTCCCTGTGGCTTTCCTCCAATGGAGAGGTGGCTCACCAATGCCTGTTTCAGAGAACTCCCACAATCTCTTAGAGGGCTGAGGCCAATTGTATCCTTGGAAATACAAGAAACAGCTAAGGAAGGAAACATGGGAGCTCCTGGAGTACAGAAATATGGTAGCATACTGGGAAGCAGAAAGAGACACTTGGGATCAAATCAGGCTCCAGCACTGGCCATCTAACCCTGACGTTTGGCAAGTTCATTACCCTCTGCGAGCCCTAGTTTCATCATTTATAGAATGGGAATAGTAATACCTACCTCAGAGGAAGCAGTTGAGAGTGTTGGATAGTACAGGTGAAAGGCCAACTTGGTAAATATTTTGGTTACTTGAACTATAATGAAAATTTATTGAGAAAATGGTCTGCAGCTCTCTTCACTGCTCAAATATCCTATTTCAAACACCTGGAGTCTTTGTGAGTTCTCATATTAATGGGGAAATCTCCATTGACTGCCAAAGAGGAGTTTAGGGGTATTCAGTCATTCTGCTCTCCTTCAGGAAAGAAAGCCAAGGGCAGGTTGGCTCTGCCATATGTCCATGTGCATCTAGATGGAGATTTCTGCTTAGAGTTGTAGAATGCTCTCATGTCCCCTATGTCTTTTGGCTTTTCAAAGTACTTTTCAAAGTACCATGCTGGAGTTGCACATAAACAAGAAAAACTGTAAGAGGTTTGTGGGCAAAATAGCAAACAGTTTTCATTGTGGGACCTATGCTTTTAGACTAGAAATCACACTTCACAAAGTGCTAGAAGGAACTTTTGAGATCTATTTTTAAAATGGAAATCAAAGCCCAGGTAAGTTAAAATGACTCACATAAACGGCAGAACCAGGAGCCCAGGTCTTCTGCTTTGTGCAAGGAAGACTAATGACATATTCCAGTCAGCAAGCTCCGTACATCACTGTCTGTGTAACAAACCACCCAATGTGTCTATTACCTCTTCTAAGAACTCGCCCACCATTCAGGGATACCTTCCTCCTTTCTCTATGCTCTTCATGTCAACAGAGAAGGTCACCGAATAAGGTGGGTCTGCAGGATAGAGCTTCTTGCTGCCAGACAATTTGGTAATGTGAGGACTGCCACTTATTTTCATTGGAAGGGATATCATATGCTTTCATTACCTACCTGATCACTGGCTTATCAGCAAGGGAAGCAATGATGCTGTTGGCACTTTCTTTTCAAGCACTTTGTCCTGCTTCCCAATTCTGAGACAGTATCTTGAATAGGATTCATTCCCAGTTACTGAGGTTCAGAGATGAAAAGTGAACTGCCAGCTTTCCAAAGAGGACTATAAAAAAAAAGTCAACAGTAGCATATTTTCCTCACTTGGAATTTTTTCCTTCAAGATATTTTGAGCATATTATCCCTTATACTTTTTCCCCCTAAAGTCTTAAATGTTACCTCTTCAGAAAGGCTTTTCCTGCCCTCCAATGCTCAAGAGCTAACACTCACATTTCACTCACTCTGGACATGACATTATTTTAAGCCCTTTCCACATATTAAATCTATTAAACCTTAGTACAAGCCTATAAAGTATTACTCTTAACATCTCTGTATGGGGTAGGCACTTATTTCTATCTCCATATTGTAGCTGAGGAAACTAGAGCCCAGAAAGGATAAATAACTTTGCCAAAGTGATACAGTGAGTAATAGACTTGAATTCTGGTTCTAGGGTCTGCACACTTAACCTGCACTATCTTGACAAAAATTAATTTTACTTAGAAATATTATACTTACAGAACAATTACAAGAAATATACGAAGAAATCCACCCAGAGACTTGATTAAATTTTAGCCAAATGTCCCCCAACTACAATGTAGAACAAGTGGATCCAGTCCAGAGCCACTTGAACAAAAAATATATATTGAGAACCTGCTACTATTGGATTATGTAACAGTCTCCTAACCGGTCTCTCAGCTGCAACCATTGCCTCCTAGTTTCATACAGCACCAGATCCTTCTAAAATGAGTTAGATGATGTTACTACTCCTCTGCCCAAAACCCTGCAATAACTCCCTGTTACATTAAAAGTAAAAATCAGTAAAAACAAAACAAAACAAAAACAACAACATTCTTTTCTCTCATCTCCTCTTCTCACTTTGCTCCAACCACACAAATTTTTTTGCCATTTCCAAGGTTCTAGACATGCTTCCATCTTTAGACCTTTGTGTTAGCTCTTTTTCATAACGCCCCTCTAGTATCTGCCGGCTAACTCCCCCACCTCTTTGTTGGTTCTTAAAAATGCATCATCTCACCTCCCTTATCATGCTGTGCTTCCCCCCTCCCCAGCACTTGATTACTTTTTAATATACTATATACTTATGATATTTATTGCTTATGTTCTGTCTCCTCTACTACAAGGTAGCTATGGGTTGAGGATCGGGATCTTCGTCTATTTTGTTTGCTGAATATCCCAAGTGTCTACAGCTGTACCTGGCACATAGTTGGTGTTCAGTAAAAGCTGTAGAATGAACGAATATTGAAGGTACTTAGTGCCAGATCCTGTTCTTGGAACTGAGGGTACAACAAAAACTCTGTGCCCGCATGGGATTCACACTGAAGTATATTTAAACCAGCTAGACCCGTGTTCCAATCCTGGCTCCCGCGCCTATTCCCTTTGAAACTTGGGAAAATTAACCTCTCTGAGCCTTGCTTTCCTATCAATCATTATAAGGAAAAACAGCATTTATATAGCATTTGGCATAAAAAACGCTTTAATATTTGTTTCGGTTCCTTCCAGGCTGGAGGATTCGTAGCCTGACATCTCTGCCACGGATTTAGGCAAGGTTTTCACAACGCCTCGGAAAGGTGCAAACAGGTTACTATGGCCAAGCTTACCTAATTTTTAATTGAAGATGTTCTCGTGACAGAATGCTTAAATGAGTCGTAGCGGGAAACCAGGGAATGACTAGAGTCACATACTTCGCCGTTTTGCATCGGAAAAGCCTCGTTGGGTCCCCAGACGTTAAAGCCTGGAGGAAGGGAAGAGGAGGAAAAGAGGCGCAGCTGGCCGCTACTGAAAACTACAAATCCCATCCCTCCCAGCGGCAGACCACTACGGGTCGCAGCCGGTTTCATTTTATGTAGCCGGGAAGCCCCTTAGGGTCCGCAGCCAGCGTTCAGCGGGAGAAGGCTCGGGGCGTGCCGAAGAAGCGGGGAGAATCGGGTCAAGCTTTACGCCGCTGCGCAGATGCCTCTCACGGACCGGACGTGACGTAGGAAGAGTTCCGGCTTCGGCCTTTGCCGCTGCCGCCGATACTCCAGCCGCCGCCGCCGCCGCCGCCGCCGCCGTCCGGGCTTGTTATTTCTAAAATGGCGCCCCTAGACTTGGACAAGTATGTGGAGATAGCGCGGCTGTGCAAGTACCTACCGGAGAACGACCTGAAGGTGAGCCCGGTCGGGGCGGGAGCGCTGCTGGCGGGCTCGCCCCTTCCGGCAGTGGGGCGCCCGCCGGCCCGCCCTTCTCGCCACGGGACCCCCGCCAGCATCCCGTCCCGTCACGATGGAGGGCCTGACGCAGTGCTGAGCGACCCGTGCCGACTTGCCTTCTCGCGGAGAGCGGAGGGAGCGAGCCGTCGTCCGCCGAATGCTGTCCCAGTTCCGTAGTGGGGATCCTGAGGGATGTCGCGGCCTCTGTCCCAGGGTTGTCCCCCCTGGCTTTCGGGTGTCCCAGGGCACTGAGCCCTCGCAGCTGTGCTTGGAATAGGAGTCTTCTCGCCCGTGTCTCCATCTCCGGTCTCCCGGAGTGCGAACCGAGCCCCAGCAGGCAGTGCCCTCGGGATGGGTCATCCCCCCAGACGTGACAGGAGGGCTGGTGGCTGGCGCCTGACAGGACATGCGGCCGGCCCCCGGAACGCGTCCTCGGTGGGCGCGTTTGGGCTCCCGGGGACTGGAAGGCGGTGGGCGGAGGCGGTCCGGTGGCGATGCGGGGCAACGTCCGGTCGTCCCGCTTTTCCTACCGCTCCTCCCAGCTGCTTTGCAGGAGTGCTGGTTTTCTTCTGCCAGCTCAGATATGAATCCCATTTGCGAGTAGGTTGTTGGGCTAATTTAAGTGGATAAAGCTAATATAAGTGGGTAATGTAGGAGGCCCTCAATAAATACAAATGCTTCTCTGTCCTTTAAGGTGTTTCTCCATAATCCTTTCTTAACCCAAGATGTCATTGTTTTGGTTTGCCAAAGGAGGCGAGTTGTTTTTTTGTTACGGCCAAGTCCACCTAACAGTAAACGTTATGTTGTGGGTAAAGGAATAAATGTCAGTCTTTGACAAGTGTTTCTATTTCTGTGCGTTTGTTAAAACCGGTGTTCAGGTGTCTAGCAGCATATAGCGGTTATTAGGGCTACCGTCTTATTTTTTTTCAGTTAACTTTGGTTTGTATGCGGTAAGTGGGGAAACTGGGTAGTTGTGAATATTTTTTTTTATATACTTTTAAGCTGTGGGTTTAAAGCAATTCATCTTTGTCCGTGAATTTTTTCTCTTAAGGAAGATGTCACTGGTTTTTTTGTTTTGCCCTTTTGGTGCAGGAAGTTGATGTTTAATGTCAGTCAAAAAGTATGCAAAATGTTGAAGGCCAAAGGACCTTAATGTAACTTATTGTGCTTATAGGTAAATATATGCTATATGACAGGGGAGTCATTCTTGTGCGTTTCCCCCTTTTTAATAAGATAATTTAATTAAAAGGAGGACAAAGCCAGTATTAGTAGAAGTGCAGCCTTCATGCTCATCAGAGTCCTTTGTGGCTTCTTTCTGCTATATGCTTTTTAAGGAAACAAGGCTACAGCCAACACTGGTATCCAGTTCATGGAAATCTAACCAGACATCTTTTGGTAACATTGTTAATCCCATGGGTGAAGTTATTGTTTTTTTGTCAGTGAATTGATGTGAAATTTTCTATTCTTTAGCATATGTAAAGCAGTTTTAAGCTTTGTGTTTATAATTAGTAAAATGTTGCTTATTATGAAAATGTATCTTGATATTAACTTGAAATTGATATTGAAATGATTTGGATGATCCATCAGTTGGGTTTTCTTTAGACCTCTTAGTTTGATAAACGTTAGATTTCCTTTCAACCTTAAGGAAAAATAGTTCTTAAACCATTTCATTTCCCTTTGCAACACAGTTGGCGTATACTTAGCATGTATCTAGTTCTTTTTTAAAAAAATTTATTGGGGTGACAATTGTTAGTGAAATTACATAGATTTCAGGTGTACAATTCTGTATTACATCATCTATAAATCCCATTGTGTGTTCACCACCCAGAGTCAGTTCTCCTTCTATCACCATATATTTGATCTCTAGTTCTTAATAAAAAAAAATCTACTGAGGGAAAAATTCTGAATTTTTTTTTTAAATAAGGGGAGGCTTTTCTTCTTTGTCTTGGAAATATTTTTTTTTAAGTCAATACATAATTTTTATTGAGGAAAAAATATAGATTCTTTTTTATTTTTTAGTTTTATTTTGTTTTATTTTATTTTTACATCCCTCACACCGTGAACCCCCTCCCCCCATCCACCACCACCCCAACCTCACACCGAGCCATCACATTATACACATAAAATTATAGTTGGCATTCATTAATGTCCAGCCTCTGGTGTACAATGCCATGACCAGGCATCCACAGCATCCCTGAGGTGGTCTCCCAAACAGGACACATGTCCATCGGACACCCAACAAAATCCCCAAACACTATTGAATAAGTTCCCCAAAGTAATTCTCAAAAAACCCTGAGGCCATCCTGTGGTCACCAGCCGCCTCCCAATCCCTTCACCTTTCCCCCCATCCCCAACCCCCTCCCCCCCTCCCATCTAACAACTCTCGGTTTTTTGTGTTGTCTTGGAAATATTTTTATCAGATTAATTTGCTTGTGATATATGCTCATCTCTGGTGTATTTAAAGAAATTTAATTTTGTTTCTTCTTGGCATGAAGTGCAAACTAAAATTAGGCAGTCCAAGAAAGTATTCCAGGAGTACCTTTTCTAAGGCTTTAAAGCCAAAATAAAAGATTCTGTAAGAGGAAGAAAAGATATCACTGGGGCTACGTAATGACCATTATGGAAAAGATTTGTTCTGGTAGAAAAGACAGAAATTCAGTGTGTTTTAAATTGACTAGAAGTTGGAGGTACTAGGTAAACTACTAAATGTGTAAGATGCTTTAGATCTAATCATGATTTCTCTGCACCTAAATTGTAAATGGTCATATCACTAGTACACAATCGAATCTTTGTAACTGTTTTGAAGGAATAAGAATGAACTATAAAAGTGAGTGGACCAAAGCATAACCTTTCTTTAAAAAGAGCTCATGTGATTCTCATCCATAGTAAAGATTCAGAGCTGATCATAGACTATATAGGTAGACTCCCTATCTGATCTAGTGGAAGAATGAATGATAACAGACTGTTTTACTGAATACTTCAACTTAAATACTTTGGCCGGGGATGGGTTTTATAAGTTGGAGACTGTCTGATCTCTTGGATAGTTCTTAAAGGTGACATGTAGGCAAAGAAATTGCACACTAAGTTGGTGTACAGTTTTTTCACTGAGGAACCGAAGACAGTTACCATGGTAGGGGTTGGAGAATACTAGTTAGTGTCTGTCTCAGAGATGCAACACAAGGAAACACAAGTGTGATTCCATAGTAACCTCTTTTATGGATTAATTGTTAATGTAATTTTTTTTGCAACTCACTTTTATGTTTAGTCTGAGCCATCTCTTAAGTTTTTCATATAAGGCTACCTGCTCTGCAAAGTTGTACCTCTGTCTGAAATGCCTCCATAAAAGTTAAAAGAATTCTCCCTTGCTTTTTTATCACATTTGTTGTGATAAAATACCTTCTCATTCAGCCTTTAATACCTTCTCATTCAGCCTCAATCTGATTTTATCGATTCTTATCATATATTGTAGTCTTTATGCTCCTGTTCTTGTATCCTTCCATACATGCCTGTGAATCTTGTCACTCACCTTATTGCCTATCTTATTGATCATTCTGTTTACTTGAGTTTGGTTTTGCATTGTATCTTTCTTCAGATACTGAAAGGAAAACTAAACAGTACAGGACTGAGGGACACACAGTGGTTTTATATAGGGCCAGAAGAGTGTTTTTGTGTTTTCAAGTCTCTTTTTGATAATGCCTTGCATTTTGTTTGTCTCTTTGGCCACAGAATCACATTCTCCTATGTCTTCTGAAAATAGTCTATAACAGTGCTGTCCAGTAGAAATCAAGTGTTCAGAATGTGAGCCTCAAATTGTCACATTTTTAAAAACTAAAAAGGAACAGGTAAAATTAAGTTTAGTAATTTTTATTAACCTAATTTATTAACCTAAATATTTTATTTAACCTAATTTCAACATATAATCAATATAATATTACTAATGCAATATTTTTCCATTTTTTTGTACTAAGTCTATGAAATATGGTGCATATTTTATGTTTATGACACATCGCAATTCAGACCAGTCACATTTCAGGAGCTGAATAGCTACATGTGGCTGTAGGTATCAGATAGGACAGTGCACACCTCTAACGATTCCCCAGCCCATTTCCTAGGATTTCAGAGCTCAGAGAGAATCAGAGTTCATCTAATTCTGTACCCTCCTTACCTTACTGAGGGGGGAACTGAGCTTTGTACAGTTATGATCTGCCTGGGAATGTCCAGCTAATCCATGAATTAGATTAGAAAACTTCCTTGTGCAGAGCTCTTTCTGATACAGTTAATAGTTTTTTTTAGGATGGCAGATAGCATGCATTTTTAGGTATATCTTGCAATTCATCACCTTTCTTTTTACGTTCCATTCTAACTAAGCATATTGGACTACCGTCTTCTGACAACATGCCCTGTACTTCCCTGCTTCTTTACTTTGGTTCAGTCTGTTACTTTCACCTATTTATTTAATACGTACATAGCACAAATATTAACTTATTTAATACTCTTTGAGTTGGGTACTAATTTGTGCCCCGTTTTACAGACAGCTGACTGATGCTGGCTGCTTAAGTCGCTTTTCCAAAGTCATACAGCTGGTAAGTTAGTGGCAGAGCTGGGATTCAGACCTAGGCAGTCTGCCTCCAGGGTTTACATCCGTAACTACCACCTAGTGCTTTCACTAGACAGTCCCCTCCGTGCCCCTTTTGAGCTCTAGCTTAGATGCCACTTTCTCCATGCAAGGCTCCTGGATTCCACAGTCAGAATTAACTAGCAGTAATTAGAATTTACATAGCTTCTTATGGTTTTCAGAGCACCTTCATGTCCATTCTGTCATTCACACAATCCTTGTAATAGGCAGAATAGATATTAAAGCCAGAACTTGATGAGGATTAAGTGATTTTTGCCACAGTGACTCAGCAGAGTACGTGCCTAAATTTATTTGCTATTAAAAATTCCTTTCTTCCCAGACAAGGAAAAGTTGCAAGAGTTCGTCATCACCAAACCAGTATTACAAAAAATATTGAAGGGACTTCTTTAAGAAGAAGGGAAAAAATACCAAAAATGTGAATAATAAAATGGCAATAACTACATACCTATCAATAATTACTTTAAATGTAAATGGATTAAATACTCCAATCAAAAAATGTAATATGGCTGAATGGAGAAGAAAATAAGACCGATACATTGCTTGCAAGACAAGCACTTCAGATTGAAAGACACACATAGACAAAGTGAAAGGATGGAAAAAGTTATTTCATGCAAATGAAAATTTTAAAAAAAAAGCCAGGGTAACAATACTTTTATTAGACAAAATAGATTTCAAAACAAAGGCTATAACAAGATAAAGAAGGACATTTCATATACCACAGCCAAGATGTGGAAGCAACCTACGTGTCCATCAATAGACAATTGGATAAAGAAGATATGGTGTGTGTGTGTGTGTGTGTATATATATATATATACATACATATATATATATATATATATATATATATATATATACACACACAATGGAATATCACTTGGCCATAAAAAAGAATGGAACCTTTTTATTTATTTGCAACAACATAGATGGACTTAGAGAGTATTATGCTAAGTGAAATAAGTCAGAGAAAGACAAAATACTGTACAATTTCACTTAATATGTGGAATCTCAAAAACAAAATAAACGAAGAATCAGAATAGAAACAAACTCATAGATACTGAGAACAAACTGATGGTTGCCAGATGGGAGGGAAGTTAGGGGGCTGGGTGAAAAAGGTGAAGGGATTAAGAAGTACAAATTGGCAGTTACAAAGTAGTCAGAGATGTAAAGTACAGCATAAGGAATATAGTCCATAATAATATAATAACTATGGTGCCAGGTTGGTACTACACTGGGGAGGGGGGAGATCATTTCATAAGTTACATAACTGTCTAACCACTATGCTGTACACCTGAAACTAATCTAATATTGAATGTCAACTGTAATTGAAAAACATTTTTTAATTTAAAAAATTAAATGCCATTTATTTGAGAGAAAAAAAATTCCTATTCTTTCTTTTCTGTACTGACCTTTGCCCCATAGCACTTTTGCTCCATTTTACCACTTACAGTATTCTGTCTTGTATGATAGCAAATCTGCCTCCACCATTAGACTACAAGCTTCTTGAGGTTCAGGATCATATCTTGTTTATTTTTGTACTCTCCAGTCTTAGAACACCGTCTTGTATGTAACAGACAATCAGTTAAGGTTTGTTAAGTCAAACTGCATTCTGCTTTACAGCAAACATTTAAATGTTTCCCCTGTCTAGTCCTGTTCTCTGTGGGTGCCAGAGGTAGAATCCATACTTCTCTCTGCCCTCTCAATGTAGTAGGGACATAAAAAGGTAAACAAATGATCTTAGCATGGTGTGATAGGTGCTAAAATAGAGGGCTCCCCAGGATATTGGGGAACACAGAAGAAACAGCATCTAACTCTGGAGCCAGAGATGGTTTCACAAAGGAGGAGCAATGAATGGATGAGCAGTTTGTTCAGATAGACAAAACAGGAAGGAAAGAACATGCAAACAGAATAAATACCATGTGCAATGATATAGCTTAATGTGAAACAACGTGGCCGATTTAGGGAACTTGAGGCAGTTTGGTTTGGCCGGAGGTGGTGCTGGGAAGACAGGCAGAAGACAAAATCATGGAAGACCAGGCTGATAAACTAAGATGGTTATTTTTCAGGTGGTACATGGATAAACCCTTTGGAATGTTTTAATATTTTAGGGAAAAGCACATCATACTGTGACTTTGTTTAAAAGGTGGCTAAAAAGAAAAGAAGATTCAAAGAAAACTATTACAGAAATATACTCTTATATGTGATAGGAATATGACAAAATCATAATGAATGATGGTATCTGAATGGAGTTTGAGAAACACTGCCATAGACAGAAGAGTGTCCTTGAGAGATTTTTTTTCATAATTGAAAGGAATGCATTTAATAAAATAGGAATATACAAATCAAATTATATACTTCAGAGTTCTAGGCTGAGGTGCCAAGAAAAAGAGTTCTTTAACTTTAGCATGAGAGATTTTTAAGGAAGACAGTAGATTTTAGAAATATTATGGCAGCATTGTGGCCCATGGATTGGAATGGGACAAAAACGTCATACATAGAAGCAATAGGCCAGGTGACATGACAGCTTGAAGTAACAAGTGATTCTGATGTTTAAAAGGAAATGAAGAAGGCATAATAAAACCTGTTGACAGAGCAGGTCTAGAGTATGCAGGAGAGGGAAGATTTCAATGTAATCTTAGTTTTGGGCATGGATTACTTAGTAAACACTATAGATTAAGGAATAAGGGGGTTTGGTTTGGGATGTACTGAATTTGAGATGCTACCAAGTCAAGACATTGAGGTAGAGATGTTCAGAAGACTTGGATACACAGATCAGTTAATTAACAAATATTTATTGATTGTCACATGTACTCCAGATGCTATTCTATAGTATTAAACTCAGAAAAGTCTAGACCAATGGTTCTCAGCTGGGGGTGATTTTGCATTCCAGAGGATATTTTGCAATGTCTGGAGACGTTTTTGATTGTCACACCTGGAGGGTTGCTATGGGTCTGTAGGGGGTGTAGAGACCAGAGATGTTGTTAAACGTCCTATAACGCCCAGGACAGAAGCCCCCCACAACAAACACATTTATCAGTAGTAGTGTCGTGGTTGAGAAACTTTGTTTTAGACTGAAGATAGAGATATTTCCTTCTGGACTGTAAGGGTGTGAATATCGTCATCTTGGATTCCTATTCCTCATTCCCAGTGATTTGTATTATAGTAGAGACTCTGTACAAAGGCTGGGTAAAATGTAATTTTAGATACATTTTTATTTCTGTTTATTTTTATTTTTTTAATTGGGGAATATTGAGGAACAGTGTGTTTTTCCAGGACCCATCAGCTCCAAGTCAAGTTGTTGTTTCTTTTCAATCTAGTTGTGGGGGGCTCAGCTCAGCTCCAAGTCAAGCTGTTGTTTCTCACTGGCCCATGTGGGAATCGAACCGGCGACCTTGATGTTAATGAGCACTGCGCTCTAATCACTGAGCCAACCGGTCACCCCATTTTTATTTCTTAAGGATATTTTATACATATTAGTATGTAAAAGTAAATACAGGAAATAGTATGTTTTAAACAGCAAGATCATCTAAACAAAGAATTACAAAAATTGGGGCAGCCGGATGGCTTAGCTGGTTAGAGCTCGAGCTCTGAACAACAAGGTTGCTGGTTCGATTCCCACGTGGGCCAGTGAGCTGCGCCCTCCACAACTAGATTGAAGGCAAAGAGCTGCCGCTGAGCCACAGGAAGGGCAGCCGGATGGCTCAGTTGGTTCAATTCCCGCATGGGATGGTGGGCTGCGCCCCCTGCAACTAAATATTGAAAATGGTGACTGGACTTGTAGCTGAGCTGTGCCCTTTACAACCAGATTGAAGGACAACGACTTGGAGCTGATGGGCTCTGGAGAAACAAACTGTTCCTCAATATTCCCTAATAAAAATAAAAAAAAATTAGAACCCAGTCTATTTGCGGGACAAAGAAGGAACAGGGACAGAAGCAGAGCAGAGAATAGAATGGTACCTTGAGGAAAAGGTAGAGGAGGGAAATAGAGTCTCCTAAGAATGGGCACCATGAACCCATTAGGAATTAATTGGGCATCATGGGGAGAGATGGCTGGAGTTTGCCCTCATGGGGTAAAATTGAGAATTTTGCTGTGGAATCTCGCCCTAGTGCCTGTACTGGAGCAGTAAGAGAAACCACACTGCCAACCTACAAACCGTACTAGGAGCCTCTCCATGGCAGGCGGGGCTCTGGGAGGCCGCTGTGTGTGGTTGGCTGGCATAGGTAGAGTTTGCGCTGAGATTTCATAGATATCTCGTTTTTGTGTTTGCTTGATACGAACTTTGTAAGCTACTGCTGAACTGGAGAGATGAGAGGCAGTGGCTTTGGCCTAGAGACGTAGCTCTAAATCCTTAGTTGGGACTGCGGAAGTGGCAGTTACAGGAGGCAGCTGTTACTTTACTCAAGTTAGTGTGCCTGGTCTCAGGTTAAAGATGCTGCCTGAGTGGTTTACATGTGTTCTCTAGACACTCACTACTAGCCTTTGAGATGGGCAGGGTTTCACAGTGAGGCTCTTTAGCTTATAATCTGCTGTTACTTCCAGATCAGCACTGGAGGTGTGGGGCAGTCACCAGGAGAGACTTGCAGTTCTGGAGGCATTATGGGCTAGGAGAGCGAGTCATATGTGTGTGCAAATTCTGGCTTATTCATATATGGGAACCATGGAATCCCTCAGGAATCTGTGCTGTGATTAGTTTCAAAATGTTAATTAAATGATAACTCACTTTGTTCCAAAAGGATATAGTGGTTTATAAAGATGCATTCAATATGGCAAGATAAATTATATTCAGAATAAGTAAGAAAAAGGAGATAGAGAAAATAAAGAATAGGAAACTAAGATGGAGTTAACAGAAAAAGAAAGAATAGTATATGAAATAAAAGCTATGATGACCAGGTTACTTTTTTGAGATTAGGCCTTAAGCTTTCTAGTAGCCTACTGAAAGGTGGAAACTGATCAATGAAAAAATTCAGGGGCAGCCAGTTTGCTCAGTTGTTAGAGCACAGTGCTTATAATACGAAGGTCGCCAGTTCGATTCCCACATGGGCCAGTGAGCTGCGCCCTCCACAACTAGGTTGAAAACAATGACTTGACTTGGAGCTGAGCTGCGCCACCTACAACTAGACTGAGAAAAAAAGGACTTGACATGGAGCTGATGGTCTTGGAAAAACACACTGTTCCCTATATTCCCCCACAACCCCCCAAAAAAAATCCAGAGTCTGTAAAATGGTAAAAACATGCTTCTCAAGGAAATCACGTCTGTACCTGAAAGAGGGAGCAAAGAGACATTCCTGCCCTGGGTCCCCCTGGAAGGCAACTGTTTAATCACAGCTTATTTATAGCCTACACAGTGACAGGCTCTGTAGAGGACTGTTTCCTATAATGTCCCTTATTACAGGTTGATGGCAATGACATTAAAGCGCAGTTTGGGGAAAAAGGCAATTGGGAAAGCAGGGCAATACAATTCAGGGTGGAGTTTATGGTAAGTTTGTTGGTGGAGTTTATAGTAAGTTTGTTTGGGTAACATTTTCATAATTGATTTTTAAAGGGGTGTAAACACTGGAACCTTCAAATTTACAAGTAACCAGCAGTTTCCTGAGAGTGGGTAAGTGGAAAGATCAACATTGTAGGAAATAGAGAACTTTTCTCTCCCAGAGATGCATTGTGGAAGGAAGAATGGGAGATGAGCCTCTTTGGCAGCTTGTGTCAGAGGATGAGTTGGGGCAAACTTTCAAATTCTAATTCATGGTATGGGGTCTGATCTTCACTGATGGAAATTAGGCCTCTTCTTTTTTTAAAGATTTTATTGGGGAAGAGGTACAGGATTTTATTGGGGAAACAGTGTGTACTTCTAGGACTTTTTCCAAGTCAAGTTGTTGTCCTTTCAGTCTTAATTGTGGAGGGCACAGCTCAGCTCTATGTCTAGTTGCCGTTGTTAGTTGCAGGGGGCGCAGCCCACCATCCTTTGCGGGAGTTGAGAAATCGAACTGGCTACCTTGTGGTTGAGAGCTGACTGGCCCATGAGGGAATTGAACCGGCAGCCTTTGGCGTTAGGAGCACAGAGCTCCAACCGCCTGAGCCATCGGGCTGGCCCAGGCCTCTTCTTAAAAGATGTGAAATCTGAAAGGAAGTATGGAGAGGACAAGGGCCTCATGGCAACAGACAGAGAACTCTACCTGCTCTTGTACAAATTACAGCAAAGCATTTCTACAGATGCCTTTGGTGGAATTCTCTTTGAAGTTCTGGTGAGTGTACTTGAAAAAATATTCCGAATATTATTCGAGCAAGGCATTGTATCTAACACAGGTGGGTGAGGTTCTGAGATAGGTACTTTAAAGCATCATTATATTATTTTAAAAATTGTATAGAAAAATGTTTTCAAAATATTGCTACTTTATGAAGCTAACTAAAAAGACTAGTGCGCTTCATTCTGTCAAGATGAGAAGGGATGTGGTAATGAAGAAGGTCTATAAAAAAGTACAGGCCAAACATAGCGTACCTCTTCTTTGCAACTAACCTTAAGCTACAGGGAATTGAATTAGGGTTTAAAAAAATGCAATTTATAGGTTGTAAACTTTGGGAACTAATTACTATAAAAATAATTTAAAAATTATATATCCCATGTCTAATAGGATGCTGTACAACACTGATCTTTTGAAACTGACTGGAAGGACAGTTATCTCTATCCACAAGGAGTAGATTGAGTGGCTGTGGTCAAGGTGGTAATTATTATTAATAGGTAATATAATTAAAAAAACAACAGCTTTATTGAGGTATAATTTACATATCATAAAATTCACTTTTAAGGAGTACAATTTGGTGGGTTTTAATATATTCACAGAGTTGTGGAACCATCACCATAATCAATGTTAGAATGTTTTCAGTAACCCAAAGAGAAACTCCATACCCATGAGCAGTAACTCACCATTTCTTCCTACCCCAAACCTCAGCTCTAATCAACCACTAATTTACTTTCTATCTCAGTGGATTTGACCATCCTGGACATTTCATATAAATGGAATTATATACTATGTGGCCTTTTGTGACTGGTTTATTTTACTTAACACGGTGTTTTTAAGGTTCATCTACATTGTAGCAGTACTTCATATAGGAGTACTTCATTCTTTTTATGGCAGAATAATATTCCCTTATATGGATGTACCACATTTTGTTTATCCATTCATCTGTTGATGGACACTTGAGTTGTTTCCACTTTTTGTCTATTGTGAATAATGCTGCAGAGAACATTTGTGTACAAATATCTGATACTTTCACTGCTTTCAATTCTTTTGGGTGTATACCCAGAAGTAGACTTCTTGGGTCAAGTGGTAATTCTATGTTTAGTGTTTGAGGAACTGCCATACTGTTTTCCATAGTGGCTGCACCATTTTGTATTCCTATCAGCAATGTATGAGAGTTCCAATTTCTCTAGATCCTTGGTAAACCTATTTTACATTTTTAAAAAATTACAGCCCTCCTAGTATGTGTGAAGTGGTATCCCATGGTGGTTTTGATTTGCATTTATTTCCCTAATGACTAATGATATTGAGCATCTTTTCATGTGCTTGTTGGCCATTTGTATATCTTCTTTGGAGATATGTCTATTCAAATCTTTTGCCCATTTTTAAATTGGGTTAATTGTCTTTTTGTTGTTGAGTTATAGTAGTTCTTTATATATTTTAGATATAAAACCCCTATTAGATACACGATTTCCAAATATTTTCTCCCAATCTGCCAGTTGTCTCATCACTTCCTTGGTGCCATCAAATGTTTAATTTTGATGAAGTCCAGTTTATTTTTTTTGTTTATTGCTTGTGCTTTTGTTGATACATCTAAGATTCCATCGCCAAATCCAAAGTCATAAGGATTTACCCCTATGTTTTCTTCTAAGAATTATAGTTTTAGCTCTTATATTTAGGTTGTTGATCCATTTTGAATTGATTTTTGTATATGGTGTGAGGTAGGTGTCCAACTTCATTATTTTGCATGTGAAATCCAGATGTCCCAGCACCATCTGTTGGAAGGATGGAAGGACTATTCTTTCTGGTAATATATTTTTCATAAGTTTTTGTATAGGTAACACACTGATAGGGTTTCAAACTTAAAAAGTATAAAAGGCTGTAAATGTTAATTCTTTCTTAACCCGATTCCTTTCCTCCTATTGGTAACCAGTATTATGTTTCTTATGGATCCTTCCAGGTATGTACAAGTAAATGCAAGCAAGTGCGTGTATGTATGTGTGTGTGTGTTTTTTCTTTAATACGAGAAGTAATATATATATGATTCTGCATCTTGCATTTTTTCATTTAGTGCTGTTTTCTAGTTTCAAACTAACATTGTTTTTTCTTAAAGAAATGCAGTAACTACAGAAAAATATACAGAATAACCTACCAACACATCTATGTTTTCTTCTACCAAGAATAAATTATTTTTATGCTTTTTTAAAAAGTAAAAGGAATAAAGATGGAAGTGGATTTTCTTTTGTTTGAGCAACTGCTGCTGTGGTTTGATGTATATCCTCCTCAGTCAATCTTATAATTCAGGATATGTTTATAATGTAGTGGACTGAGTGTGTGACACTTGTGTGTGTGTGTGTGTAAAACTTTGCAGAGCACTTGCATGCACTGTCTTATTTCATCCTTGCACTACCCCCAGGTAGGTGTCTCTATTTTGTGAATGAGGAAGCAGGCACAGAGAGATCAGATAACTTGCTCAGGCTTACACAGCTAAGTATCAGATAATATACTAAGTATAGATAGTAAGAAGTAAAGCTAATATTTGATCTCTGATCTCTTTAACTTCAAAGGCTGTGCTCATAACTTCTGAATTACATCATGGTATTACTTCGTATAACAAATTTCTGTCTTAGAGTATAATATATTCCGAGATTAGTACCTTTTGGTTTGGGAATAAAGGAGTATTCCGTCTCTGTCCTCGACTCTTTCTCCAAAATTTGACCTTCCAGCCACATTGAACACAGTTGATCACTCCTCTTTTGAACCATTTTTTCACTGGTCTTCCAGAATATGTCAGTCCCTAATGGTTTCTGCTGTGCCTCGTCATGCAGTCAGTCTCTTGCTAGTTCCTCTTTTTTTCCACAACTTCTAAGAAAAGTCTTTGAGGCTCATTTCTTGAACTCCGAGTAAAGTATTATAGCTGTAACTGTTAAAATGTGTGTCTAATATTTAAATAAATTGTAGCATTTAGATTCCTTAATGTTTAAAATCATTTCATTATGCTTGTGTTGTTTAATTTCTCCTTTCTTGGCAGACTGATCATAAAATCCACCGGGGCCTCTGGCTGTAGCATAACCTGGTCTCAGATGGGAGGAAGGTTCCCCTCTAGTTCTCTATGTATAGCAGGACTCTACACTTCCATTCCTGTATCGCAGTTGTGAGAATCATTTTCCTTCTGTGAAATGTTTTGATTTGAGTGCTTTCAGAGGAAATATTATTAAAATGCAAACATTGAGTTGTTTTCAATAAGTGTGACTCTTCAACTTTAGATTTGCATTTTGTAATTAATTTTATTTTGAGATGATTGAGGATTTATATGCAATTGTAAGAAATAATACCAAGAGATCCCATATCCCCTTATCCAGGTTTTCCCCAGTAGTAGCATCTTTTAGAACTATAGTACAAATTCCTCAATTAGCTTATAGTACAAATACCTCAATAGGATATTGACATTGACACAGTCTTGTTCACATTTCTCCAGGTTTACTTCTACGTGTGTGTGTGTTTAGGTGTATGCGAGTTTGTTATATCTGCATCTCATGTATCCAAAAGCACATTCAAGACACAGTTCCATCACTACAGTGATTCCTCATGTCCTTTTACAACCACATCTATTTCCTTCCTGCTGCCCCTAACTCCTGAACCCTTGGCAGCCACTATTCTGGTCTCCATGTCTATAAATTTATCATTCAAGAATATTATAAAATGGAATCATACAGTATGTAACCTTTTGGGATAGGTTTTTGTTTCACTCAGCATAAATCTCTTGATATTCATCTATTTTGTTGTATGTCAGTGGTTTGTTTCTTTTTATTGCTGAATAGTGTTCCGTGGTATGGATGTACCACAATTTGTTTAGCTATTCATTTGTTGAAAGACATCTGATTTATTTCCAGTTTTTGGCTATTATGAATTAAGCTTCTGTGAACATTTGTGTACAGATTTTTATGTGACCATATATTTTCACTGCCAAGAGTGCAATTGCTGGGTCAAGTGGTTAAGTGCATGGTGGTTTGCAGTTTACTTAAAAACTAGCAGATAAAAACCTTTTCCTGTAAAAATTATTTACTCTTACACTGGTTGATGAAAAGCATCATTTTATAGGTCTTAAAACTACGTGTCCTCTAGAATCTGTTGTCTGTATAGCCAGGGAGTTTGCATTTTGGAATACTCACTGTATCATTCTTCGGCATTATGAGATGAAAGTGAAAGTTAACAGAAATCTAATTCCAGAATCATCAAAGGGTAGTTTCTTTCCTATCAAACAACACAAGTATTAGTTCTTGTCTTTTTGGCATTGGTTTTAATATTGTAGTAAAAAGTTACATTTTGTCTTTTCTTTTACAGCGGCTATGTGACTATGTTTGTGATCTCCTCTTGGAAGAGTCAAATGTCCAGCCAGTATCAACACCAGTCACAGTGTGTGGAGACATACACGGACAGGTAAGATTTCATGAACAGATTTTTAGCTTTGTACTGTCCGTCGTCCCTGTGTATTTCCACTTGTGCTGCAACAAACAAACAAAAACAACCCAGCTGGTGGTTGACGAGATTACCTCCGTGTGTGACACTAATGATTCTTGGTTCCTGTTACTGTGAATAAAATCACTGGTCAAATTATTCATGGAGTTTGTTGAAATTATATACTTGCAAAGGGAATAAAATACAGCACTGTTGCTCTGTGAAAAGGGGGAAATATAAAACAAATGTGGACTGCTCGTAGCTATTATGATTAATAGGAGATGCTTTGGTTTTAGGCATTAATTTTCTATTCATTCTATTCACTTGTCATATTTTGTTGGAAATTTATCATTTCTTTAGTGGGAAGGAGAATACCAAAGGTTCAGAAAGATAAAATTGTTGGTACGTGATTTCGCAGCACGTCACTGCTAGAATGGGATGAGAGAGATTTAGTTCATTTTTTTCATCTGCTGGGTTTTTGTTTGTTTTTAAGAGTTTCAAGGCAGTGACAGAAAGGGCACACTGCATCTTTAGACCCTGTCAATGTTTAGCCTAGTTGGAAACCTTCTATGTATCTGTAAGGGTTTTTTTACAGGGAAATGAAAGGTGAAGGGAACACTTATAGTCTGCTATATGCATACAAAGGAGTTGGGACTATAAGACATGTAATACATTGTGAACAGTGAAATATTTATGAATGCTAATAGGACGTGCGGTCTTCTGTGCAATTTTCCTGCCTTAAATATGACTGCCTAAAGGAGCAGAAATTGGTTGTGATGGGAGGCTGCTCAGTGAGTAAAGTCCTGTTTTGACTACTTAGAGGGCTCTTTTCTTTTTGGCTTTTCAATCTGCTCTCTGAATGGTTGATAGTATAACATATCTGATGTGTACGTTATCAGCTTCTAAATAGAAACCCAATTACATCACCTGTGATCTGTTAAAATTTTAGATCTCCAAAGTAGATTATAGGAGTGGATATCTTAAAATTTCCATGTAACTTTTCTCCAAAAGTATACTAAACATGTTAATTTTACTAATATAAAGGATATTGATATAAGTAGTACCTTAACATATTCCTAAAAGCTGGAGTAAACCAAGTAATGTTTTCTTCTAATTATAATATTAAAATTGAGGGGTTACCTGTTATCAAGAGCTTGTCAATATATGAATTACAGCCAAGATCAAAGGTCAGGAAGTTAGAGACAACTTCAAACTACTAGAATTAATTAAAATCATAAAATTGGAGTTCTATATTATATACACCTTCAGTCAAATATACAAGTCTTGCTAATAATTTATCTTGTGTTTTGAGGTTAACAGAGTGCTTCTTCATATATTCCATGTAAAAAATTTTTCAGGAGTCCAGTAAGATTGGATCATTTTGTAGAGAAGGAAACTGAGACTGAAAGATAGAAGAATTAGCCCAAACTCTCACAGCTACTCAGTGACACAGCAGATAATTAAACTCATTTGGGTGCAGGGTCGCCCATGTTATTTGAAGACTACCACTAAACTGTGAACCTTGTTTCTCTCGTACTTGACTTCTTAAAACAATTGCTGATCAAAAGTATGAGAGTTGAGCTTCTAAACGTCAGCTGACTGATTGAATCAAATGTAAGATGTGTCCTTTGGGACTTGTACAGTTGTCTTTCCCTTGGGCCAGTTCTGGAATTGCAGATTGGATTATGAGTGTGAATAAGCATGTTGGCAAGCAAGCATATACAGCCCTCCCTTGGTGTCCTCAAGAGATTGGTTCCGGGACCTCCCACAGATACCCAAATCCTGGGATGCTGAAGTCCCTTATGTTAAATGGTATAATGTTTGCATATAACCTATGCACACCCTCACATATACTTTTAAATCTAGGTTACTTATAATACGTAATGCAGTGTAAATGCTATAGTTGTTACACTATTATCGTTTAGGGAATAATGATAAGAGAAAACGTGTGCGTGTTCAGTAGAGACTCAATCATCATAGGCCTGACTACATGGTACGCGTCAGCAGAAAGTAAACCCCCCCCCCCACCAATAGAATATTTTCGATTCATGTTGAATTGGAGGCTGTGGAATCTGCAGATAAAGAAGGCCGACTGTAGTGCTGAAGCAGTGTCATCTGGAGAGGAGATTGTAGACTTCAGTGTCAGGCCGAGCTTGGTTTAAGTCCTGGTTTGGCGACATACTAGCTATTTAAGAAGCCGCAGCTCAGTTAGTTCACAAGTTCTTCAAGGGTGGCCTATGGACCCTTGAGGGTCCCTGAGGAGGTACAGAATCAATTGAGGGTAAAAGTGCCGAGGCCTCAGGACAAATCCGGGGTGTGGTACCAGACTGCTGGTGGTCATGGTCTTCACCAGCAGGCGTGCACAGTGAAATGAAATGCCAGTCTCCCTTAGGAATGTGCTTGATTAAGCAGCGATGTTAGCTGTCACTCAGCCCTGAGTGGGTCCTTCTGGATGTGGTGAACTAGGAAGTGTGCGTAAAGCACACCTGCTGCGTACCAAAGAAAGATGGTTTGCTCAAGGAAAAGGGCTTATGCACTTCTTCGTATCACGAGCTGAGTAGCCTCTTTTCTATGGAATGCTATTTTTATTTGAGAGAATGAATGACTATGGGTACTTGGCAAACAGTTTTGCAAAAGTGAAGTCATGTCAAAGAACAGAATTGACAGTATTTGTTTCCAAAGCCAAATTTTGAGTTTTCAAGTGAAAATTTAGAAAGTTTGATTTAGCCTCACCACCACGAGGTTAACAGCTTCTAATACTTAAAGACTCTTCTAATGAGATGAATGGTAATAGTAACATGTTAACAAATACAGTTTTTTGATGATGTGTAATGAAATGTCATTTCCGTTTTCCAAATGACTGATGTGTTATTCATGCAGTGTTAGAGCACTCTATCTGAGTATGATAAGACCACTTGTTGAGTTTTGATAATTAGAAGAATATACACCATTATCTCTGAAGGTAGTTAGAATACTCCTTCCTGTGGTAACCCATATCTCTGTGAAAGCTGGGTTTTTTTACTTTAATCCCAGTGGGTTGAATGTAGAGGCAGGTTATGAGTCCAGTTGTGTTGTATTTAGCCAGACATTAAAGAGATTTGTAAAACTGTAAAACACTGCCACTCAGTAAATTTGTTTTGTTTTGGGAAACGGTTTATTTTTATTAAAAATACATGTTACTATTTAATGAGTTTTGATTAAAGAGAATTTTAAAAAATCCATTTTAATTTGTAATTCAGTGAATACTGAGTGGTAAAACCTACATAAAAGCTTTTTGGGGACCATCAAATTTTTAAGACTACAAATGGGTTTTGAAACTAAAAAAGTTGAAAAACTACTGAGCTAGCCAACTGTTTCCTTACCTCTAATGTTGAATAAAATCGACTTCTCAGGATTGGTTTTGTTTTAAAATGAGAACATTTACAGAGTGTCTGTGATATGAAAAATGTATAATAGATGGTAGAAATTATTTGTGAAACGATGAGGTGGGCTTCTGGTAATGTAGGACGGTTAATTGTCTACACATATTCTTGGTAAATGTTTATTATATTAAATAATTTTGGACAAAACTTCCAGTATGGAGTGGGAACTATGTGTCCCTAAAGCAGAGCTTTTGATTGTCTATTAAATGTGCATAGGGCAAATGGAAACTTACAAAGCTTTTATTCAAGGACATATTTCTATAAACACCAGTAGAAAAGTTTAAGTTACTCTTCTACCACACTTTTATAAAAGCAACTTCTTTAAAACTTTTCCATGTTCCCTTCCTGACTTTGTGTGTATACATACTCAGGTTTTACATAGTAAAATTGTGTAGTTATAGGTATAGTTTTGTGTTCCATTCTTTTCCCTAATAATTTTTCCATTTTGCTACATAGTTTCCATTATAATCATTATTCATGACTGCATAAGGTCCAAGTCCTTGAGTTGATATATCATACTTTATTAAACTATTCCCTATGTTAGTCATGAAGTTTTTTTCTTTTGTTATTATAAATGATGTAACACATTTTCTGTATAGTTACCTAGCATTTGAATTTTCTCTTTTTTTTTTTTGGCCTTTAGGATATAATCAAAGAAGTGGAATTACTAGGCCAGACTAACATACACATATATCGGGGGTGCCAAAAAAATGTACACATTTTAAGAGCTGTTTTTTATATATTACTTTTCGAAGTTGAATTATGGTAGTAATGTGTAGTATGACATTTGCTCAAAAGATGGTGTTGATCAAATGAATGCTAGCATCATTCATTGTATTACAATTTTAATACAGTTTTTTCCTTTGTTAAAACGTGTATACATTTTTTGGGCACCCTTTTGTACCCTCTCTATATATGTGTATGCATGTACATATACAGAGAGAGACAGATTGTGTGTGTGTGTTTTACTACTCATATTGTGTGTTTCTATGTAAATATATAAAATATATAAGTGACATGATACACATACACACATACATCTGTGGTGTGGGGAGTGGGAAGTATACTCATTTCAAAGGGAAGGACTCCACACAGTAGAAATGGACAGCAAATGTTTTGAAAAAGTAATAGTCTCCTACTTGGCTGAGATTGAACGTTTGTTTCACTTATTTGTGTGCTAATTATAGGAAGATAGGAAATTACTATTTTAAACTTTCAAAAGTTTTGTTTAAGCAAGTAATAACTCTTTAATTTTACGAGACATTGTTATAAAGGGTAGTGCTTTGTTTTTGTAGTTCACATTTCAGTTTTGTTCACTGTGCCTAAGATTTTTGTGCTAAGTGTTAGAAATTTAAGTAGTAATTTTATTTTCAAGTGTAAGAAATAAATGTGTAGGAAATTATTAGTTGTAGTTGGTACAGTATATACTGTCAATTCCTTTAATCTAAAATCCTTTTTCAGAAAAACTGGAGTTTTCTTTAAGAATTAAATTAGGTTAATCTTGTTGACCGAAGTTACCAGATGTACAATTTGTCACCTACCAGTTTTCAGTCAAATAGAATGTGGTGAAATACACAGTTCTTTTTGTTACTGATTTTTTATAAGACACTCCTCAGCTGTGGGACCTAAGGGGACACATCTCCAGCAGTCGAGTGAAGAAGGTAGGTTGGTCTGTTCTTCATGACATAAAGTGTCATGTAAATTCATTCTCTGAAAGAAATTCTTATCCACTTGTTTCCTTATTTCATTTTAGACCCTGAAATGGGGAGGGGTGGTTAGGTTAGCTTATTGACAAGTTAGGTAACTGATAAATTAAATGATTTCAAATTCTCATGTGATAGGGTGGGGAGATGTATGAAAGAAATTTGAGAGGAGATACCTATAACATGAATGATCTAGGAATGACTTTACTGGTACCTATGAGCTTTGTTTAAATGCGTGGTTTTTTTTTTAGGTTTGGGAGCTGTGTGCTTGGCAGTTTTGCTTACACTTTATTTTTTTATTAATGTAAATAATTTGAAGTTCTCTTAATTAATTGCTTGTTTACCCATTTTGCTCTCAGATTTATTATTTTACTCCTTTACAAGAATTTGTAATCAACACATATCACCTTTGTTTTATAGTTTTATGACCTTTGTGAACTATTCAGAACTGGAGGTCAGGTTCCTGACACAAACTACATATTTATGGTATGTAAACACCAGTGATATCAAGAACTTATTTAAAATGGAAAGGATCTGTCTTATTTGACATGTAAATTACATAATAATTTCATTGCCATGTGATAATCACTATTTAAATATATAAAAAGATGATTTTATACTTTCCTACATTTTGCCTTGTCCTCTGGTTGAGAATAATTGCTTCAGTAAACTGCTGTGTACACGCATAGGACTGGGTTGTAGCCCTCAGTTATGGCTAGGCAGAAAATACACCAGAACCACAGGTTTAAGGCATAAATGTTTAATTTACTGTTATTTTATGAGACTTCTTTGAGCATTCATTTTACCTGTTATTTGTGGATTGATACATACACACAAACGTTTGCTATGAAGGGACGTGTTTGCTTACCTTTCTTTTGGAACGTAATACTACTGTTGAACTTTTTCTGCGTCCTCTGTTATGCTCCTTCCTTTGGAAAATTTATGGGTCACTTCCCTATTTAGCTGTTTCCTACTGGTCTAATATTGGCCCAAATAAGACGTTAATGGGAAGTGTAAATAGCATGTCATCATATACTGTTTTAAATACAAAGCCAACCCCGGAACACTGTTATAGTATTTGTTTTTACAAAAAAACTGTTTTCTTCAAATTGGCAGCTCTTCTGATATAGTTCAAATGATTTTTGAAATTCATTAAAAAGATTTGGTTTCATACAATTGACCTTTTAGAAACATCTATTAGTGTAGGTTATAAAGAATTGAAAACATGGTGATTTTGCAGGGAATGTCATTGAGAAAATTGCACTGCAGGTTCCTGTAGGCCTCCTGAGTCATAGACTAGCACACACATAGTAAAAACAGCTTCTATACTTCCATTTGAAATTTTTGTAAAACTCAATTTCCAAGTAATTCTGTGTGTAACTCTTCATTTTTGTTATTTTGGCCTGTGTCTCGGAGTTTGTGCACTTTGGTATAATTTTTTTAAAACTATTGTTGCTATTATATTGTTTGTAACTGTAAACTTTTACTTTACAGGGTGATTTTGTAGACAGAGGTTACTATAGCTTGGAGACCTTCACTTACCTTCTTGCACTAAAGGCTAAATGGCCTGATCGTATTA
This sequence comes from Rhinolophus hipposideros, assembly GCF_964194185.1. Classification (NCBI taxonomy): domain Eukaryota; kingdom Metazoa; phylum Chordata; class Mammalia; order Chiroptera; family Rhinolophidae; genus Rhinolophus; species Rhinolophus hipposideros. The sequence continues at coordinate 74,756,288 of NC_138057.1, read as the reverse complement.
CACTTTTGCGAGGAAATCATGAGAGTAGACAGATAACACAGGTGTATGGATTTTATGGTAAGGCCTTCTGTTTCTCTGATTCTGAACGTTGTTTTACTTTCCTCTTTCGGAAAAAAAGCCACACAAGTACATGTGCTTTATAGTAAAATTAGAAAATACAGATAATCTTTTTCTACTTTCTCATCTTTTAATTCCCCCTCTTCCCCAAATCAGTGGAAAATCTTACCATGGAGAGGGAACCACTCTTAACTTTGCGGTGTACATCTTTCCAGATCAGTGCCTCAGAGTGTAGTACTCAGTTTACCTCATTGGAATCATCTGGGGTGCTTGTTAAAAATGTAGATTGCTGGACCCCCCTGCAGACCTTTTGGGGTGGGACCCTTGAATCTACTAAAGGTGAATGGTCTGACCACTCAAGTTTGAGAATCTATTCTGTATTATGTATATGTTTGTGTGTGTGTTGTGTACCTACGTGTGTATGCACACACCACACTAAAATGGGATCATACCTGCTGCTTTTTTCATTTAATATTGTGACCTACCTGTTTATTTCATCCATGTTACTTATATACCTACATTGTGTTATACTGTATGGGTGTCCTATAATTGATTTAACCAGTCCGTTTCACACTAGATGTTGGAGTTATTTTTAAGTTGCTGTTACACACATAGCTGAATGGATATGAATATCCTTTTATATGTATATATATATTCATATATTTGATATACCAAGGATATTTGAATATCTTTTTACATATGTATGAAATTATATATATAAAAGCTGTGTGCTTACTCAAGAGAATCCAAAGATGTCAGGGATTAGAAACAGAACTCAGCCATTAAAAGAAAAATAGCCACTTCTATAAAACTTTTATATGGTTGAAAGTTTTTAAAAAATTAGATCAAGAAGTTCTTTGAAGGAGGTAGGCAGTAGAACTATTGAGATGATTAACATCAGTTTTCCTTGAGAACATTTCAGGCAAATATTGAGAGATTTGAAAACATTAATTTCATAACCCTTTAGTTTCAGATTTTATATTTTGAATTACCTTTTGTCATTGTAAAGATCAGCTGAACTCTCTTACTCTATTATTACTTTAAGCTGAATTTCTGTTGTCCTAATATGGGATGTATTTTTTATTTTTGTGGGCAGATTCAGAACTTCATTAATGTGAACTCTTCTGTTTCTTTTATAGATGAGTGCCAAACCAAATATGGAAATGCTAATGCCTGGAGATATTGTACCAAAGTATTCGACATGCTCACAGTAGCAGCTGTACGTTGATATAAATCTTTATAAAACCTCCAGTATTTTCTTGCCAATAACACTTCGCATATTTTTATTTTATTGCCATCCCCGTTGTAGTGATCCCATTAGCATTCATTGATAAATATATACGTGACTGAGTTATTGTACGTATGTTCAGCTCTTTGTTATCTTTTTTTGCTAGTTAATAGATGAGCAGATTTTGTGTGTTCATGGTGGTTTATCTCCTGATATCAAAACACTGGATCAAATTCGAACCATTGAACGGAATCAGGAAATTCCTCATAAAGGAGCATTTTGTGATCTGGTCTGGTCAGATCCTGAAGACGTGGATACCTGGGCTATCAGTCCTCGAGGAGCAGGTTGGCTTTTTGGCGCAAAGGTCACAAATGAGGTAAAGCCAACCTTTTTTGGAAAAGCGGTTCGTTGGTTGCTAATGGACTCCTAAAGAACTATGGTGGCTGTAGATAACAAACTTCCAATCTAGTTTACTATGGTGTTTGTGGATATCAGATACCTCGTCTAGTTTATCATGTATGTATTTCCTTAATGGTTACATGAGTTGACATAATGAAAGCACCTCCTTCATCATCTACTTGGTAATAAGTGTAAAATAAATGTTCCTCTTCTTTCAAATATTGCAATTAAGTAATGAGATATCAAGGGCAAGATAGATAACTTTTTGAAAATAAATGCATTTTTTAAAAAAAAAAAATTTTATTGGGGAAGGGGAACAGGATTTTATTGGGGGAACAGTGTGTACGTCCAGGACTTTTTTCCAAGTCAAGTTGTTGTCCTTTCAGTCTTAGTTGTGGAGGGCGCAGCTCAGCTCCAGGTCCAGTTGCCAGTTGCAGGGGGCGCAGCCCACCATCCCTTGGTGAGTCAAGGAATTGAACCAGCAACCTTGTGGTTGAGAGGACGCGCTCCAACCAACTGAGCCATCTGGGAGCTCAGCGGCAGTTCAGCTCAAGGTGCTGTGTTCAATCTTAGTTGAAGGGGACTCTGCCCACCATCCCTTGCGGGACTTGAGGAATTGAACTGGCAACCTTGTGGTGAGAGCCCACTGGCCCATGAGGGAATTGAACTGGCAGCCTTTAGAGTTAGGAGCATGGAGCTCTAACTGCCTGAGCCGCCGGGCCGGCCAAAAACTAAATACATTTTTAATGTACATCTTTTTAATTGAGATACGTTGACATACAACATTGTATTAGTGTTAGATGTACAACAAAATGACTTGATATACACATATGTATAGATTACGAATAGGCAACTTTTTGAGGTTCACCTATCTACATACACACATATACACACACACACAGATGAGCTTATATTGGGAAGTAATCCAGCACGGAGTCAGAGAGGTAGGTTCAACATGACTTAGGTAAGTTATTTATCCTGTCTGAATCTCTGTTTCCTTAAATTACAAAAGAAGGATCATAAGTCTCTTTCAGAATTTTGGCAAGAACAGTACTAAACCCTCAGTAAATGATGGGTATTGGTAGAAATATATTCATTATTAAACCATGAAAATCTTTGTTTCCTATCTGATAGTACTTATAGAACACTTTTCTTCCAGAAACTTCTAATTATGTGACTGTATAATTCTTTTATACAGATTTCTATCACCGTTTAATAGACTCAGGCCAAAGCGGCTCTATTTGCCTATAACTTATTGAAATGATTGGGAGTGACTGAATGGGCTTTAGAACCATGAGAACTGTATTTAGAAACAGGAATTATACTTTATTTAAATGTTTATTTTATTATACATATATATAGGTTGATTTTTTAAAAAAATATGCTGAATACTTAACAAAACCTTTCTAAATTGCAGTTTGTTCATATCAACAACTTAAAACTCATCTGCAGAGCACACCAACTAGTGCACGAAGGCTACAAGTTTATGTTTGACGAGAAGCTGGTAACAGTATGGTCCGCTCCTAATTACTGCTATCGTTGTGGAAATATTGCCTCTATCATGGTCTTCAAAGATGTAAATACAAGAGAACCAAAGTTATTCCGGGCAGTTCCAGATTCAGAACGTGTTATTCCACCCAGAACGACGACGCCGTATTTCCTTTGAGGCCTTCGCCCATCCTGCTGACCCATTTTTTCTGCCCTCTTCTTATCCCAACTTTCGTGTATTACCCTATACAATATACTTTTTATTGAGCACTTTGCTGCTGAAATGCTGCCTCTTGCCTTTTTTTTTTTTAATTTTTAAATTATCTAAATTTATTGTTCGTTGTGGTGTCAATAGCAATGTTTTTCTGTCAGTTTTCTCCCCCATCCCATCCCTACCTTGGACTCATCTGAGAAGACTTGAGAAATGTCTTAATACTCATACTGCTGCATGTAGCTCTTGCTTATTTTCTGGTCTGGGGGAAACAAGATGTGTTTCCTTTTTTAAAAAAGCCAATTGACAGAACAGACTACACTGAAATCCTCCCTTTTGTATCATTCAGCTTTTTGTTTTAGTTTGGTAAGTTTTAAGAAATTTCAGCAGCAAAGTTGTTATTCAGGGGGCACGACGGACTGCAGATGCCTCGAGTTATGTGTACTTGTCCCAGCTGTAAACTTCATTGTCCTTTGTTGGATGATATTTTAAATGGATATAAAATAAATTGGTCTAAAGGGCTGCCCTCCTTGTTGTGTTTTTAAATTTTAGTTAAAAACTGCTACAACTTATGACTTTGTACATTAAGATAATTGTATTAATCTTTTTTCAGATTCCTTGTATTTTTTAATAAAGTAATCTTAAAACCCAGATAGGTTAAAGTGTTAGAAATTTTAAGCAGCTTCATTGTTAGCTTAAAGTTATTCTTTTTTTCTTTTTTTTTCCTAGTCAGAGTTCTTGACCCTTTGGTTATTGAGTTTAAAAATTCAACTGAAATTCAATACTATTTATTTAAAAAAAAAATCACTAAACTGTGCCTAAAGAACATAACTGCCATATTAATGTTTTGGTTTATATCCTCTATAGTAATAGAAAAACATTTAATACTTGTAATGCTGATGTGTTCATTTGATACCAATTGAGTAGAATGTGATCAATACAGTTTACAATCTATCATGAGTATCATTCAGTAAAATCTATGTACTTTTCAATAGGAATCATTCTCTTGCTGTAACACTTGACCTTAACTTTTAGAAAGTGTTCATTTTTTAACTGCAACTGGAAAGGTTGAAAAGTCAGGACTCTTATACTTGTGAACTGTAATCTGAAGCAGGTTTTAAAAAGTGTAGAAGGAAACAAATTGTCCTTTTTTGTAAAGATCTTTGATACCATGTTTTGGCTTTGTGTAAGTAATTTGAATATCCAAAGGGTTGTGATGATTAGTTCTTGATATGCAATGTCCCCTTAATAAGGGCAAGTGTTCCAGTGTCTCTTATGACTGTGGTCATAAATGATGTTGGAATTTTCCATTTTGTGAAATAGTTGGTATCCCTTTACTACTATAATTAATTTTTGTCATTCCAGGAAATCTTTGTGAAGCCAGCCAATTAATAAAGCACTTTAGCATCTGTTCAGGTAGTTTTGAAAACCAACTTTTCCCCTTCAGGATAAAAACTTCCAGGTTACCTAAAAATGCAATAAAAATCTTTATAGTGTACGCTTCTTGGCACATAATTTTTCACCAGGGTTTTCTTTGATTAAATGAGCACAATACTGTTTTGATTTCTTTTTCCCAACCACCCAGCTACTTGTGAAGTTTTTAAATGTATAGCTATATGAAAGAAGTGGCTAAGACATTTGCTGCACACACTTGAACTGTTGGGTCAGTAGCTTTGTGTCACTGCCCTGACCCCATTGTAATTCAGGGGGAAAGGTATTAATCGTACAGGGATATGTAGCTATGTATTTTACTAATTGTGAAACACTGGAAATTAATGATGCAGACAACTTGGTGTGGTGTTTGAACAGCTAGCTCTCTGCAGTATTTTTTTCTGTTACCATAAATTGTATTTGAGTGCTTGCTCTCCTCTGCTTTTAAGTTACACCAATAAAACCGGTAACCCCCATCTGTCCCTTCCCATTTGATACTTCCTAGCGTAGATTGATGTAGTTGTTTTAGTTATGTGACTTTTATGTTTAGTTATGTTTTAGTAATGTGACTTTTATTTTTAAGTCATGGTGTACTGCATCTGTTTGTCACTAGTTGGGCATGTGCCAATAATACTCTGTCCATTCTTTAACTGCCATCTCTGTTCTGCCTGATTTTTTTCTCTTAAATTGAATAACGGCTTTTTGCATGGAAAAAAAAAGTTTTTACTGTTAGACATGTAAAGAGAAGAGAGAGTGAATGTATTGGACTTTGTAAGCCTAAAAGGAATATTTGGATTCCTCTACTAAATAAGGGCTATGTGCTAAATAGGATAATCATGTGGGGGAAGATACGTGGAAGTCCTAGGTTTGTAGGCAGGAGGAGCGGTTACTCCCTGTCTCGAGGCTGAATGTAAACTCCCTTATGTTGTATTAATAGGGGTAATAACTATTTTTATTGGCGTATGATATACTTGGTTTCTAATAAAGTGCCCCAGGCTCTAGTGAGAACTGTCTACTTTTAATTGCCAATCACTCCCTTTCCTTATTTGCCTGATACGCTCTTGGCTAGCTTTTTATAGATGCTTTTTTCCTGAAAAGTCTCACGACTTTAAATGTGTTCATTTGGGTGTGATCCTAAAAAGCCTGGATCAAGAGCACATCTAATATATGACCTGCATCAGTTCCTGCTCCGTCTGGATGTCTAGAACTGTTGGAAGATTTTGACGTCTTAAACCCTGGGTTTTGAAATAAGGTTTGAAATATTGTTCATTAAGATTTGTGTGTTTTTGCTTTGTAAGCCCAGCACCAGGTTTTGGAAAATGCCTGTCTTGTGAAAGCGAATCTAAACTCTTTCTGAGCCTCTTTCATTGTGAGAAATAGAATTGCTTTTCCTCAGCCTCCAGAAAATTGTGTACCTGGACTTGAAGAGACTTAACAGCAAGAATCCAGATTTTTAAATGTACTTGTTTTTTAAATGCTAATGTTTGTAAAGCACCTTCAGTTCTTTGGATGAAAGGTGCTATATTCTTTCAGTGTAAATTAATAAAAACATTATAGGAAGTTTGTCAGAAAATTTTATCAAATACATAGTCTGTAGTGTATTCCGAGAAGAAGGTAGCATTTTATATAACACAGATTAAAAAATGCTTATTCCTTCACATGGTTGCTTGACTAGTAAACAGAAGTGAAACCTTTTTTTGTTCCGCATTTGACTCTGAGCTGTGTTCCATTTCTTTAAAGGCATCCTGGGTCCAGTGCCCAGAACTGTGCCCACGAGATTGTCACAGCTCTTTCAATTGTGTATTTACAGTATAAAGTCACGCTGAGAAAATATACAGTTATAAAACAACAAAAAGAAGCATTTGGAAAGCCCCCTAGCATTCTGCCAAATACAGTAGATTCTTGGGGAAAATTTGGTCCTTGTTCCCCTCTTATTAGTTTTCTATCTTTTTGTGGATCAGTTGGTGAATATGTGCCTTTCTTACCCTCATGAGTATCTTTATGCTGGTTTGGATCATTCAAATGTTTTCTTAATTCAAAAATGGATGAAATTTATGAAGATATTTTATTGTGTTTCAACAACAATGCTTATGACATAAGTATGTTCCATGTAATCCCTGGGCACCCACGATTGTCCTCAGCATTCTGCTTTTGTGTGTAAATGGCAATGGAATAGAAAAGACTGCATAGAGGCATTATGGAATATTGGCAATAATATAGCTTTGGGGATCAGATGTAGGTAAAAAACCCAGCTCTGCTGTATTGAGCACACTTAGCTAAATGGTGCGCATACCATATTTGTGGTACCCTTAGTGTGGCTCTATGACTATATTACCTTTTTTTCCCCTTCAGATGAGGAAACAGGGTTAAAGAGTATTATAGGTAACTTGTCCAGGGTTGCACAGGAGAGCTGGAATTGAAGCCCTGTAGGGCATACCAGACTACACCTTAAGCTCTCTTAAGCAATTTTAAGCAATAATATTTGGGGTCTCTGAATCTAAAAAGAAGAGAATACCATACAGGTTTGATAACAGGATTAAAAATAGCACCCAAAAAGCTCTTAGTCCCTGGTCCAAAGCTTTTATTTATTGAGTACTTGCTAACATACTATTTGCCCAAATTCAGTGTAGTTGGGAAATAAGAATAACCCTAGGCAGCATATGAGTATGATTGCTGACATATTATAGCTTATGTTGATTAAACAAATTTGGAGAAGAAACGTTTGATGTAAGAGTAATTGGGGAAGGCTTAAAAGAGGAAGTATGGACTGGGATGATGGGATGTGCATTTCTTATATAGTAAAAGCACAGATGCAGAGAATACTAGAACTTGGACATGACACGAAGATAAGACTTTGGAAGGCATGAGAAATGAATAGCTGCAGGTTTGTTAACTATCTACCATGTATCTGAGAGGCCACTTATGAAAGAACTTGAAAACCAGGCAGAGGATTGTAATCCATATTTTAAGAAATATAATGAGTGATATTTCAAGATTAATCTAGTGAGTTGATGATCCCCCTCAGCAGAACTCCTTTACTTCACCTCCTCTAGTCTTGTCTAACATTCTGGGGTTCTTGACCCCTTTTGGCTTGGTGATAGTACAGGTGGATACTGTTAGTTAGGATTGAAGTGGTTTGTGTTTCTGTGATTTGGGGAACCAACAGATGTTTGACAACATTTTTTCCTTGTCATAGTCATTTTAAAAATCCCTCTACAATTTACCATCATTTCATAGAACAAAGGTCATTTTTGACATCAAAGATGTAAAAAGAACCATCTCTGAATAAATGGTTTTGTGGAAAACTGTAGTATCCTCATTTTTGCCATTTGTGAAGATGAGTGAGAGATTTGTCCCCAACCTGGTGGTATGCACTACTCTAGGCTATCACATTATTGATACATAAAAATCGGTTCTAATAAAATGGAAGTAGCTGAAGAGAAAGTTTCATGCCTCTTCCCAGCTTCAAATAAATATCAAGGATCTACCAAACAAAAAGTGTACACAAGGAATCTAGAGAGGCTGGAGGGGATCCTGCCCTCAAGGAAGGATTTTGTACTAATGAGCTACGTGTGGTTTTCAAGGATGGCCTGGTTCAAGTAGAAGAGGGAAGACAACATTGTGCTGCTGTGCTGGTAGTCTGTCAACAATAGAAATGAAGTGAAATTAATTTTAACTGGCGTGGAAGTTACAGTCATCTGCAGTGCCACAAGGTGGTTAGCATACACGCGGAGATCAGTTATATTTCGGCCTTTCAAAGTTGAACACACTGCTTTTAGTTACGGTATCAATTGTTAGCAGTGTTGATTTTTTCGTGGCAATTAAAATCTGTTTTCTTGGAAGCCTGCATGCACCCAAGCTTGTTATCCTTGACGCAGAGTACTGAGTACACCACGTTCTATTTTGGTAGATTCTTTGAGTTCTCTGGCTGCATCTTCAATGAAGGGTATCTGAGCTGGGAGGGCATTTCATTCAGCATGATGTAGAACCAGGAACAGCAAACGAGGGGGTTCAAAATGAAGCTCGTTTTGGAGAGTTGCCTCACTGTCGCACCTGCCGGAGGAGTTTGGGAAATGGCAGTGCTTGTCTTTTGGTCCTGGCGTGGTGCAGTATTGGGGGGCGCGAGCAGGTGTGTGGGATGCAGGACGCAGAACCAGCAGAACCTGCCGGCAGGTGTCTGGCACCCAACATGCAGTTTCTACTTTCGGCCGCACGGTGGCGCTTAGGTCTCCTGTTCTGCCTTCCCTTAGAGAAGGCACCTCCGCCGCCACCTGCAGTCTCAACCAAACTCTAGGCGGAGGGCTATGACGGCCCGAGCGTCCAATCGATCATAAGGCTTTCAGCCACATTACAGCTCTAGCCAATGGGAGCCGAGAAGAGGCGCGGAGGAGGCGGGCCCCGCCGCAAGCCTGGCAGAGGCGCGAGGCCCTTCTCCCGCCTCTCCGCCTACCCCAGCCTCCGCCGCTTCAGCTTCCCGAGCGAGCCCTGCGGCCGCCGGAGCAGCTCCCGCGGCGGAGCAGGAGCCGGATGGTCAGAGGAGCCCGGCAACCCCAGCAGCCGCGGAGTCGCCTGGCCCCCAGGTGGGGCGGGGGCTGGCTGGAGGTCGGGGTTGGGGTTGGGGTTGGGGATGGGGCACTGGAGCGGGCCCAGGGGCAGCGGCTTGGGGCCGTGAAGCATTCGGGGCGCAGAGACTGGAGGGGCAGGGGGTTTGGGTTGGAGGGATTCCGGGGGTACCTAGGGGCGGGGAAAGGGGCTGCTCGGCGATCGCATCCTGGAGGCTGGAGGGGCACAGGAGGGAAGAGGCGCGGAGGGGCGAGGCTGGGGGCACTGGGCCGGGAGGGGCAGGGCGCGCGCCCCGTGGAGGGGCGGTGGAATGCGGGGGGCGCGGGGCCTGGAGGGGCGGGGCTCGGAGGAGCTGTGCACGCTCTAGAGGGGGTGGGCACGGGAAAGGGAAGGCCGGAGGGGCTTGCGGGGGTGACGAGGCAGACAATGAGTAGGTAGTGGTGGGTGCTTTTGGGGAGCTGGGCTGTGACGAATAGGAGCTGAGGATGGAGTGAGAGACCAGGAGGCAGAACAGGGTTTGGGCTAAGCAGGCATTAGGAGAACAGTGAGTCCCAGAATTGCTTGGTCTCGGTAAATACTAGGGGAAGCAGCGAAGGCGTTTTGTAAGGTCAGGTATGGGCTTAGCCAGCCTGTAGCCCTAGAGGGTGCTACGTTGAGTTCTTGATTGGCACAGTAGGGCCCGAAGACGTGTTTTTGTACATTACTTTTAGTTACCATCTTATCTGTTTGTTCTGCAGACTGACTGGCACAGTGGAGAAACCACCTCGAAAACGAAAAAGCAGGTAAGGCAAAATGCCTTCCTATTTTGCTTCGCGTTTTTCCATTTGCTTGACTGTACCTGTGCCATATTGCATAATAATACCCTGTCAATAGATTAAGTTTTTTATTTAGCACTTTTCTTAATGAATACAACTATCTGCAAGACTTTTTTGGGGGGCGGGTGATCTAAGATTATATGGGAAAGAGACGTAGGTAATTGAGAAATTCTAGTTTTTCACTGTAGCCATAATTTCAACTTCACTATCTCTGTTTAAAAACTGTTTACTGAACATATACTATGTGCAAGTACTTTATATGTCTGTTATCTTCTGTAATCCTCAAAGCACCCAAGAAAGTGTGTATCATTACTGTTGTTTTGCAAAAGAGGGAACTGAGGCACAGAGCGGCCAAGGTTTCACCAAGATTACGCATCTAATATATAATAGCACCAGGATTGAATCGAGGCTGTCTGACGGCAGATCTTAAGCATTTAACCATTATACTACAAATGCCTCTGATAAATATACAGTTGAAAATAGGTTTTCTTATTGCTTTTTCTTTTCTCATTGTACATAGAGTCTAATACACAGTTGAACCGTAGGAAAATAGAAAAAAGGGCTTCAGTAGTCTGCAAACAAGTGAATTGTTCCTTGAGTAATGAAGAAAAGCATATCTCCATCTACAAACATTTCTGAGTGCATTCAACATGTCAGGTGCTATGTAGCAATTCTGTGCAGTCATTTGGAGATTCCTTTTCCACAGATGTAGGCACTGGCCTAGAGAAAGTAAGCTAGAGCCTTGAGGATGTGACCAGTAGGACTGCTGTCACCATCCTGGTAAGGACTCTGTAAGTGATCGATGTTAGTAAAACCTCAGAAAACCTCAACAGTAAATAGATAGGAAATGCCGATGGTGGAAGTGCCAACAGCTTTAGTTCGTTTGTCATTCTTTAGTCCTGTACTGTTCAGGAGGGTAGCCATGTACGGCCGGTGAGCACTCGAAACGTGGCAAGCATGACTGAGGAACTTTTAATATTCTTAATATGAATTTTTAATATTAGCTCTAATTTAAATTTGAAAAACACATACTTGACTCACTGGAAGATGTTTCAGTATGTTTGGAACAACATGGGCATGTGGATACACTTTGTTCATATGTAAATTTTATGAAATCTAATTTCAGATCAAATATTTCCGGCGAAAACTTAATGTCCAAAATGAGGTGTGCTTTAAGTATAAAACACTCTAGATTTTAGGTTAGTACAAAAAAAAGAATGTAAAATTTCTCATTACTAATTTTTATATTGATTACATGCTGAAATAACATTTTAGATATATTTTATTAAATAAAAGTGTTACTAAATTTTTTTCCACTTTCTGCAAATACCTACTGGAAAATTAAAAATCACATCTATGATTTGCATTGTATTTGTTTCTGACAGCCCTTATTTATCTCTTGTTACCCCATTGCCAGACTCTTAGAGTAGCCTGGCTGGGTTCCCTACCTAGAATCTTAATTCATTCACTATATTGTTGAATGATCTTGTAATTCTCATGCTTAAGGTTTTTCTATGGTTCCTCATGGCTTATTGAACATAATTCAGACTTTTAGCCTAATCATAAAAAAGAGACTGTCTCTATTTCACTTCTGCCTATCTTTCCAGTCACAGTTCAGTACTGTGGCCATGGGAATTCTCAATAACAGACCTAGTAAATGTCAAATAGTAAATAACTTTCTGCTGAACCCTTCGTGGTGAATTAATTGCTGGATGTAGTTCTGTTCTGTTTGCTGTTGCTGGAACTTATGTTTTCTCTTTGCTTTGGGTTTTTTCACATTTTTTCTTTTTATTTGGAATACTTTCGCCTTGCCCCTTGGCAGGCTTCCTCTTTGAAGCCTTAACTCAGACGTCACATCCACCCCGTCTTCCTCCTTCCTCTGTTCTACCTTGTTTGCTCCCTTGATAGCCTGGACATACACCTAGGTATAATGGTTTGGGCCGAATTTGAGTCCTAGTTCTGTCCATTACAAGTTGTGAGATCATATGCAAGTTAATAAAACTCTCTGAGCCCTACTTTCCTCATCTGTATAATGAAAATTATACATGCTTAGTACAGTGCCTGGCACATATTAAGTAAACAATAAATTTTAGGTACCATTAAATGCCTTTTATTTCCCACCTCTTTTCAAAATATATACAATCTAAAGGATTAAAAATAAAGATACTAAGGCAAAGAAGAAATGAGAGAAGAATCATAAAGTTAAACCAGTGGCAGAGTTAGTCTGTAGACTAGAAAGTTCCTAAAGGTGGGTTCTATATATCGCTCTGAGTTTCCTAGAGCAAAGCAAAGAGGAAAATAAAGCTCACTGTGCAGGTTCACTGTGTCTATAAAATCAGACACATGTTCAAGAGAAGCACAGCTTTTTTGACTGTTAGGTCTGAGAGAAATTTCTTGCACTGCTCTTCAAAGAGGGGTCAGTGGTTTTGTGGGGGGGCGGGGCGGGAAATCCTAATGATGAATATCGTAGTGAGTTTTTGGAGATTGCTTCTTATAATGCTTCTCAATTCAGGTTCAAGTAGTGCCAATGAATATCCTGCAGAGAGCCAAAGCAATGTGGTTTAGGTATGCAGCTCACTGGTAGTTAGACTTGGTTCAGAGATAAAGAGGGTTGATAAGCCGCAGGCACTCTTGCTTATCCCCAGCACCTAGAATAGAACTGTTGACTGAATTGTTGAATGGATGAGTCCTAAAATAATTCTCCAATAACTTCCAAGGAGAATTATTTCTTGTAACCAAGTTTTGGTAGCCATGAGGCTGCCATGAGTGTAAGCTTAGCTTCTCAGTCAAGAATCATGAGGGCACATATTCTGCACGTCTGATTAAGATCAGATGCTCATCAAGTCAGGATTTTGGCCTGAATGGACAGCCAGCGTACGTCTCTAAAGAAGCCCTGTAGGCAAGACCAAGATTTTCCTAAGAAAACAATTCTGGGATTGCTCTAAACATAGAAAACAAAGTGGCCAGTTAAGACCCTAAAGATGGATCACAGAGAAAGGATATAATGGCTGTAGCCAGTAATTTTTTGTAACTGTTATTATCAATTGCAAACTGTGGGCATAGAAATTCTCAGTATCAAATGATACAACTTCCTGGTAAGCACTTCAAATGCATTAATTGCTGAATGTAGCCTTAAGTATCCCTTTGAATTGGCCTGCTATGTAGATTTGTTGACTATTATACTTTATATCCTATTACATTTTGGAAAATAGTTGCCAAAAGTATGATTTTTGTTTTGGGATTCTTGTTAAATCATTCTTTTATGGTAGACATTACAGTAGTTAGGGCTGAATTGTCTTTTGAGAACCTCCCGAGTGCAGACTAAACTATAATACAGTTAACATCTCATATCCTACTGTTACTGTTTCTTTGTATCTTTTTTCCTCCCACTAAAACTTTTATTTCTTTGTCTTAGTTAATCCTTGTATCCCTAGTACTGAGGGGGTGCGTAATACAACTATAAGGAACTAAGAAATGAATTGGTAGCAAGAGGGAGCTACTGTGGGGTGGGGCTTGGGTGGTCTGAAATAATTGATACTATTTAATCCCCTTGATAAACTACTACACTGAAAGGAATTTTAAGGTTAGGAAACCGAGCTCTGTGTGCTTTTGGAAAATTCTGAAGACTTCAGTATGACTGTTACTAAAGTTTGGGTTATGAGTTAGAGAATCCTTTCAGATCTTACTAAGAAAAAGACCAATTTGTTTGGTTAGGATTCACATTAATTAAAGCTTTAGTGTATGATTTGGGTTTTTTGTTTGTTTGTGTGTGATGTATTTAAAGCAAAAGAATTCAAGCATTTTGATGATATATGTAATTTGTTTGAATTATATTTCGATTCAAAGAATATTTAAATACTTTCTAGGTCTGGGTACTAGAAATAATAGACATGAATGAGATATGGCCCCTGCTGGGGAAAAGCTCATATATTCACGAGAAAGACAGACAACAAAGAAATGAGACAGTGTAATGACTTTGTGTATTTACAAAGAGTTTTTGGTAATTCTGCATATTGATAGTGAGGGCAGTTTCCACAGATATTTCTTTTAGAACCTGAAGGTTTAGAAGGTTAATTTTGGCAGTAGTGTGAGTGTTGAAAAGACAGAGAATAGAGCCTGGATGTAGCCTGACTAGTGATGAGGTCTTAGGTGAGCTGAATTCAGGATCTGAACCATGACAGTGTTGGGTGTGGAGAGAAAGGTGTTTTTAAAAGCTTGGGCTGTGATGCCAGTTTTTAGAGATTAAACAGTGGTTCTCAATGAGGGACGATTTTGCCTTCCAGAGGGCATTTGGCAAGGTCTGGAGACATTTTTGGTTGGTAACAAGTGGGGGCATCTAGTGGGTAGAGACCAGGAATGCAGCGAACACTTGCAGTATCCGGGACAGCCGCCCACATCTAACAATTTTCCAGCTCAAATTGTCAGTGATGCTGAGGTTGCCGAGTCCTGGACTGAGTTTGAATCCCAGCTCTTCCAAGCACTAGGTTTGGGCTCCTGGGCAAAGTACGTATTTAACCTGTGAACCTGTTTGCTCTTTTGCAAAAAAGAGGTAATGCAATTCATGATAGTGCTTACCTTGCAGGATTATTCCTCTCCTCTAACAGTACATACACTGTGTGAGTGCAGAGTTGTGGGTTTTTTTCGTCTGTTTTCTTTACTATTCTATTCCTGGTACCTAGGTCAGTGCCTCACATGTAATCGGTTCTCAGTATCCCTTTGTTGGATGATTCAATGAATGCCTTATTGAGAAGATTCAATGAAATAATGAAATGTAAAGCACATTAAGGACTCAGTAAATGATAGCTACGACTATCATTCATTTAAATATTTTTATTTGGCCTTTCCTTCCAGGCTTTTTAAAAATCAGCTTTATTGAGGTATTATTTCCAGATAATAAAATTCACCAGTTTTAAGTATACAGTTTGATGACTTCTGACAAATGTACACTGTTGTGTACACTGTTGTGTACTGTTGGGTAACCACCCGCTGCCATTTTGGTATAGGACGTTTCCGTCATTGTTCCCACACACACACATTTGCTCATGTTCGTTTGCAGTCATGGTTCTGGCAACCACTGATCTTTTTTTCCCTGGCTTTATCTTTTCCGGACATACAAGTGAATCATTCATTATATAGTCTTTTGTGTCTAGCTTCTTCCACTTGGCGTAATGCCTTTGAGACGCATCCATGCTATTGTTTGTAACTGTAGTTAATTTCTTATCACCGAGGAGCATATACTGGGTGATTTTACCAGTCTATTTATCCAGTTGATGGACATTTGGCTTGTTTCTAGTTTTTGGCTAGTTTGAATATAACTGTTACGAACATTTGAGTGAAGTTTTTGTGCAGACATGTTTTCGTTTATCTTGAGTAAATGCCTCGGAGTGGACTTGCTGGGTTACATGGCAAGTGTATGTTTAGCTTTTTAAGAAATTGCTAGACTGTCTTCCAAAGGGGCTGTACCATTTTGCATTCCTGCCAGCAATGTATGGGATTCCATTTGCGCCATATCCTTACCAATACTCAGTATGATCATTCTTTTTCTTTTTAAATAGCTTTATTGAACTATAATTGGCATACAACAAGCTGTACATATATAAAGTGTACAATTTGATAAATTTTGACACATTGAAACCATCACCATTCTTTGCTACTGTAGGAGTGTATAGTGATACATATCTGTCCATATGTATTGTATGTGTCGTTATGTTTTTAATTTGCCTTTCTCTGATAACTAATGATGTTGAGTATCTTTTCATGCATTTATGAGCCATTCGTATAACTTCTTTTGTGAATTTTCTGTTCCGCTCTTTTGCCCATTTTTTAAAATCAGCTGTTTGTCTTTTTATATAGTTATGAGTTCTTGATGTATTCTGAAAACCCGTTCTTTATCAGGTTTAAATTTTGCATATATTGTTCCCAGTCTATGGTTCGCCTTTCCCTTTGCTTCACAGTTTCTTGGGGAGCTTTATTTTTAAAAAGATTTTATTGGGGAAGGGGAGCAGGACTATTGAGGAACGGTGTGTATTTCCAGGACTATTGAGGAACAGTGTGTATTTCCAGGACTTAATTGGGGAACAGTGTGTTTTCCCCCAGAACCTATCAGCGCCAAGTCCAGTTGTTGTCCTTTCAATCTTAGTTGTGGAGGGCACAGCTCAGCTCCAAGTCTGGTTGCCATTTTTTTTCAATCTAGTTACGGGGGCGCCCACCATCCCATGTGGCAGTTGAACTGGCAACCTTGTTGTTTTTCACACACGCTCTAACCAGCTGAGCCATCCGGCTGCCCCTTGGCAGCTCAGCTGCAGCTCAGCTAAAGGTGCTGTGTTCAGTCTTAGTTGCAGGGGGCACATCCCACCATTCCTTGCGGAGTCCAACCAACCGGCAACCTTGTTGAGAGCATGTGCTCTTACCCAACTGAGCCATCTGGCTGAGCTCAGCGGCAGCTCATTGTCTTCAATCTAGTTGTGGAGGGTGCAGCTCACTGGCCCCTGTGGGAATCGAACCAGCAACCCTGTTGCTCAGAGCTCGCACTCTGAGTTATCTGGCTGCCCCTTGGGAAGCTTTTATTAATAGGTTAGATGGGAATGCTTTTAATTGAGGCAGCAGATATAGGAGCAAGTTTGGAAGGGTAAGATTATGAGTTTATTTGGCTCTGCGGAATATAAAGTGCTTCAGTGAACCATCTCTAACCAGGCAGGTGAAAACATGGGTCTGGAGCTGAGAAGAGAGAGTAGGGCTTGAGACACAGATTTAGAAGTCATCAGCAAACACCTGATGGTCCAAATCATGAGAGAAATAATGAGTGAAATAACCCAGAGAGACCATGTTGAGTGAAATGTCAAGAAGGCAAAAGAACGGTACAGTAACACGGACCAAACTGCTTTCTGTCCTTTAGATGTGCTCTCTGTCTTAGCAGTGTTATCTGTAGGTAGTCAGCAAGCAAGTAGTGTTTCTCTCTGGGAGATAGATCTCCGTACTCTTTGGTGAGAAACTGAGATCCCGGAAGTAGTTATACAGAACACTAGGAGAAAATTCTCCAATGTACACTGAAACACGGGAGGGTCATATGTTTACAGAGCTTCTTTGTGGCCATGTATGCTTCGGCAGCAGCAGCCCTACGGAAATGCAGTGGGTTTGGTAAAACACGTGTCAGTGAAAACCTAGGGCATGATGCCAAACTTCAGTTCTGTGGCAGATCCTGCAGAGGCCCACGTTACCGTGGTCAAAATACTCAGCATTTTCATGGTAATATTTAGTAATAAAACCTAGACTAGCTCCAGCAGTGATTTTTCCAGGTGTTCAAGAAGAGCCCAAAAGTTCCTTGGGACTAATTCAGGGGCTCCCTGGAGGGTGGGATGCTAGGAGCAGCCAGAAGGTTAACAGGCTAGTCTCTAATGCCCTACTTCTACTTTTTGTCTGTCTATTTTTAATACAGAAAATTTTAAATACAGACAAACTTAGGATACAACAATGAATCTGAATTGTTCATCACCCAGTTTTGCCCAGTGGAAGCCTCTTTGAATTGGCTCCTGGGTCCTTTTGACAAGACTCCTCGCTTCTTGGTTGGAAGGTTAGTTCAGGCCCATCTTGCATGTTTTGTGCTCAGACGGAGAGTCGGCCATTCTCCATGGAGGTCTGTGTTTTTTGGTATCACTCTGCCCTGAACTATGTTTTATATCCTGAGATTCTATTTGAAAGAAGGGATTATATAATGTAACAGTAGTTTTGAAAGCAACAAAGCTAGAAGAATGGGTTATGTACTAGGTTATTCAATAATCCTCCATAAATATAATTTTTTTTCATTTGGTATTTTGATAAATGTTGAGTAGCACACATTGGGAGTTATATTTTAGGTTAAGATCCTGAAATATAATCTCTAATGCTCATTATATAGCTGGATCTATTGAGAGATCACGAGGTAGAATTGATGTTTTTTATTTTTTATGGAAATTGTGGATTCCTAACCTAAATAGATGGCTTTCCTACAAGACCAGGATTTTTCGGGGGGTGGGGTGGAAGGGAAACCCAGACAGATACACATGGATAGTAACTAATTGCTTAATATTCTACACATTAGGAGAGCATAGCCTGGAGAAATTTTGGTGTAATATATTACTAATGGAAAAATCTTAATGTTTTGATGGAGCAACTTGTTTGGAACTTTCTTTGAATCCACCAAGGTGGATGAGTTGTAAAAGATATCCATAAGTTAGTAAATTTATTGACCATATAGTAAGTATGAAACTTATTTCACAAAAATCAGATAACCAAGACATTACAATATTTCCTTTAAGTGAAATCAAATCCAGTCTTTAACACCCATCCCCCCAATTCCACCAAATTGATGAAAAATTCAATCCCAGTAATTAAGAATAGGCATCCACCCTTCCTTAGGGTTATACAATTACCTGAGAAGCTTATGCGGACCCTGGAGAAAGGTGGAAGGTTAGCTTTCAGTCCATTGTGGCTGATTGTCTAAGAGGATAAGGCTTCTTAATGTTTGGTGTCCAACTTCAGGCGCAGGAATTGTTGCTGGGGTGGGGATTCTGGTTAGAGGTTGCAGCTTTCCTAGGAGCAGCACACACCCATTTCCCTCTAAGGACTTGTCATTCATCTGCAGTGCTGCTAGGAAGAGGAGTGGCAAACCCCCCTCTTTTTGTGGGTCCCAAAGAACCCCCGCCCCTTCTCAGATCGTCACTACATTTTTCTTGTTTCTACCTTTCTGCCCTCCGAGGTACTATCTTTCCACCCTGCCCTCAGCATAATCTCCTCAAGGAGCTCACATTTTCAGAAAACAAACACAAACCTCCCCTGAGGCAAGGACTATCTTCTCAGGGGTTGGGGAGTAGAGTGAGAATAAAACATCTATTGATGTCTTAATAACTTATCCAGCTACTTTTGTTTTTCTTCAGTAATTCTTTTAGTCCCTGTGGTGGTTTTAAAGATCTGTTCACAAATTCTTTGATTCTTTTTTCTTTAAAAGATGGAGCTTAATTCTCCTCCCCTCAAAAGTGGGCTGAACTTAGTGACTCCTTTCGGGAGTGATGACAGGTAACTTCCCAGGTCAGGTTACAAGGAGACTTCGGCTTCCGCCCTGGGTACACTCCTTTACTCTCTCTGCTGAATCACTTGCTCTGGGGGTGGCTAGCTGTCATGATGTGAGGCGGCCCTGGATAGAGGGAGCCAGTTGCTATGTTGTGAAGACTCTCGGGCAGCCTGTGGGGTGGGCTACATGGTAAGGAAGCGAGGCCTGCCAGCAACTCCGTGAGTGAGCTTGTTACGTTGGTTGTGCCTTGAAGTGACTACAGTTCTGGCCAAAGGCTTGACTTATTATCCTGGCTTCACAAGAATGATACGAGTGTTATGAGCCTGTGATTTTTTGTTTTTTAGCATCTCCTTTCTTCCAACACTGGCTCCATTGTACCCAAAGGACTAAGCTTTTTTCTCTGGCTAAGCTTTTCCTCCTGGATAGGTCTCTGATGGGGGTGGGGTGTATGTGTTTGGCAAGCAGCTTTTGTTTAAAGGCATTGAAGGACAATTTACTTTCAGGCAGTGTGATGTGTCCTGTCTTAGTATTGGTATCTCCATTCATTTACTCTTCATCTTCAGTCATTGTTTCTTTGCCTGGTCTTTTGTCCCACAGATTGGGAAATAATTCTCTGCTCATCTTGACTCTTATTATTTAAAAAATTTTTTTTTAATTGGGGCATATTGGGGAACAGTGTGTTTTTCCAGGACCCATCAGCTCCAAGTCAAGTCATTGTTTTCAATCTAGTTGTGGAGGGTGCAGCTCACTGGCCCATATGGGAATCGAACCGGCGACTTTGGTGTTATGAACACTGTGCTCTAACCACTGAGCAAACTGGCCGATCATCATCTTGACTCTTATTAAGGGAAGAACCAAAAAGGTAGTTGCCCAGTAAAGAGTCAGTTTTCTTTGGCCTGGTACCTGCCACCAGGTTTTTAACTCTCTCAACCTCTTCTTGGCTCTCTGGGAAGAATGGGTATATCAGAGTCAATTAAGCTGTGATGGTTAATTTTATGTGTCAACTTGACTGATCCACGGGGTGATGAGATGAGCATTTGAAACAGTAGATTGAGTAAAGCAGTTTGCCCTCCTCAGTGTGGGCGGGCCTCATCTCATTAGCTTAAGGCCTGAGAACAAAAGGCTGCATAAGAGGGAGCTCCTCCTGCCTCACTGCTTGAGTTGGGACATCAGTCGTTTCTTGCCTCTGGATTCAAGTTGCAACGGTGCTCTTCTTGGGTCTTGAGCCCACTGGCTGTCAGACTAGAACTTACAACATCAGCTCTCCTGATTCTCAGGCCTTCAGACTCGGACTGGAACCACACCATTGGCTCTCCTGGGTCTCCAGCTTGTAGATCTTGTGACTTCTCAGCCTCCATAATCAAGTGAGCCAATTCCTTATTCTCTGTTTGTTTATCTACACACACACACACACACACACACACACACACACACCGCCCTCCGCCCTCCCGCCCCCCCCTCTGGCCCTGTTTCTCAGGAGAACCCTGACTGATACATAAGCCTGGTAGTTTCTATGGCCTAACTATCTTTCCTCCCTGGGTTTCCAGAGTGCTCCTAAACCTGTCATAGCTTCTGCATTACTAGCTGTGGCTTCTCTTCATGGATGCTGACTGCCATGAAATGGCCATTTTCACCACAAGCTAAGCAAAGTTTATGTTTGTGTTTTCATAAACGTGGAAGCTGTTTTGCAAACATTTTACTCTCAGGGTAGGCACCATTCTTTATATTCTTGCTTTGCAGCTGTGTTTCTTTTTTCAGCGCTCTCTCCATGTACACCTCAGGCCTGTTGGGCAGTCTCCTGGGAGTTCTTCTCTGGGTGGGACCCATCTTGAAGGTTCTTACACATGGTTTCCCAAAAGCCTGCAAGGTGGCACTCAGGACTTGTAAGCTATTGTGATCGTCTCCAAACTATAGAGTGATCACATATGGACTTTTAGAGAACAATTGCCAAAAACAAAAATTTTAGATTTAGAATAGTTGCCATTAGCCTGTCGTACAAGAGGTAAGCAAGCCATTTATCTATTGAGATAACTCCTGCTAGTGATAACAAAATTGTCATCAAGTAAGAGGATTCTTACTTTTTTATAAAATAGGTATATGCACCGATAGCTCCCAAACCAATTTTAAATCATTAAGCTATAAGTTTAAAAGAAGGGGAATGCTTTTCATAATTCACGAGAATTATATAGAGTGTGCGTTGGAAGAGATTAGTCATAGCGTCCAAGCATAGCAGACGTCCCACTGAAAAGGAAGTCCTTACAAATTCCTTCGTCGCAGGTCTTTTCAAATATGGTTTAGTCACATGTTCACCAATCACTGACGTGTAGTCAATGCTTCCTTAGAATTTTATCTAAATTGAATGTCTCGTGTATGTTCTATTGCATATAAATGCCCTTGTAACAAAATACCAGTAACATTTAGTAGAGGTCATGAATCAATTCGTGGTACTTCTGTCATGATTAATTTTTCTCAATAAACACAAACAGATGATAAAGTCACAGCAACTGTCATGGGTGTTCACAGAATTTTTACTCTTAAAAAGAGGTTCCTATACTTAAAAACGTTGGGAACCACTGGATTAGATCTCTCTGGAGCCATTTCTAGCTCTAATATGTGGGGAAAGGACTGGGCTCATCGAAGGAAGTTTGTATAAGAATGGGTTTAGAAAGTATATAGTATATGGTCTGCTGGTGAAGGCCCCAGAGCTTCGGCTGGTTTCTAGTCACGCCTTTCCTACATGTTCCAGGGGTTTGATTCATCTTTATTCTAGCATCCTTATGTAACCTGTTCTCTCTGCCCATAAACCCATCTTTGAAACAGAATACAGATGCCTCAGCTTGTCCCTTACCTTGTTAACTCTGAAGGTGTATTGGATACTTTTCATTTTGAAGGGTTTTTACTGCCAGTAACAATAAGGAATTGAACAATAAAATATGCATTCTAGGATTTAGAATTTTACTAAAAATAAGATGTTTCCCTAACCTTCTTTGAAAGGTAAATGAGAAAAGCTCAGTTTTCTAGTAGTTGCTAGAATAAAATCAGGAGACTAAGTAACGCTAAAAATTTCTTCCAACTCAAATGTGTTTACTTTTTAGTGGGAGATTTTTCACTTTATGTATTTTATCACTCTTTTTATCCTGGGAAGTACCTAACTGTCCTATTTTCCTTTATCATTTGGCCCTGAAGGTAATTAATTACTGGTAGGCCATTGATTTCATTTTATGAATGAATTCACAGGGGAGGAGAAGCCACAGGCATTGTTTTCAATCTCTTTACCTCTAGTTTTTTGAAGGAAATGTCTATTTAATAAAAACCAATAAACACTATTAACAAAAAGTCAACTTCGATATATTCTGACACATAACCGTTCCATTGGTGTGAGGGATTGTATTTCCCAAAGATGTCTGCAATGGTATCTTACATGCCACATGTACTTCCTGTGACCTTGACACTCCTCCCATCTAGTGGTGAGGTCTTTTGTCCCCATCTCTTAACCAGGGCGGGCCTTTGTAACTGTTACCACCAGTGGAGCATGGCTCAAGCCACACTACGTGACTTCTGGGGCTTGGTCATAGAAATGCCATGCACTCCCACCTTCCTCTCGGCATACTCGCTTTTAGAACCTAGCTACCAGGCTGTGCTGTAAGGAGCTCAAAAGAGAGGCCTGTGTGTGAGAGAAACTGAATCTCCTGGCCCTCAGCCCCAGCTGGGCTCCCAGCTGACACCCAGCATCCGCCTGCCAGCCTGTGAGTGAGCCTTCCCTTCTCAAAGGCGGATGCTAATCCCCAGAGTCCATGACACTCCCCCAGTGGGTGCCCATGGAGCGCAGAGAAGAGCTGCCCCTGTCAAGCCCTCCCCAGACTACAAATTCACGAGCACTGTAAAAGACTTGTTTTAAGCTACTAAGTTACAGCAGAAGATGGCGTAGAGACCATACTATACAGTAAACTGCCTCAACTGTGAGAACAAGATGTATTTCTACCTTCAGAAGCACTGTTAGGACCATAAGAGAAGAAAATCGGATTCTGTGTCTTCTGCCCTTATAGATTTTTATGTCATTGACTCTTCATTTTACATATTTATTTAAAAAATTAATGTTTTTTTAAATTAAAGGGTAATACAAAATAGCAAAAATTGGACAATAATATCACTTCCCAGATAACTCCATTCTCATGTCCTTCTAATTTAGAAGGTTGTATGCTTGTTGATAATGAGCAGTGACTTTGGAATGATTCAGGCCAGCTGTGACCTTGGAAAGGAGCATCCCCTTTGTAACTCAGTTTCTCCATCTGTGAAATGGGATCTGCTTCATAAGGTTGTTGTGAGAGTTCAATGATATTTACATACAAGGGGTTTACGTAGTGCCTGCCACAAAATGTTGGCTGTTTGTTTAATCACCACTCTATCATTGGCATTATTATTTTTAGACTTGGGTGGGGAAGGATAACCAGAAGAAAGGTTGCATTCTGAAATAATGGAGTAAATACTCCTAAGAAGTTAGGGACGGAGGGATTTGGGGAAAACTGAAGGAGTAAGTGATTAATAAACATGTTTTATTAGGTTGGTGCAAAAGTAATTGCGGTTTAAAAGGTTAAAAACAATTGCAAAAACCACTATTACTTTTGAACCGACCTAATAGATTTTTCAAGGCTTAAAGATTCGCTTAAGAGGTGAAGACCAGAATGATCTCTTTGGGAAAAAGAATTAGGAACAAGGGGATGGAGAAATTTCAAAACCAGGGGTGGACAGGTGCTGGTTTTTGGATTTCTTAATAATGATTGGCATTTACTGATAGATTAGGACATGATGTCTCAAATATATAACCTGTTGTGACTGTTTTTGTTTTTTTTTTAAATAAGTCCTTTAAATTTACTGATGAATACTTTACATGCAATAAAATGTATAGCTCTTAAGTGTTTGGGGCACTATGTGTTTTTATCAATTCTTAATTGTTTAGTGTTTAGGTTGATTACAGAGTAGAATAAATGAACTAAATGAAAGGAAGGGACTAAGGGAGGATTACTTAATTCCCAGGGTGCTGGTGCTTATTAGCAGATCAGGTTCATATATATATATGTATATGTATATATGTATACATATATATACACTATATATATATGTATATATATATATACACACTTTTTTTTTCTGAGCATGAAAATAATTTATTGGTTAGACATCTGATTTATTCATGCATTAGGCCTACTGAAGATAGAATTAACATACCTCATGGAGCAGGAAAAGAAAATTCCATTCAGCACCTACTTCATTTCAAATTTCCTGGGGACAAAATTTCTGCGCAGGTTTATATTTTTTACTTCATTTGAAGACAGATGGTTTTTCCATGCTCTCACCAACTGAGCTAACCAGCCACCCCCGAAGACAGATGGTTTTATTGCCACTTACAAAGAGAGAAACTGAGGCTCAGGAACGTCAAGCCACTTACCCAAAGTAGCATAGCTAGGAAGTGGCACAGTTAAGACAAACAGACTTTTTGTTTGGCTTCATAACATTTTTGCTATTACAGATAAAACATTGCATTTTTTAAAAAAAACTTTGGTGGAGATAATTTCCTATAAGGCTTTATTAAAATCCCATAAGTAAAACGAAAATAGTTTTGGTTTTTTTTAGGCACAAAATTGTCATCTTTTTTAAAATTTTTTTTAAATTGGGGAATATTGGGAAACAGTGTGTTTTTCCAGGACCCATCAGTCATTGGCCTTCAATCTAGTTGTGGAGGGCGGAGCTCAGCTCCAACTCTAGTCGCCATTTCTGGAAACCTTGTTGTTAAGAGCTCTCAAACCAACTGAACCATCTGGCCACCCCTCAAAAACAGTTCTTGACGTACATATCTTCTGGTTTCAAATGCTTCAAACTTCCTCAAGCTGCTAAAACCATTATTTTCTATTTTACCAATTTTTGTGGTTCAGGTAATTAGGTAAAAATAGTTGTTTTGGGTAAACTTATTTGTTTTCACTGTTTAAGTATCAAAGAAAGTAAAGACCATTAAGAATGAAAAGATCTCTATTTCTAGATAGTTCATGCTATTGCATGTCTCATCGATAACAAGATTTAGTTAGAGGCAGAAATGTAAATGATGTTACTTAATTTTAGTGGATAGCTAACACACCTCATGCTAGAGACTAGGTGATGGACAAGTAATTTGAAATGTTACTGAGTAAAAAACATCTTTGCTCAGATTCACTCCACTACATTCAATATACAGGAATGTAATATTTGATTCAATCAGGATAGTATTCCTGAAGGTCGCAGATTTTTTTTTCTTTTCTCATTTTGCATTCCTTTATCCTTCGCAGCATGTTCTGTTTTTTTTTTGTTGTTGTTCTGTTTGATAAAGAATTAAATATAATAGGTGAAAGGGTAAATGAAAGTTTAGCCATTCATTTTCATAAATTCTTTTTAAAAATTTCTTTGTGGAAAATGCTAGCTCAGAAAATGGGATAATTAAGACAGATTTCATATTCAAACAATCATTTGTTCAACAGCTATTCTAAAAGCATCTAGATATGTTAAGTATTTTTTTCTATTCTAAGGACTTAAAATGGATAGTCTACTGACATTCTCAAGAACACTGAAAGCAGAAATAGTTTTCTCTTAATATGTTGCTGATAACTTCATCTTAGATTTAGTTTTCTATAAACTGGTAAACCTCAAAGAGCTTTTATTTGTAGTAAAAATTTTAAACATCTCAAGTTAAATTCTGTGAGTATTTTATAGGACAATCTGCCCTACACTCCTGATATCCTTTTCTCTGCTCTATTTTAATTTTTTAAATAAAAAAGTACATATATTCTCATTCATTCATTCTGGATTTTGCTTTTTGTCATCTTTCTCTGCTAGAATATAAGCTCTGTGAGGGCAGGAATGTGTCTTTATTCATAAAGCTCAGAAAATATCTGGAACATAGTAGGTTCCCAAGAAAGATTTTAATGAATAAATAATGTCTATTTTAATTATTTTAATTAAATTTAACATATATACAAAAAAGCATGTATGACATATGTATTCTTTAAAGAAGAATAAAATAAACATATTTGTTCCACTGGCCAACTTTAGAAATAGTACATTATCAATACCTTGGAAGTTCCTCATATGCCTATCATTTGTGGTATTCACTTCCTTCCCTCCCCTATCAGAAGAAAGCACTACTTTGAAATTATTTTGATTCCCTTGCGTTTTTCATGGTTTTAGAACTTATGGATATAACTGTACATATATTGTTTAGTTTTAGATTTGTTAAACTTTGTATATGTGAAATTGCACTGCAAGTAATCTTCAGATTGCCTCATTCATTCAGATTGGGAGTTTTAGATTCATTCATGCTGATGCACATAGATGTGTTTCATTCACTTTCTCTGTTATGTAGTATTTAGTTACATGACTGTGTCACAATTTATCCAGTCTCCTATCTGTGAATAATTGAATTGTTTCTATGTGTAAGTTACAAAATGGAACCACACACTTTTTTTTTAAAGGTGTCTCCTGCTGTACATGTGCAAGAGTTTCTTTAGGGTGTACATCTGAAGACTTTTCTGAGTCATACAAAATGAGCAGTATCAACTAAGTATTGGCAGTCATTTTCCGAAGTGGTTGTACCAATTTACATTCCCATGACCTACCTCTGTGGGAGTTCCAGTTTCTCTACTTCCTGGCCAGCACTTGGTATTTTAAAATTTTAGCCGTTGTGGTAAACGTAGAATAATATTACTCTGTGTTTTTCTTTTAAAAGAAAACATTTTTTATTTCATTCTTAAATAACCACAATTATTTGGGCAGTTCACAACTTCTCAAACCTTGGAATCCTACTCATCACCTCATTTCCTGTACCAAATGATTTTCACATGATACTTGCTTCTTAGGACAGCAGCCATTGCAAAAATCAGCTTCCCAAAGGTATGACATTATTTAAAGAAATGTAAAGTGATCTAATGTTAAAACTGTAAGCTTCCCAGAGCTTGTAGTTTGTGTGGTATCCAACAGATGTCACTGTGTTTCCCTGGAATAGTTAAAGTACGCAGTAGCATTCCTGAGGTACCTGAGGACACGGTTTGGGAACCGTGGCCTTGGAATACTAGTCATGGTTACCTTCTGCGAGTAGAAATTTTACTTATTTTTCATACTTTCTGGATTTTCCACATTGCTTTATAATGAGCATATAACACTTAAGAAAGGTTAGAGAAAAGATTTTATATATGTACTATTTTTAAACTACATTCGCCAAAGTCCATCCTTTCTGTTACTTTCTTTGGTTTTTACCTACTGTCCTTTTTCTGTGTTGCACAGGATGCCGCATTCCATTTAGTCATCGTATTTCCTCAGAGGCCTCCTGACCGTGACACTTTCTCAGACCTTTCTTATTTTTGATGACCTTGGCAGTTTTGACGAGTACTGGTCAAATAGTTTTTTGAATGTCTTTTAATTAGGGAAGACCACAGAGGTAAAATGCCCTCATCACACTGTATCAAAGGTCCATGAAGTCACGTGACTTATCACTGTTGCTGTTGACATTGATCACCTAGCTGAGGTAGTGTTGGTCAGATTTCTTAACTGTAGAGTTACTTCTTTTCATGCTATATTCTGTGATACGCAGTTACTGTGGGCAATCCACACTTAAAGAAAGGGAGTTAGGCTCCACTTCTTTGAAAGCAAAGTACAGAAATTATTGTAAGTTTTTCTTCATAGGAGATGCATCTGTTCTCCACCTATTTATTTATTTGTCTATCTATTTATCCAGTCATTTATTTATATAATTGGACTCATGAATTTTTTTTACCCTGTGGTTTATAATCTAGTGTTACTTTTGTTATTGTTGAAATTGTTCCAACTTGGCCATTGAGAGCTCTTCAGTTGGCTGCTGTGTCTGTCCTTTTGACATACTCTTGTCATTTAAAAAAATTGGGGCGGGGGGAACACTTTCCTACTTTCTGGTACTACAAGATACTCCCGGCTCATCTTCGGTATTTCTTGTCTTAGTCACAGAATCAAACTTCTCTCCAAGGAACCTGTTTCCTTTTGTTGGACCTGGAAGCTGCATGTGCTTGTTGCTCCTGGGGTACATACAGCAGAGCTGAGTAGTTGGAGCAGAGACTTTGTGGCTCACTGAGCCTAAATATTTACTGTCTGGACCTCTACAGATACAGTTGGCTTCCACCTACAGTTATATAACTATTTCAGTGGCAGTTGTGGGTTGGTTTGGATTGGCTGATTTTTCTCATTATTGCTGCATATTTTCCTGCTTCTTTGGACGCTTGATAATCTTTGATTGGATGCCAGACACTGTGAAGGGATTGGAGTTTAGTTTTGTTCTGTTTTTTCCCCCATGCATTTCTGGAGATTTTTCCTACAATGCAGTTAAATTGCTTGGGAATATTGTGATCTTGTTAGGTCTTGGTTTTACTCTTTGGTGGGTGGGATCAGAGCAGCATTTAGAGCTATTGTCACTAGGACTTGTCATTCTCTACTACTGTGGCAGGAGCCTTCTGAATAATCTGTCAGGGAACTGCAAGGTTTTCTGCCTCTGGCTGCTGGGAACAGGCACTATTGTTGCCCTGTGTAAGCTCCAGGCACTGTTCCCTCTGATCCTCTTGGATGGTTCTTCTCTCTTTCTGCAGTAATTTTCTTCCACACATGGGCTCATATATATTTGGTGGAATACTTGAGAGAAACTCCCCACAGATCTCCAGCATTTTCTCTCTGCAGCTTTTTCCTCTACAGTATCCTGCCCTGTGAACTGTAGCTGCCTAGGTCTCCCTGGACTCTCAGCTCCATCTTTAGGATATCCCTGGGCTCTGCCTTGCTCCCGCTCCTGTGCGGTACACAGGAGATGCTCTCAAGGCTGTGAGCTGGGGCAAGTGTGGGACTCACCTCGTATGTCCTCAGAGATCACTGTTCTTTGTTGCCTGATGTACAGTGTTTTCAGAACCATTGTTTATCTATTTTGTCTGCTTTCTTTTCGCCGTTTTAAGTAGGAGGGTAAATCTGGTCCCTGTTACTACATCTTGGCTGGAAGTAGAAGTCTTTGAGATCTTTTTTTAAATCCTGAGTGGGTGTTTAATTTTATCAAATGCTTTTTCTGTGTCTATTGAGATGATCAAATTATTTTTTCCCCTTTTTTTTGCTGTTAATGGGTGTTAAATTACATTGATTTCCCCCGCCCATGTTAAATGAACCGTGTGTTTCTGGAATAAGCCCTAGTTAGTCATGATGCATTATCCTTTTTATATGTTGCTGGATTCAATTTACTAGTATATTTTTAAGGATTTTTTCATCCATGTTTATATTCATATACTACTGCCCACCTTCAGGTTTTGACATCAAGACTATCTTGATTAATAAAATGGGTTGGGAAAAGTTCCTTCTTTTTCTCTAGAAAAGTTTGCATGATACTGGTGACTTTTCTTCCATAAATGGTTAGACATATTCTCTGGTAAAGCCAGGTGGGTGATTTCATTTGGAAAGCTGTTTAAATACAGATCTATTTCTTTAATAGGAATAGGACTATGTTTCATTTGTTTTTGTTTCAGTTTTGATCAGCTATTTTCCCAAGACAAATGATCTGTTCAGAGTCATACATCTAATAATGAATAAACCTTCCAATCATGTGCTTTTTGAAACCAGCATAATATATACTTTTAAATTTCTATACTCTTTTATCCTCCCCAGTAGATTTAAACTAGCGGGCAGGTTCTATCTCTGATTGAACTTAGTATTACCTGAGACTTAAGGCCAACTAGATACTTGAATTAAATGAAAGCATACTTGGGATTTGTACTGAGATTTTTAAAAGGAGAGACCTTGATTTAAGTAGTTGTTTCAGTGCTTCATTGGGGCTCTGTCAGTCTCCAAAATGTACTTTTACCTCTTTGGCAGTGGGTTAGATGATGTATTAAATGAAAAGGTGGACTAGCGAATTGAAAGTATAGTTCTTGAACTTTGAAAGTACTAAGCTTACTGCTTAACACATGGTAGGCACTCAGTAATTTATATTGTTGTATTTTTTTTTTTAGATTTCACTCAATTTTATTTCTATATCCTAAAACCTTGTAGAATGTATATCTATCCACAGTTCTAGGGCAATTGAAAGAAAAATCACTCTGCTCAGAGTATGATTTACCAAAACTATATTTTATTTCTATTCAAGAGAGATTGTAACTTGAACTGAATTCTCTTATCAGGGAAAATTTAGTGAATATATAACATTTCAATACTATAAAATGTGTCCATCTTGTTCGAGTAGACTTAGTTTAAGATTCACATGTTAGGGAATAGGGAAGAATTTGAGTGGAGAGAGTTCAATTGAAGGTCTGTTTCTATAAAGTATGTAGTCTGTTGCCAAAAGAAATATTACCGAGCAGTAGTTTACATGTGCCAAGAGAGGCCAGAGAAGTCTTATAGTAGAAATTGTACAGGAGAGCTGTCAAACTAGATCCCTGAGGATGTCAAGCAGGAAATAAAGCTTATGATGCTAAAGAATTATACTGGATCACTAAGCCATTGGAAATGAATCTTCCAATGCTTTTTTTTTTTTAATCACACCTTTATGTTGAATAGAGAGTTACATATACTTGCGTAGTTTAAACTTTAAAAATTTTAAACCAAAAGTTAAGAAATTTTCTAAGATCATATTGAATAAATATGAATTTATTTATATCCTTTTCCTACAAAGTGTTTATCCTCTGAGATTTAGGTTTTCTGTGCCCAAACTGGAAATATAGAAAATATAAATAAGTAATTGTGTCCAAGTATTTATCTGTGGTTCTCTTTATTTCTATAATATAATATTTCCCATTTCTACTGTACACATTCAGATATGCTGTACAGAATTGTAGGAATTTTGAGCCTGAATTCCTTCTAAAGAATATTTGGATTCCTCTACTTATGGGAAAGTGAGGCAAGTCTGTACTGGTGAGGTAACAGTAATTTTTCCAGTGTCATAAAGGGAACAGGAGCACTTTTAGTGCTTGTGGAGAAATACAACCTTTCCTTAATTACTCTTGTATTAGTGAGTTATTTGAAATCATAAATGTGGCCTTGGTTTTCTTATCACCAAGTGGCTTCTAAAAGTCTGTGTGTCAGCTTTTAGTTCACTGCCAGCAAAAGTAAAAACTGTCAAGCCCCTTTGATGACCATTGTTATTCAGGAAACAAAAACTCAGTGTTGACACTTTAAATAAAATAGGAATGGCTTAGGGTCTCAGAATTGAGAGAAGGTTATGATGAAATTATTTAATTTAAGCCTGATGGGCTACTTCTTCACTGGTGCACTCTCCTCTCTTTCCTTATGAGTGCCCCTTAAAGTCCACACTTATGTTTTCATCTAAGATTATAATACTCTAAAAAGACTGGAGGGCCGGCCCGGTGGCTCAGGCGGTTAGAGCTCCATGCTCCTAACGCCGAAGGCTGCCGGTTCGATTCCCCCATGGGCCAGTGGGCTCTCAACCACAAGGTTGCCAGTTCAGTTCCTCCACTCCCACAAGGGATGGCGGGCAGTGCCCCCGCAACTAGTAATGGCAACGGCAACTGGACCTGGAGCTGAGCTGCGCCCTCTACAACTAAGATTGAAAGGACAACAACTTGACTCGGAAAAAAGTCCTGGAAGTACACACTGTTTCCCAATAAAGTCCTGTTCCCCATCCCCAATAAAATCTTAAAAAACAAACAAACAAACAAATAAATAAATAAATAAAAAGACTGGAGATGGTCATGTCTTTGTAACTCTGTTGTATGTTGAAATCTTAAAATCAGTCTTGTTCAGTTCTGGGTCATAGAATATTGATATTAATTATTTAAAAATGTATACAATTCGTAACAGCATTAATAAACTTTTTGTTTGAAGAAGCAAAAAATATATTGCCACTTCATTTAAGAAAAATTGCTTTTACAGAAAAGTTGTATTCTGAGCTCAGGTTGTGGCTGCATTATAGCCTGTATGGCAGGGGCAGTCTTGAATCGCGGTTAAGAGCTGGGGCTTTGCCACTTGTTAGCTCTGTACTCTTGGGCAAGTTACTTCACTTTATTTTTGCAACATTTCCCATTTCACTTTTACTTTCTATGTGTCTCAGTTTCTTTATCTGTAAAATGGGAATGGTAATAGTATGTACTGCATAGGTTTGTTTTGAGGATTAAATTAATACTTGTGAAACTTACTGCTTAACATGGTAGGCACTCAGTAAATGTTAGCTGTTATTGTTATGATGTAAGTATTCAATAAATGAATACTTTTACTGAATGAACAACTGTTATGGTTGTTATTAGGCTTTGTTAGTCATTATCTAACAGGCTTTAGGTTCTTGATATAAATTTAATGGTGTAAACTAGCATTTTCTAAAGCGTAAAGGAAGTAATTCAGTATTCTCCAATTCACTTTTTTAGTCATAAATATTTCCTTCCCTTCCTTATGCTTATAAAATCCTTTACTCTTCTCCCCTTCCCCAGAAAAGATAACCCAAAAGTCCCATCTAATCACAGCACCTGGCTCACCATCCGGGATCTTGTGATTGTCTCTACATCACTTGTTGATGTGGTTCTCTCTGAGCTCCTACCCCGCCAGCCCTCATACTGTGACAGGGACAGGATAACTGCAGTGAATGCCCACACTCTCCTCTCTCTCATCTCCTTCCCCTTCCCTTGCCTTTTCTTCCCTTCACCTTTCGTGCCCTCTCCTTTTTCTTCTGCACTTGTTATTTCTGACACTATTTTAAGTTCTGACGTGATTTTTTTTTTCCTACCCGTTTTCTTTCCTTGGAGCAATCATTTTTCTTTTAAATTTATCTTTTTGCTTTTTATCATTGAATTCTTGGTTTATGGAGTTCATTCCTTCCTTAATTTCCTGATTTACTCCAAAATGAGAAGAAATGTACATGGAATATATGCTCTTCATCTCTGTGTTGAATATTATATTTATTAGCTTATGTATTTTTATATTTTATGTAGTTTTGTACTGGTCCCAAATCTAATGTTCCACTCTTCTTTTAACAGACATAGATTTAAATTGTTTCTGTCACTTGACTTTTAGCAGTTACTTAATAATTTTGAGACTTAAGTTTTCTTACTTTTTTTTTTTTTATTGGGGCAGGGGAACAGGACTTTATTGGGGAACAGTGTGTCCTTTTAATCTTAGTTGTGGAGGGCGCAGCTCAGCTCCAGGTCCAGTTGCTGTAGCTCATTGCAGGGGGTGCAGCCCTTGCGGGAGTCAAACCGGCAACCTTGTGGTTGAGAGGACGTGCTCCAACCAACTGAACCATCCAACCAACTGAGCCATCTGGGAGCTTAGCGGCAGCTCAGCTCAAGGTGCCGTGTTCAATCTTTAGTTGCAGGGGGCGCTGCCCACCATCCCTTGCGGGACTCGAGGAGTTGAACTGGCAACCTTGTGGTTGAGAGCCCACTGGCTCATGTGGGAATCGAAGCGGCAGCCTTCGGAGTTAGGAGCATGGAGCTCTAACCGCCGGAGCCACGGGGCTGGCTGTAGTTTTCTTACTTTTAAAATGTACTTGATAATCTCTTCCTCCCAGTGTTATTGTAAATTTCAATTTACTTTTGGTTTCAAACGATGTACTTTCCATATGCCTGTCCATTTCTCTTGATATTAAAAAGCAGAAAAGCCTGAAACTAATATAAAATAATATTGAATGTTGACTGTAGTTAAATACACACGGTGCAAAAAAATGTATACACATTTTCAGAAAGGAAAAAATTGTATTAAAATTATACTCAATATATACCGATCACAAAAGATGAATACAAGTCATGTGTATATACTTTTTGGCACCCTGGTGTGTGTGTGTGTGTGTGTGTGTGTGTGTGTGTGTGTGTTCGTTCACGGGATGTAAAGTACAGCATAGGGAATATAGTCAATGGTATTGTAATAGCTATGTACGATGTCCGAGGGGTAATAGACTTGGGTACGTTATCACTTTGTGAGGGGTGTAAATGTATAATCATTATGTTGTTTTGTACACCTGAAACTAATAAAAAATTATTTTAAAAAGGCAGAAAAGGTTAAGAGTAGAATGATTAAGAATAGAACAGCTAATGGGAGATTTAATAAAATTTTGATGACAAAACTTGATAGAGGAAAAAGTAACTGACAAAGCAGAACAGAGAGATGTCTTTACCTTTTAGCTGTTAACCTTTAGGACCAGAAGGGGCGGTGCCTACCAGAAGCAAACTGATTCAGCCCACACATTTTCTAGAGGCACCAGGTAGTTCAGAGGTAGGGTGAGGCATTGAGCTGAAAATGAGGCATTGGTTCAAAGTCTGCATACTGAAAGGTTGGGGCCCCAGATCCCCTCCCTGACACTGTGCAGCCAGACAGCTACCTTCCCTCTACCCCTCGATAACTAGGGGTTATTGTGGCTAGGGGTAGGGTTCTCTGCAAATTGGAGACATTTGGGGATGGAGTGAGTCATCGGACAGAAAATGGTGATCATCTGTGTACTGAACTCTAGACATAACCTCCCGCTCAGACGTACTCTGGCTCCTGAGCACTGGTCACCAGACTTCTGCGGCTCATCATTCAGGAGAGAAGCTAAACAAGCTTCAAAGAAAAGACTTTCTCTGACATTTGAGGGTCTCTAATGAAAGAGCTCTTTCCTGTAGGGAAGCTCTTTGGTTGAAAACCCTGTCTGTGAACCTTAGGGCTGCCAATCAAATCTTCGAGTGCCTCATTCTTAAATAGAAACAGTCAGCTAAGGATCATGAGACACAGGAAAAGAAAAAAAAATCTCAACAAACCAAATTAAAACAAAAATTCTCTAGTTCATAATCTCATAGAGATAAGGATTTATAAAATAAGAACTGGATTCTTTGAAGAAGGAACAATTTGGGAATAAGAAAGTACTATTGGATATATGTAACTATGGTAGCTCAAATTAAAAACAATTTTTTTTAATAGCTGGAAGTTGAAGTTGAAGAAGTCTCCTAGAAACTAGAAGGAACAGACAGTGATAGAAAATAGGAGAGAAAAAATAAGAGGCTTGTAAAATTAATTGAGAGGGTCGAATGACAGACTAGTATAAGCTATATGAGGAGAGAAAAGAGAAACATTATATGAAATAAAACCACAAAACAAGAAAATTGTGCAGAAATGATGTTTCCAGAATGAAAAGCCTCTTGAGTGGCTAGCATAGTAAATGGAAAAAGGTCCATAGTAAGATCCATCATGAAATTGCAAAACACCCTTTACGAAAGATGAAGGTCTCGAATGCTTGTACACACACACACACACACACACACACACACACACACTCAACATTATTTGTAAGGACTAGAGGATAAGAATAGAATCATTTCTCAATTGCAGCTCTAGAATTTTTCATCAGAATTTTTCAAGCATTAACTCCATTGTCTTTCAACCTGAATTTGATACCTGGCCAAATTAAAAAATGACACTCCATGATACCGCTAGTACTTGATTGACAAGTACTAGTGGTATCATGGAGTGTCATTTTTTAATCAGCAAGGATTTAGAAATTTTATCTTGCATGTGTCCCTCCTAGGAAACTACTGGAGGGTACACTTTAGCAAAATAAGGGTGTTCTGCATGAAAGATGAAGATAATGGGCTTCAAAAACGAGCAGCTCCAACATAGGAGAACAGTGAAAGGGAAGTTTCGAGGTGACACATAACACCGCAGGTCTGAGAACAATCAATCAGTCCAGCAGGGCAAGAGGTGAAATGCTATGGGGAAGAGGGGTTCCGGGGAAATGTGGGACAGGTAATGGATTATTTTATATGATAGAGTATTTGGAATACAATTGAGACATGTGTGATGGAACATTTTTAAAAACTTAAAGCTAGATATATAGAAAATAATGTAAATAAAAATATGAGGCATGTGTAAACACCAGAAAAACAAAAAAGTCTAGGCTTTTGAACAGTTGACTGGAAAATAAAACTTTGGAATAACAACCTTTAAAATGTTGACGTTTTTCTACAATTGGAGTTTCTGTGTAAAAATATTCTTGATTTATTCCTTAAAAACTTAAAGTATTCAAAAATTACTGCAAAGCTATGGTAATCAGGCAGTGTGGCCCTGGCATAAAGACAGACACAATAGATCAGTGGAATAGAATTGAAAGTCCACACATAAAACTCATACATCTCTGGTCAATTGATTTTCGAAAAGGCTGCCCAGACAAGTTAATGGTGAAATAATAGTCTTTTCAACAAACAGTGCTGGAACAACTTGATATCCAAATGCAAAAGAATGAAGATGGACACTTCACCTCATACTATTTATGAAAATTAACTCAAAATGGATCACAAACCTCAACGTAAGAGCTAAAAATATAAAACTCATCGAAGAAAACATAGAAGTAAATCTTTATGACTTTGGATTAGGCAATGGTTTCTTAGATATGACACCAAAAGCACAAGTGACAAAAGAAAATAGATAAATTGGGCTTCACCAAATTAAAATCTTTTTTTGGCTTCAAAGGACAATCTCAAAAAACTGAAAGGACAACCCATAGAATTGATTTGCAAATCATATATCTGATAAGAACCTTGCATCCAGAAAAAAAAAATTCTTACAACTCAACAATGAAAAGGCAAATTACCCAATTTATAAATGAGCAAAGGATTTGAATAGACATTTCTCCAAAGAAGATACACAATGGCCAATAAGCACATGAAAAGATGCCCATCATCCTTAGTCATTAGGGAAACACAAATCAGAATAACAATAAGACCATTTCATACATACTAGGATGGCAATAATAAAAAAGAATGACAATTACAAGTGTCGGTGAGGTATATACTCAAGAAAAATGAAAATGTATGTTCACACAAAAACTTATACACAGATTTTCAAGGCAGCATTATTCATCATTGCCAAAAAGTAGCAACAACCCAAATGTTCATCAACCAATGAATGGATAAATGGGATATATCAATACAATGGAATATTATCCAGTTGTAAAAGCAATGAAGTACTGATGCGTGCTACAACATTGGTGAATCTTCAGAATACTATGTTAAATGAAAGAAGCCAATTACAAAAGTTCACATACTGTGCAATTCCATTTATATGAAATACCCTGTATAGGCAAATCCAAAGAAGGAGAAAGTAGGTTCATGTTTGCCAGGGTTTTGGGTAGGAGAAACTGGGGAGTGTCTGCTAATGGGCTTGAGATTTTTTTTGGAGGTGATGAAATCTGGAGTTGGTAGTGGTCTGTGTAGAACTTTGAGAATATACTAAAAACCACTGAGTTATACACTTTAAAGAGGTGAGCTTTATGGTATGTGAATTATATCCCAATTAAGCTGTTAAAAAATAAAGAAAACCCTAAGTGTTATGAATGGCTTACATTAATGACTAGTAAAAGATTGTTTTGTGATAAAATATGTGGAATCATAAAGCAGTGAACCACCTGCAGATCAGGTGATGATAGAAGCAGCTGAGAAAAAAATTACATGAGCTTCTAGCAGACACTAAATACAACTCAGTATTTTGGACATGCTACTGTATGGCCGAACATAAGGTAACATTTTTGCTATTTGGTCTAGATTTTTGGGGGGATAAGCCATTTTGATTTAAATTTAAAGATGCTTGTGTTTGAAATACGTATTTTGTGCTTGTAACAGGTTTTTACTTAGGTGGGGTAAAACAATGATTATAAAATTAGATTGTGGCAAAATAAAACCTTGTCTCTTTAATTCCAACTCATTATCAAGTCATTGACTAAACAAATAGGAGAAAGAACTATTTTGGTAACAAATGTCCTACCTCAGTATTACTTAGATAGAAATAGATGCTCTTTTTTTGGGCAACAACATGAATTACTTTCAGAAAGGTATTTGATGGTTTTGCCTGATTGGGTCGGGTCAGCATTTTCATCTTATCCTTGACATTGCTATTTTTGATGAATATTTATTTTAAAATATGGTAGAGCCATGATCTGGATATTTGGAATTGTGCCAACACTACTATTGTAATTTTATACAAATATTTTCCTAGCTTTATCCACCTTGATTTATTACTAGTCTATGCTAGATTTTAATGTGATTTTGGAGGTCAAAAGTTATACTCATGAGATTATCCACCTGGAATTCCCTTTAATCATTAAATAAAAAAGGTTGAACTTAATTTTACAGTATGATTTGCCCCAGGGATTATGTTATTTAAAGTAATGCTAAAGCCCTTCTAACTCTGTGAAGATGTATGTTCAGATAGTTAATTTGGGAAAGTATTTGACCTAGGGCCAATTAAACTTTTGTGTGGGCTCTAGCCAGTAACTTCTTTGAGACAGTTATCTTAAAGTGATTTTATCTTTTTGACATACCAGTGCAAATAATTTTTTAAAAGTAAAGCACACTGTCAGGAATCTCTTCATTTTGCAGCTTTTGTTAATTTTTTCTTTTGCTTGTTTTCCCTATAATGTGTTGAGAGCTGGCAAAAATAATCTGATTGGCAGAAATGGACTGAAATCTTTTGGGGGTGGATTGTGAAGTGGATTGTAAAACCTAGAGCCTAGAGGAAGTTACAGCCAGGATAGAACTATAAACCTGAAAATGTTGCCAACTTCAGATGCATTCACGTAATGACTCGCCTCCAATAAGATTTGGAGTTGACTTTATGAAACTAGTTACAGCCATTTAATATGTATACTTCATACTAGAAACTCCTTTGTTATTGATCCAGTTACTTGTGCCACATGGGTTATAACGTAATAGGAAGAATATGACTCAGCTTTTTTTGTACTTTAGAATGCATTTGAAATATATGGTGATGGAAGGAGAACCTACTCTGGGTGGTGAACACACAATGGGATTTATAGATGATGTAATACAGAATTGTACACCTGAAATCTATGTAAATTTACTAACAATTGTCACCCCAATAAATTCAATTAAAAAAAATTATTGCAGTAAAAGATACATTGCCATTAATCTCCCTCAAGGTGCTCCCCGTCGCTTCGAGCACACTTGTCCCATCGTTCTTGCCACTTTCTGAAGCAGTTCTGGAATTCCTCTTTTGTGAGTGTCTTTAGTTGCGCTGTCATGGCTGCCTCAATGTCTTGAATCAATTCAAAACATTTTCCTTTCATGGTCATATTGACTTTGGGGAAGAGCCAGAAGTTGTACGGTGTCAGATCCAGCGAATAAGGTAGATGAGGACGCACCATAATGTTTTTATTTGA
The DNA here is from genome assembly GCF_964194185.1 of Rhinolophus hipposideros. NCBI lineage: Eukaryota > Metazoa > Chordata > Mammalia > Chiroptera > Rhinolophidae > Rhinolophus > Rhinolophus hipposideros. The sequence goes on along the minus strand of NC_138057.1, from coordinate 74,716,889 downwards.
CAGAAATTGCCATGCTAGAAGCAATGTGTGACACGGAATGTCATCATGATGGAGAATGAAGTAGACACTCAAGAAAGAGAACTCCCAGAATTTCTTCGGAGGGTGGCAGGAGCGATGGGATAGGTATGTTCGAGGTGAAGAGGAGTGTTTTGAGGGGGATTAATGGCAATGTGTCTTTTACTGTAATAATTCTTTTTATTTAAACATTCACCGTAAAAAAAAAAAAGAATGCATTTGTTCTGTCAACTTGAAGTCTAGTTGAATCCCTTTCTAGTGACTGGCTTTATTTTTTTGTTGTAGTTTTTACTTAGCCATTTCTATTTGTAATAATTATGTCAGGATGCATTTCGCCAACTGTATGTGAAGGTGTAGCTATGTGGAGATAAAATTAGATATGCTTCCTTCCTTTGGCTCACAGTCTAAATTTAGTAGGCAAGAATCTCCTTTCCTAGATGTCATTAAAAATAGAAGATACCCATCTGTCTGGAATGGTTTAGATACAATTTTGCTTCAGGCTTGGAGATGAACTGTGTAACGCGAACTTTCTTTCAGCACTAGGATTCTTGAAAAATAATGTTGTTGTTGTTTTTTAATACAGACGCCAAGAGTGTAGTTTACAGCGTTATCTTAAATTATACCATATGTTTGTGAAAATCAGGAAAACCGAAGATAATTGAATTTTGAGGAGAAATGTAAAAGATAAGATGAAACAGTATCACTTGATTAAGAAAATGGGCTTTGAAGTAAAATCTAGTTCCAATCCTATATTTATAATTTATTAGCTATGTGAGAGTTACTTAACTTCTCTGTGATTATAACCTCATTTATATGGTCAGAATAGTAGAGCATACTACATAGAGTTGGTGAGGAGTAAATTAAATGAGTTGGTATTTATAAAGTGTTTTCCTCATTGCCTGGCATGTAGAACACATGTTTTGGTGGTAGTTACTGTTTACATTAATATTACTTCTGGTTCCTTTTATTCAAAATTCTGCCACCTTGTTAAAAAAAAATCTTAAAAAACAATCTTAATTTGGAGCTCAGGATATCATATGGTCTCAGAGATAAACAGAATTCCTAGAGGGTGTTTGGAGTCAAGGAAATCATTTAGAAGAGTGCTGAAAATCATCCCCAAAAGATTACCTGTATTGAGGGGCTGGAGAAGAAACAGAAATAGACAGAGACAGACATCAACAAGGTGAAAAGAGAACTAGGAGACCAGTGTCACGGAATTCAAGAGCTAGGTTGCTCACCAGGTCAGATTATGTTCTTTAGAAGTCCATTAAAAATGTTTTAAACACTGGGTGATGTCAGGTAGTGGAAGGACCCCGAGAAAACCATCGAACTGGCCCGGTAGGTGGTCGTGATCTTTGAGAGAATGAAACAATGGCAGTTGACTCAGATTTCACTGGGCAGAGAAGGCAATGTGAGGTGAGGAAAAGTGGAGGCCATGAGTAGAAGATGGATCCTTAAGAAAATTTAGTTGTATGGAGAAGGAGAGTGATAACTCAAGGGAGAGGAGAAACGGTTGGGTTTGTTTAGGAAAGAAAAAAATGAGCATGTTTGAAACCTGAGGGAGAAATTAAACATCCTGTCCCGAGGATAATTGATGGGCTGGTCGTGTGTGAGGCAGGTGGGACTGGAATCCCGTGGCTAGGTGGAGGCTGAGTGGGGCAGCTGTTCTTTGTTGGAAGAGGAGGGAAGGAGAGAGACAAGTTTGAGATAGGAGGAGAAAATGAGGACACTCACGTCTAATGGCCTCTGTTTACATGGGGAAATGGAGAGTGAACTTACTGAGATGATAATAATAGACCAGTGGTCCTCCGCTGAGCATGATTTTGCCTCCCAGGGCCATCTGGCAATGTCTGGAGATGTTTTTGATTGTCATAAGGTGAGGAATGTGCTGTCGGCATCTAGTGTGTAGAGGACAGGGATACTGCTGAACAGCCTACAGTCTTCAGAACAGCCTCGAACATCAAAGAATGATCTGGGCCCACGTGCCAGTAGTGCTGTTGTTGAGAATCTTGCCCTAGATCAGAGCATTTCTACAACACAGTCTTCAACAAAAGCCAATTTAAATAATGGCTCGATATATCCCCTCTTAGAAAGTTACAGTATGGTATACGCCATCCCACCCTGAACGCCCCCCGATCTCGTCTAATCTCGGAAGCTAAGCAGGGTCCGGCCAGGTTAGTACTTAGATGGGAAAGTTACAGTACAAATTAGTTTATTAAAGTCTGAAAAATCATCAGAACTGTTTAACTCCCGCCCCTGCACCCTTCCCCCCCATTCCATTACAACTGTTAACACTCAGAAATATGTATAGGAAAAGATCGTACTTTAATTTCTTGGCTGGCTGGTATTGTGTATCCTCGTAGGTAAAGCTCTTAGCTCGGAATCTGGCGCTTAGTAAACAATCAATAAATGGTGGCTTGCTATTATTACTAATTTTTCTTTTCCAAATGTGAAATTCTGGGCCACTTGTGACATACAAGTTGCCATTTTAAGGTAAATGTATTCAGTGTGAACAAAGAACTCCAGAGGTCAGAGCTACTTCACGTAGATCTGTAACATACACTGATATTTTGTGCTTTAAAATTTTACACTAAAGTATGGCAGTTCCCCAGAGACATAAATAGAATTATTACCTGATCCAGCAATTCCACTTCCAGTATTTACCCAAAGTAATTGAAAGCAGGGACTCGAACAGATATATGTACATCAGTGTTTGTAGTAATAGCATTCACAGTAGCCAAAAGGTGGAAATAGCCCAAATGTCCGTCCATGGGTGAGTGGGTAAACAAAATGTGTTATATACACATAATGGAATATTATTCAACTGTAACAAGAAGGAAATTCTGACACATGCTGCAACAGGGATGAACTTTGAACACATTATGCTAAGTGAAATAAGCCAGCCACAAAAGGTTATATACGGTATAATTCCACTTACATGAGGTCCCTAGAATGGGCAGTTCATCGCGACAGAAAGAAGAATTGTGGTTGCCAGGCAGGGGGACAAGGAATAGAGAGTTGTCTAGTGGGTACAGAGTTTCAGTTTGGGAAGATGAAAAAATTCTGGACATGGATGGCAGTGACGGTTGCACAACAATATGAAGGTACTTAATACCACTGAACTGTATACTCCGAAATGGCTAAAATGGTAAGTTTTATGTTATGTATAATTTACTACAATAAAAGTAAAATCTCACATTAGAATATTTAGCCATCACCACAGAGCCATCAAGGGCTTTACTGATTGTTTTCATAGAGCTTCAAAAGATCTACAAGACTAGTTTTAAACTACAGATACTGTTCTGATGAGACAGTTATAACATACATAAACAAAAAATACATTCATTTATTATGTCAGTGATTAATATAAATTTAATACATCTTACTGATAGGCATGTAATTTTCCCATGTTCATTATTTACTCCAAAACTTTGGAATGTTCCAGTTCAGGCAGAGCTTAAGCCAGGGTAACAGTGATAATTCGTATGTTCTTTTCAAGTAAAAGGTGTATATTATTTTATTCAGGAAATAAAAGTGATTCTTTTATAATTCTGTAGGAATTACATCATGGTTAGTTTAATTTGGGGGAGTACCTTCATATATATTTTCACCCAGATTTGTGTGTGTGTGTGTGTGTGTGTGTGTGTATGTGTATTCTTAAAGAATATCAAGAATGTAGCTAGCAGTATCAGAAATACCTTCAAGGAACTGCAATTACTTCTCTACATCTCAAGAAAATCCCTTTTAAGTAAATGTTTTTAAAAGTTGTCTGAAACGTTTGTATCAAAGGCAATCCTGGACACACTTATCTAGGGTCATGGGTGCTTTTTTTTTTTTTTTTTTTTTTTTACTCTGTGATTTTGCCAATTGAGAAGAAATGGAAATAGGAGTGAGAGTTTTGATATTGTGGTTTAAGGAATAAGAGCACATACGCAAACCCAGGAATTATCTTACTACTGCTAAAACAAAAACAATGAACCCCTCAGATCTCCAGTTCTAGCTTGTGTAATTGCTTTTGGCATAACAGCTATTACCTCAGAAAGACTGCAAGTTTAGTAACTAGATTGGAGATTTCCTTTCGCAGTGCACAAATAGGAAAACCACCACCGTAGAAGTCATTGCCCACATCTGACTTTCTCCATTTCTTAACTTACCCGCGATGCAACTGGATCTCGCTGCCGTGCCTCATTTTAGCGTTCTTAAAGTGTACTGTTAACAGATTATTGCCCTCCCAAAGTTTTTGATATGTTAACAACGAACCAAATAAGTTTAGAAATAAGTTTAACCTTAGAAATAAGTTAACTTTAGAAATAAACTTACTTAACTTTAGAAATAAGTTTAACTTTCATGTAAGTTTAGAACAATCTTGTCATTCATAAGAATTTGTCTTTTAAAGGCTTCCGTTTGATTTTATGCACCAGTAGAGTCACTTTGTGGAAAGTAAATATCACAATACTGTATTCAGTCTCTTTGACATTTGCAGTCCAGATTTAGCATCCAATAAGTGATCGTTTTTTATTGTTATATTTTCCGTTAGGTGCATACCCTTAAGCAATGTTGGGATTGAAATTTCTATTGCTCGTTGACTGTTATTTTAATTCTTGGAGGTTCGCGAAACATCTATAAACTCTTTTCCTTGAAATGTAGGTTTATTTCAAGTAACATTCCCTTTTGAAATATCCAGACTATATTTTGTCAATAACAAAAAGATACTCCTTGTCATACTCCAGCTAGGGGTTAGAGAGAGTAACAACACATACAATTTATACAATTCTTTCTCTTCTCCCTGCTTCCTTCAATCACAAGACTCTAGGGAAGAACATTCTGATTTTTTCATATGAATTTTATGTCTCTAAATAGATTTCTGTATTTTAGTGTTAACTTATTGATGGTTATGTACATATACATATAAAACATATTAATCTTTTTCAAGTCTTTAAACTTCTTCAGGAGTTTAAAGAAATAAAGAAGATATCATTTAGCAATTTTTAATAAATTCTGTGTTCATTCTTTTTGGTGCTCTCAGAAGTCAATGTATATATAATCTTTCTGCTCATTAACAAGCAGAACTACAGGGATGAATCCATGACGTTTTTTTCCCCTTTTATAAAATTCCTTCTTCTCTCCTCCAAAAATGCTTTTGATATTTATTTAGACTTTAAATTATAATAGACAACCATCCATCTGAAAAATAATGAGGTATGTATATATTTTTGTCATGCAGTATGGTCCATGAAATATTTTAAGTGAAAAAGTCAAGGTGCATAGTTTTTATAATTTTTCCATTTTTTATTTAAGAGAATCATATATTTGATTATGCAAAGAATAAGGTTTGGAAGGGTGTACAGTTATTAGCTGTGAGGAACCCTAGGGAGTGAGGTGCTGCTCGTTGGGTGTTTTCAGTAAATACTGCCTTAGGTTGGATTCCTCAGAAGCAGAACTTGGAATGAGGTTTCATTGGGAAAGTAACTTTACTAAGAAAAGTTTCAGGGAATCCTGGTAGGGAGTGAGGAAGTGGGACTGGGAAGAAGGGAGGAGGCTAGAGGTCAAGCAAGGATGGAGCAAAGCCCCAGGGAGGACAGCTTTGGCTTAGTCCAGCGGGGGAGTTGTGGAGCTTATACCTAACAGCTGTCACTGTCAGGGACAAAGAAAGAAGGTAGAGCCTTTATACTCCCACCTCCATCAGTCATTTCTGAAGGATTGCCCCTGCTGAGAAGGAGTGGATAAATACAATACCATATAAACATATCCAGGAAGTGCTGGCAGCCTGAGGGTGGCCTTCCTCCAAGACCTGCAGGCCATGGCTGTGGGACTGAGCCCAGCAGGTTGAGGGGAGCCATGGACAGAGCCGAGAAAGCAGTTATAGCTGTCACCCAAGTTATAGAAGTTTAAACAAGATAGAGGTTGATTTTTTTTTTTTCTCATTTAATCCAGTTTAAGCAATCTAGGGCAAATATGGTGGCTTCACAGAGTTCTGGGCTCCTTTTTCTTTTGTTGCTATGTCATCACTATGTTTCTGCCCACATCTGCCTGGCTCAAAATGCTCAATATTGTGTGTTTTCCCACCTGAAAAAAGGGTAAGGTCAGAGGGAAGAGGGCACATTGGTTCCTCTAAGGACTTCTGGGAGTGCACACTTCACTTCAGCTCAAATCCTATTGGCCATAACTTAGTGACATGGCCTCGCCTGGATGCAATGAAGAGTTTTTACTGGTTGGTGTTATGCCCAGTTAAAAATAGGGGACTCTGCTACGGTATTATGCAGTCATTTCTGTAGAAGGAGTGCACGCACATTGTAGGACTGTCTATTACATTTTCTACTATATAGGGATGTGATTTCTGGTGTTTTTTTTTTAGTTTTAACAACAAGCATGTGTGTTTTTTTTTTTTTTTTCTTTTAAACTGTATCATATCGGGGTCTCCAGGAAGCAGTATTTAAAACAGAGTTTAGTGTACAGGATATTACATTCAAGACCTGTGGAAGGGATGAGATGGAGTCAGGATTTGGCAGGAGGGGACCTTGAGCTATGGGTGCAGTCCCGACGGCAGTCTTGGCTGACTCCACAGGGAGCTCTGGGACTCACGTGGCCTTTTAGAGCTGTCCTAAATTTGGCTGAAATGGCTGGACCCTTATACCCTTGCCTCCCATCAGTCCATGGATGTGGGCTACCTCGGGAGGAACATGGCCTTGGGCAAGGCAGCTGCTGCGAAGGAGCAATGGGACACCAAGTCCTTTGAAGGGAGATCTGGTAGCACATATGTCTTTCACAACATTGTGTGTGTGTATGAAAGTAATGAATATATGTTTATGTATTTATTTTATAATCTAAATAAGCCAAAATTTACTTAGTCATCCCTTCCACAAGAATTTCTTGAGCAACTGCTATGTGCCAGGCTCTATTCTAGGCACTGGAGATAAAGAAAGGACAAAACCATGACCCTCCCCTCATGGAGTTTACATGGTATTTGGAGCTAGACCATAAATAAATTTATAATATGTTAGATGGTGATAATTACTTTGAAGAAAAATAGTGCAGTATAAGGAGGAGTGTTTCTACACTATATAGAATGGTCAGGAGAGACTTCTGATAAGATGATTGGACCAGAGACAAGAGTGAAATGATGGAACTCGCTTATGCACGTACTTTGGGGAGGAGTATTGCAAGCTGAGATGACAGCAAATGCCAAGAGAACTTGGTGGCAGGAGCACGTAGCGTGTGACCATGTTTGAGCCACAGTTAGGAGGCCAGTGTGGCTGAACCAGAGTGACCGAGGTTAGTAGCAGGTAAAGTCCTAGACATAGTAGTGGCGGGCAGATAGTATGAGACCTTGTGAGCCATTGTGAAGACTCTGAGACCCTCTCCGAATGAGGTGGGAAACCATGTGACAGTTTTGAGCTGAAAAGTGACAGAATCTGACTTATATTTTAAAAGGATCACTTTATCTGCTGTGTTTGGAATGAACTGTACCCGAGCACCTGGACGAATGGAATTGCCTTTCACTGCGAAGGAGAGGACTGTGAATGGAGAAGGTTTCTGGGGACAATAGCTGGGATTCAGTTTTATAGACGTTAAGCTTGAAATGCCAATTAGACATCCGGATAGAGATGTCAAATAGGAATTTGAATAATGGCGACTGGAATTCAGGAGCGAGGTCCAGTCTGTAGATTAAAATACTTGGGAGCTGTCAGTGTATAGCAGGTGTTTAAAACCACAAGAGAGCATCTATCACCTATGGAGTGAGTAGAGAAGAGAACATCTCAGAGGATTGAGATCTGGGGCACCCCCGCATTTCGAGGTTGGGTGGGGAAGCATACTGTTGGTGGGGACTTGAGAAGGAGCAGCCAGTGAGGTCAGAGTAGAAAGTGATGTCTTTGAGGAGAAACAGGTGTATTCAAAAGAGGAGAATGACCATATCTGTGTCTAGTGCTGTTGATAAGTAACTTACAATGAGGACTGAGAATTGCCCATTGGATTTACCAGCATGGAGATCGTTAGTATTGACATGTAATGCTTCAGTGGAATGATGGGAACAAAGGGGATTGGTGTGTATTCAAGACAGAATAGGAGACAAATTGGAGACAGCTGTACAGACATGTCTTATAAAGAGTTATGCTGTGAAGGAGAGTGGAGGAATAGTATGAAAGCTAGAGGAGGATGACGATACAGCCTCTTTGAACACTGATGAGCATTGTTTAATATAGAAGAGATGATTGATGATGCTATTGAAAGAGAACAGTTGCTGGACAGATATCCTTGTATAATAGGAGAGTATATGAGAGCTAATGCCTAAATAGAGGCTTTGGTCTTAGGCAGGAACACAGTTCAATCACGGAAATGGGTGGGAAGATGGAGTAATGTATATGGTTACAGATACAAGTGGTTGGTGCATGTGTGGTTGGGTGTGTGTGGAAGATTTTTACTGATTGCATGTGTTTCAGTGAAATGTGTAATAGAACAATTGCCATCGGCTGAAAAGTGAGGATGGTGGGGTGAGATGTTGGATGTTTGAGGAGAAAGAAATAGTGCTCTAGGAAGGTAAAGAGTGAATGGATTAGGAAAATGTAGTGGGGTCCCCTTTCTGAGGTCATGAATTGAAAATGAGATCAGCCAGCATGATTGTGATGCTTCAGCCATATTTAGTTGTGGAGATCAAGCTCAGAGTAGGTAGAGGTTTGGATTTAGTCAAGTAACAAAACTCATTGTTCACTTTGCAAGCTGTTTTCAGGGGGTTGGTGACGTGAATTGCATTTAGAATTTCAACTTTTAAATTATACCCCTTTTTGGAATGCTAAACTTAGTGACAGGTCATTAAAAAAAAAACATGATAAAGGCATGGTATTGTTTCAGGAAAGGTTCTTGGTTAAGAATTACAGGCCCTCATTCCAGCCAATTTAAGCAAAAAAGGAATTCATTGGAAGGTTGTCAAGTACCTCACAGCACTGATGGAAAGACTGGAGAATCTGGTTCAGAATACAGGCAGGAACCAAGGGAATGAAAAGATCTGGAATGACTGCCAAGGTCACACCTCTGGAAGACTGGTTACGGATGTTTGGATTAAGGGTGCTGCTATTTTCTGAATACTTGTGTTTGCCTCAAATTCATATGTTGAAATCCTAACCCCCAAAGGTAATAGGTGGGGCCTTTGGGGCACTTAAGCCATGAGGGTGAAACCTCATGGGATGTGTGCGTTTAAAAAAAAGCTCCGGAAACATTCTTAAGCCCCTTTCCACTATGTGAGGATATAATGAGAAGAGAATGACTGGAAGAGAGCCTTCACCTCATCACGCTGACACCCTGATCTCAGACTTCCAGCCCCTAGAACTGTGAGAAATAAATTTCTGTTGTTTGTAAGCCATCCAGTCTGTGGTATTTTGTTATAGCAGCCAAAACAGACTAAGACAGATGCTGTTGTTGCCATTTCTGACCCCCGGTACTACTGCATGTGTTGGAGGAAGGACTTCTGAAGTTGTACTTTAGTTACTGGCTCTATTTCAAAGACCTTTAGAAAGATTACTTTGGCTGCGACCTCAAGAATGAAGTAAGGGGGGCCAGCCCGGTGGCTCAGCGGTTGGAACCCCGTGCTCCTAACGCCAAAGGCTGCCAGTTCGATTCCCACGTGGGCCAATGGGCTCTCAACCACAAGGTTGCCAGTTGGACTCTTGCAAGGGATGGTGGGTTGCGCCCCCTGCAGCCAACAACGGCAACTGAACTTGGAGTTGAGCTGCGCCCTCCACTATGATTGAAAGGACGACAACTTGACCTGGAAAGAATCCTGGAAGTACACACTGTTCCCCAGTAAAGTCCTGTTCCCCTTCCCCAATAAAAAAGAAAATCTAAAAAAAAAAAGAATGAAGTAAGGGGTTCAATAGAGGAAGTGGGGAGAACCAGTGATGAAGCTCCACTCTATATGACACTGACTATCCTAATGGATAGTGACAGTAGAGATGAGAAGAAATGGGCGGATTCACGCCAAATATATTGCTACTAAAATTCTTGTCTTGGGAAACATTGTTTTTCTTTTTTTTCTTTCTCTTCCTCCCCCTCTTATTCTGTTACTTCTCTTCCTCCCTTTTCTTTCTCAAAACCCAGACCTTTCTAGAGGGCTTGATGCAGTCTTATCTTGCACAGGGCAGGATATTTCATAAAATCCCAGTGTTCATCATTTGTTCATTAAAAATACATTTTTGAGCTCCTATTGTGTACACTGTGGTGCTGAAGGTGGTTGCCACAGTGTCTCCCCCAAAATAAGACCAGGTCTGTTACTAATTTTTGCTCCAAAAGACACATTAGGGCTTACGTTCAGGGGATGTCATCCTGAAAAACCATGCTAGGGCTTATTTTCCGGTTAGGTCTTATTTTTGGGGAAACAGGGTAATTGTAGTTATTCTAGAACTGAATTCAATTCTAGACACACAGAAATGATTCCTTTATTCCAGGGTGCACCTGATTACTGCCTAAGGCTAACCAGCCTTTTTGAAGGTGTGGATAATTGAGACATGATCTTGCTGTCATCTAAACTTTTCCCTCCCCAGGACTGATTAGTCCTTTATTTTTGTCTTTTTACATGTCAGTTCTTTTGAAATAGGTCAAATGCATATCCATTATTTTAAAAAGTAATGAGACAGAAAACTTATCTTTTTTTATCTTCTTAAGACTGATTTTCAAATGGAACTAATCATCAGAAATGCTGAAATTGTTTTAAAAAATATAGAATCCCAATCCTTTTGAATCATATTAGAAGTAAGTTCCACAAATCTTTATTTAAAAAAAATTTAAAAAATCCAGGGTAATCAGCCAGGTTCAGGAACCATAGATTTTTGCTATTCAGATGAGCTTTACTCTTTACTGGAAGAGTTAATTAAATTATTTTTTAACGAGAGGGATCTATTTAGACTTCTCAGCTTGATTTTAAAATATGGCATTTGTCTTATCTTTGAGATTGGTTTCATAAGAGTATAGTTTTTTTTGAGGGGTGATCGAGGTATATTATGTTACGTTTTCTCTTATCCTGTGGCTGTTTTGTAATGATACAGTTTTTATTTTAAAACTCCCTAAGAAACTTGTTTTCTGTATTACAATAATATAGCTCTTTAAACTTTAGCTTCAAGCAAGTTTGTATAAAACAGCTAGAAAACTGATTCTCAAACTTAATGTGCACACAGATCTGGAGAGCTTGTTAAAAATGCAGGTTCTGATTTACTAGGTCAGGGGTGGGGCCTGAGAGACTGCATTTCTAATGAGCTTGGGGGTGATGCTGACAGCTGTTCTGCAGATCTCATTTTGAGTAGTAAGAGGCTGGATGATAATTGAGCGTTTATGTGTGTGAGAATTACTCTGCTTTGGGGGATGCTTTGGGACTGTTTAGTTTGACCGAAGGTCAAGTAGTACATTTTGAGAAGATTAGATTATACGTATAACCTTCTAATGCTTTTCCCCACATTCGTGAAGGTTATGGTACTATATGTAGCCTAAGGTTTTTAGTTTCAGGCTTTGGAACTGAAATCAAGAAGTGTCTTAAGCAGTATAATTTTTATTGAATCATTAAATCTGCAGCAGCAGGAAAATTGGTTTATCTATGTCTGAAGTACAGGTAACTGAATTAAGAATAAGAGACAGCGATATAATGTTGAGAATTATTATTAGATATGCAGGATATACTCAAAGGTTGGAATTTGTATTTTGCAGAATTGAGAAACAATTCTTTGGATAATTCTTTGGATAACACGCATGCTATGTTAGAGCAGTGGTTCTTAGCTGGGGGTGATTTTACCTTTCAGGGCACAGTTGGTAATACCTGGAGACATTTGCAGTTGTCAACGATAGGTAGGATGACGGCTACTGTTGTCTATTGAGTAGAGGCCAGGGGTGCTGCTCAACATTGTGTGGTGCACCAGACAGCCCTCATAACAAACAGTTACTTGGCTCAACATGTCAGTAGAGCCACGGTTGGGACACCTTATGTTAGAGAATTTCATTAGTACTTGATTAATTTTTTAATTAAAAATAATACAGAAAATACAAATAGAAAATAATCATCCATATTTCCACCAATCAAATTTAACCAGTGTTAAATAACATTTTATCCTATCTGATTTTAGGCTTAAGAAATAACACCATTATTTTGGGGGAAATAATACACAGTTACTATTTTAAATTGAAACAGTAATGAAGCTATCCCAAATCTCACTACCCAGAAATAAATATCATTAACAATGAGTGAATATTTTCCCAGATTTATCTTTCCATGTATATATGTATAGATAGAAGAAAAGAGAGAAATGCTCTTATGAAATTGGGACCATATAGTAGATGAACTAAAAGAAAAACCAAAAAAACTTTTTCTTATGAAAAATTTAAACTTAGAAAAAATTTAATAGAATAGAATAGTTAACCCCCATGTACTGCTCACTTAGCTTCCCCAATCATGCAATCGTGGCCAATCTTATTTCGTCTATGTCCACACCTACTCACCTGACTCGCCGTATTTTGAAGCAATCCGGGACATCACAGCATCATTTCATCTGTAAATATTTCAGTACCTGTCTTGAAAACATGAGGGCGCCTTTTTTTTGAGCCATTATCACACACAATTAACAATTTTCCCCCTTCGTTCTTTTTTCCCCCTCCCTTCTTCTTCTCCCCCTCCTTTTCCCCCCTGCCCTCTTAATATGTTTTCTTCCAAATTGAGCAATAATTCCACAAAGAAAAGGAAATAGGTGCTGCGTAGGCCAAAATAAAAGCTGTCTGCCACACATATTTTTTGTGAATTTTGGATTTTCTTTCTAGACTGTCTCAAACTATTTGTCAGTGCTGTGCAAACTAATGAAATACTACTTCATTTCTCTTTTTTACTGTGTTCATTTTTAAGTTGCCTTTCTCATCTTTTCCACTGTTTCTCCAAGATGTCTTCCTGCTTTGGTGTATTTGCTACAGCAGTGGCTTCTGGGGACTATTAGCAGGAAAGTACCTGCAGCAATCTTCTAACTGGTGCTTAGCTTCATGAGCCCAAGGAGCAAGTCCATTTTTCTCCCTGCGACCGTTACCATGTCCTCAATATTTGTTGGATGCCTGTTATTAATCTTGAGGGGATCTGCCAATATTGATGGGTATATTAATTGACACCTTTTATAACAAGTGTGCTCGTTTTGTTCTGACCACATGCATACAGGGGAGTGTAATTCAGATGTTAACGTTTGGTACCTGCATCTATGGGCAGCCTCCATCTAAAGAGGTGAGGCAGGGCATTCTACTTCTCTGGCCACATTCTCTTGTTTCTTTTAACTTACAGGGTGTCCTGGTTTGCCTGATACAGTCTCAGTTTTTGCACAGTCTTGATGTAGTTATTAATAGTATCCCTTTTCATTCACAGAATTGTCCCAGATTGGATGGTAAATTACATGATAATCCTACTTATGTGACATTTAATGGGTGCCAGGCTCTCTTCTGAACACATTACATATTTTTGCATTTAGTTTCCATGACAACCATAAGAAGCATTTCCCGTTATTATCCCCATTTTACATATGGGGAAGTGGAGCACAAAGAGGGTAAGTAACTTCACTAAGACCCCACAGCTGTATTTGAATAGTGAGTGGCAGAGCCAGGTTTGGTGCCAGTGCTCTAAACACTGCTCTGTCTCCCTTATACGGGTCCCAGATGTATCTGTCTTTGTAGAATACATGCTGATCTACCAGGAGTCTTCGGATAATTAATCAGCATATTTTTAGATCAGCAATCTGGCCAAGACTTTGGGAATTTGAGGGGTTTCCTTTTCTTCACAAAATACTTGCTAACGCACTGCTACACCAATCAGATTATATAGGATACTTTCTCAGAAGGCTGAAATTTACCTTTTTTCACTCCCTGAATGGCAGCTATTTGGCCTTCCCTCCTGGATTATCAGGTGAGGAACATTCCCAGCTTTTGTAGATTCTCAAGTCCCGGCCACAGTCGCTGTTCCTTACTTCTGGCTGTCTTTGGTATCTTAAATTCGCTCACATATGCGCTCCTGCACATGCGCAAGCACACACGTGCGTGCGTTCATATCTCCAGCACCTGGAACAATTTCTGTCGTATGGCCGGCTCCCACAAAGTTTTTCACTACCTTCGATCAGTTCGTATTTTGGGAGTTGTCAGGGGATGGCATTTAAAGCCCTTTACACAAGGTGCTTTGAGGAAAGGTTTTTCAGACAGCCACTGCTTTCAAGCAGCTTACAAATTACTGTGAGGGAGTGATGAATGTGAGCAAATAACTATGATATAAGGCAACTGGCTGCATGAGTCAAGTAATTTAGAGTCCAGAGAAAAACAAATAGTTTCTGACAGGGTTGATCCAGAAAAGTGTGAAGGTGGAAACATTTAAGTCAGTTTAGACTTCTAAATTGGCTAAAAAATAACTACCTCCTTGTGCTAAGGATGGGCCTTAAGAATAGAGGCCTGACAGAAGAATACTTGATCAACCCAGACAAGAGGACTGACAGTTTCACACTTGGGCCTCTTGTGAGAAATCGTTAGTCGGCAGCATTGCTCTGTTTTTATATCATCATCATTATGGCATGTTCTGACCTCTAGGTGGGTTATAAGCTCCAGGAACAGATGGAACTCCTCAGCAGCAAACACATTTTTTTTTTTTTAATGTGGAAGCTTGGTGTTATTTATTTTTTAACCTTTGTAGCTTAAAGTCTATTGATGTACTCAAGGTCTTTTTCCTTAATGAAAACATTGTCTACTTTTATTATAATATAATTGCATTTGCCTTTTTACTTGAGATCTTAATAAGAAAAAATGGTTATGTTGAAATAGATTTTATCACAATACCCTGGTGAGAGAGGACAGTATTCATTATCCTTATTTTACAAACCAGGAAACTAAAGTGAAACCATAAACTGTGTGACTTTGGGGAAAACAGCACAATTGGGACGCGTGTCTGGGTCTTGAGAATCCAGATCCTGTGTTTATCACACGGCCTATTTTAACCAGATTAAAAAACTTCTTTTAATCAGTATCAAGGTAAAGAAGAACAATGAAAATTGTGATTATCTCACTTTATAAATCATTTTTAATGAGTGTCATTATAGAATCCAGTTCAACATAATTTAGTCCGTTTCCATTTCTGAGGGGACAGACTTATTAACGCTGATGATTGTAGAGCCAGTAAATTGTACTGAAGGGGAAGTCCTCTATGGGCTGCAGGTGGCCCATATGTACCTTTGTGCGAATTAGAAAAGGGCCGTTCCTTTGTGTGGCTGGGTCAGTCAGGAAAGGGCACAACTGCAAAGGGGCAGATTCAGCCTACACCAGGGTGTTGGGCTTGGAAAATGAGTGTCTCGATTTTAGTCTTCTCTGCCTCTTTTATATTCTAGTGCTCACAAAGCAGCAGCCATGAGTCTTATTTATACTAACTTATTTATGAGGAGCTGGAGGGTTTTTTTAGTGTTGTATTTATAAAGAAAACCTCTTCTTCTGCAGTATACCAAGTATAT
Organism: Rhinolophus hipposideros; assembly: GCF_964194185.1. Classification (NCBI taxonomy): domain Eukaryota; kingdom Metazoa; phylum Chordata; class Mammalia; order Chiroptera; family Rhinolophidae; genus Rhinolophus; species Rhinolophus hipposideros. The sequence goes on along the minus strand of NC_138057.1, from coordinate 74,701,392 downwards.
ACCTACCTCAGCACCTGGTCCTTGTTCCCTCATCCTAGAAAATGAGCTTCCCTAATCTTGACACAGTTCACTCCTTCATTTCGTCCAGGTGTCCACTCAGATGTTACCTTCCCAAATGTCACCCTGTCAGATGTCACTTTACCTACCCTAAAATATTACCCCCAGTCACACTCTATCTCCTTCCCATTGTATTTTCCTCATATCACTTCTTACCACTTGGATATTATATTTATATTTCTTTTATTTTTGTCTCTCCACTAGAAAGTACACTTTGAAAGCAGGATTTTGCCTATTTTGTTCACGGCTGTATTCCAGCACCTAGAATTACCAGTTTTAATATTTGCTACCTTTTATTAACTCTGTACAATTTCTGGATGATGATGTTCTGAATATTGTCTAACTGAATCTTCTTAAGAGTTGTACGAGGAGTAAATACTACAATCTCTGTATTGGAATTGGAGAAACCGCAAAGCTTAGACAAGTTAAAGGGCATGCTGAAAGTCAAACATCTAGTAATTGGAATCATTCCTTGACAGGTAGATCTGATAACTGAAGTCCATTTAAAAAAAAATGGTTTTAATGATTCTTTTGGGTCTTGTGATATTTTTCAAAGAGAGATTTGCAGTTACTAGGTGGGAAATCTTAAAAATACCATGAGCTGTGTTTTAAGGGAAAGGACAGGCAGGGTCCGTGGATGTGAAGCATTGGGATAAAGGACCAGACAATCCCATTTTGTAATCTTTGCTTTCTTAACAGGAGGGTGATGACCTTGACATCCTATGTTAAGAAGAGCATGACTGTGGAGTCCTTTTCCAACTGTATAACTTTGGAGAAATAACTTTCCTGAGCCTGTTTTTTTCATCTCTAAATTCTGGTAACAATGCCTACCTTAGAGGGGTGTGAAGATGAAATATGTGTATAAAATGCCTGGCATAGTTTCTGCCTGCTGCTGCTGTCATCCTTGGATGTGATTAAAAAGAAAGTCTATGTGGCTTGCACTTTGTGACATGCTGAATAGAAATGATGTCTTGTCAGTTGAGACTCTTGCCTGAACTCCTTGTTCCCTCTTAAGTTTTTGTGTTATGAATAAGTGGCTGTTTAACTTGAGTTGAACACATTGTATTAGACCGCTGCTTCTGTGGGTTCTCCACTAGAGACAGTTTTTATGAATTGGTAGCCATAGGCTGCTTCAGGTCCTTTCCCCCCACATTATTCTCCAGGGATTCCATTTTTGATGATTTCTTTCATTTTGTATATTTTTGTGTTTCCTGTCCCACTAGCTTCACAAGTAGTCCTTGCATGTGTCTTGTTGTTGATAGTTATTCTTTTTTTATTATTATTAAAATTTATTGGGTGACATTTGTTAGTAAAGTTACATACATAGGTTTCAGGTGTACAGTTCTGTATGACATCATCTATATATTACATTGTGCGTTCACCAGCTAGTCATTCTTATTAGAAACTGGCTGCCTTTCTTTCCTTTCACTGCTGTGCTATGTCTCCCTTGAATAATTTGCATATTCGTGTATGTTAGGTAAACACATCTCTTTCTCCACATTTGGTAGACAAAATGCTACCTTTATAGTCTCCTGAACAATATCTCACAAATGACCTTCTGGCTGTATGTGTTATCACTGCTGCTCCATGCCCTAGCTTTTTTGGCTCCCTTTTCATAAACTCTCTTTTTTTTTAATACATTGAACGAGAAGTTTCATACCTATGCATTTCTTTTACAGTTGTTTTTACAGCATGTAATTTAATTTCAGTCACATGCTGGATTGAGAACAATTGTTTTCAGAAAAGAATTTGTATATAATTTAAGATAGTTTTATGCTATCTTTGATACATGAAGATGCTTCATACTCTGTCTGGTAAGGACCAGCTTTTTGAGCACTGCCATCTGTTCATATTATACGAATGCCGTCTGCACCGAGCAGTGGCTTCTTGTTCCTTTTACACTGAATATGGCAAAACCATCACCATCACCCCCACATACACACCTTCAGTATTTTTTATACTTGGTACAAAAAAACTTATGCTCTGTTTTTTGGGGTTTTTTTAAAGATTTTTTTTATTGGGGAAGGGGAACAGGACTTTATTGGGAAACAGTGTGTACTTCCAGGCCTTTTTTTCCAAGTCAAGTTGTCCTTTCAGTCTTAGTTGTGGAGGGTGCCTTTCAGCTTCAAGTTGTTGTCCTTTCAGTCTTAGTTGTGGAGGGCGCAGCTCAACTCCAGGTCCAGTTGCCGTTGCTAGTTGCAGGGGGCGCAGCCCACCATCCCTTGCGGGAGTTGAACCGGCAATCTTGTGGTTGAGAGGATGCGCTCCAACCAACTGAGCCATCCGGGAGCTCAGCGGCAGCTCAGCTCAAGGTGCTGTGTTCAATCTCAGTTGCAGGGGGCACCGCCCACCATCCCTTGTGGGACCCGAGGAACTGAACTGGCAACCTTGTGGTTGAGAGCCCACTGGCCCATGTGGGAATCCAACCGGCAGCCTTCGGAGTTAGGAGCATGGAGCTCTAACTGACTGAGCCACTGGGCCGGCCCCTATGCTCTTGTTTTTGAGTGCACTTTTAACAATTTCACAACTGACCATTTTAGAGTACTATATAATTGACAGGGCACTTTCATATCCATTAGTTCATTTTATTGTCCATCAGCCTTATGAGGTAACTTATTAATATTCCATTTTTATAGCTGAGAAAAACGTGTGAAACTCTCGTATTGATGCTGAATCATACAGCCATTCTCTCTTTACATGTCTTTTAAGACATCTGAGTGCATAAGAAAATCCTACCATGTGATTTCTATTAATACCTTCTCTTCTTTGTCAGAATTAATTTTTGTATTATATTTTGGTTTTATTTTCTATATACTTCCCTTCCTCCCTCAACCTGTTTCCTGTTCGGTTTAATCCCAGGGCCATTCCTTATGTTTTTGAAACATCACGAAAGTGCAGAATAACAAGGACGGTGACATTATGCATTATGTAGTGTTTTCAGGCTGCTTTCACACCTACGTAATGTCCTTCCAGCTTACCTGAGGTAGGCAGGACAAGTGTAACTTGCTTGTTTTTGTGGATTAAAAACCTGTAACTCAAAAGTATTAGCCCAAGTTTTTTCTTTGTTTACAGTCACATCTCTGGGAAGTGTTAGGAACAGGACAACTCAATCTTCCGCACTTCAGGGCCCTTTCCACCGCTGTTAGGACTCTGCACTGTGCCCCTGGTGTAATGTAATGCACACTTGGATCTGTTCTCTCCAGGTTTCCTTTTTACTTTCATATTGCCCACCACTCAACTCAGAAGAAATCCAGAGGAGCACTTTCTCTTGTTGCTTTATCAGAAGACTTCCTATAAAAAGAAACTGTCAACAAGCAGGTCAATAGTTTCAGATGCTCTGTATTTAGCAGAAGTCTTTGAGCAGTTGTCCCCACTCGTTGCTCTTTTGCTTATGTGCCTATTTTGGAATCTGTGGCTGGACTTTATCGTATATGGATTGCTTTCCTAGGGCTGCCATCACACATTATCATCACAAACTGGGTGGCTTAAAACAAAGAAGTCTGCTGTCACACGTCAGGAAGCCAGAAGTCCAAAGTCACGCTTTTGGTACAATTGGTTGGTTCCTTTTTACAAAGTCACAGGGAGAATCTGTTCCATGTCCCTTCCCCAGCTTGTGGTGGTTGCCAGCTGTCCTTGGCGTTCTGTGACTTGCAGCCACATAACTCCAGTCTGTGTCTTCTGTACATGGCCATCTTCCCTCTCTGTCTGTCTTCACATGGCATTCTCCTCTCTGTGGCTGTCTGTCTCTCCATCTCTCCTCCTCCGCTTATAAAGACAGTGGTTCATATTGGATTAAGGACTCGCTGTATTCCGGTATGACCTCTTGTTAACTTACATCTTAGTTACATTGGCAAACACCCTATTCCCCAGTAAGGCCACATTCACAGGTACAAGGGGTTAGGACCTCAACATCTTTTGGGGGGACACAGTTCAACCCACAACAATATTTGTCCTTTTCTTTGTCTGTTTTATTCTTACTGATGTGCTGTGTTTACATACATGCCTCCCATAAATGTCCATAGAACTGACCTCGTTTATAGATTTCCATGTGTATTTTCCCCGCATAATTGATGTTGATACATACATATATGTATTTCACTCACAAGTCTTAATTTGCCATTTACTTTTTAGTAAACCAGTGACATTGTGTTTGCTGTTATATTAAAATTTCAATTATCTATGATCTATTAATATTACAAACATTTGCGGTTTATGTAATATGGACTTTGGCTTGTAATTTTGCTTTTTTCTGTTGCCCTTATATGGTTTGGGTGTCAAGGCTATGTTAGCTTTATTAAAATGAATGTGGGGAGGAAAGTATTTTCAATATTAATGTGTTTTTTAAACGTTTGATTTAAAACTTACTTGTGAAATGATCTGGGTCTGGTGTTTTTCCTCTCTCCGTCCCTCCCTCCAAAGAGTCAAAGGTTCCGTTTTAGCAGATACTCCTAAATAGTTTTCTAGTAGTTCCTGTTGCTGTACATTCTTCCCACACTGGGGATTGTCAGGTTTTTAAAAAAATATTTGAGACACTAGGTAGTAGTATCTCATTTGGGCTTTAATTTGCATTTCCGTGATGACTAATGCCAGTCAGCAGCCTTTTGTTTGGCTGTTGCCTTTGATACCCCCCTCTCACCCTGTTTATTGGACCTTTGATTGGTTTGTTTCTTACTGCCTGATAGGGGTGTGTCTTTTTTTTTTTTTATTACAAGTCCTTTGTCAAATATATATATTGCAAATACCTTTCTTTTACTCTGTGACTTGTCTTTTCACTTTGCTAATGGTGTCTTAATGAACACAGTACTTGGATTTTTCTTTTTTTTTTTTTTAAGGATTTCGCAGCTCACAGTGGCCCATGTGGGGATGGAACCGGCAACCTTGGTGTTATTAGCACCACGCTCTAACCAAATGAGCTTACTGGCCGCGCAGTACTTGGTTTTTAAAATGGTCTAATTTTTCCTTCATGATGAGTGCTTTTGTTGACCTTAAGAAATGGTGACCTTAAGAACTCTTGTTTTACCCCAGGGTCAGGAAGATGGTTTCCTTATATTATCATCTAAGAACTATTTTATTTTGTCTTTTGCCTATACACCCACAGTCTACTTAGAATTTGTGTATAGTGTAGGCAGGAATGAGGGTTCCTGTTTTTTCTTTTAATTTAGATATCCAGATCCGGCAGACCCAGCACTGGCTCTTCTTTTTCTTTCTTTATTTTTGATAAAAGCGTTTTTTTAAAAGTATTTTTCCAGGACCCATCAGCTCCAAGTCAAGGAGTTGTTTCAATCTAATTTTGTGGTGGGCACCACTCACACTGGCCCATGTGGGGATCGAACCAGCAACCTTGTTATTAAGAGCACCGCGCTCTAACCAACTGAGCTAATCAGCTGCCCTAGATAAAACCGTTTTTCCTCATTGCTATATATATAGTGTCACTTTTGTCACAAATCAAGTATTTACGTATATGTGGGTTGTTTCCCAACTTGCGATTCTGTTCTATTGGTCTGTTTTTCTCTTCTGGCACCAATACCACTATTAGGTCTTCCATCCTGGAGCTTTTCATCCAGTAGAATACGTCCTCCCATCTTGTTCTCTGAGATAATTTTAGCTGCTGTCGGTTCTTTGCATTTCCATAGAAATTATAGAATCAACTTGTTCATTTCCCCAACTCTGTTGAGATTTTGATTTGTATTGCTGAATCCATTGCATCTGTAGACCGATTTGGGGAGAACTGATGTCTTTATAATTTTGAGGCTTCCAGTAAAAAAACATAACATATTCTTAATTTTCTGTAAGTCGTCTTTAATATATCTCTCAGGGTTTTACAATATTTTTGTGATGGGGTCTTATACATATGCACCGTATTTATTCTTACCTACTTGATATTATTTGGTGCTATTGTATATCATATAATTTTTTTTAAAGTTTCACTTTCTAATTATTTGTTCTTGGGGATATAGAAATATAATGGGCCTTTTTTATATTCACCTTATATATATAACAACTTTGCTAAACTCACTGGTTAATTCTAATAATTTTTCTCTCGGTTCTTTTGAAAGTTCCATGCAAGGGTTCATATCATCTGATACCTTTATATTTGTTCAGGAGAAATATAATCAAGTCAGCCTTGAATTTGACCTCCCACATTGGATTTGTCTGTTTCCTCCTGATGAGATTCAAGTTAAGGTCTTCAACGGGAACCTCACTTCTCATTGCAGCCTGTCAGGTGGGGCAGGACTTTGATTTGCCTGATGACTAATGATGTTCACTTTGATCATTGATCAAGGTGGTGTCTGCCAGGTGTCACGGCTGTGAAGTTACTTTTTCCTTTTGGAATTAGTGTGTATTTTGTGGAGAAGTACTCTGAAACTATCACATTCACTATCAAACTTTCCATTCATTCACTTATTTATTTATATCAGTATTGATTCATGGTTTCTTATTTTATGCAGTAGGTTATGATTGGTTACTATCATTATTTGTTTCTCCTGAAATTATCCCCAATTTGGCCAGTGGTAGCTCTGGATCCTATGCCTACCCCCCTTTTTTGATGCTTCATTTATTTTTATTTTATTTCCAGTTTTTGGCTTTTTAAAAAATTTTATTGGGGAGTGTTGGGGAACAGTGTGTTTCTCCAGGGCCCATCAGCTCAAGTCGTTGTCCTTCAATCTAGTTGTGGAGGGCGCAGCTCACTGGCCATGTGGGAATTGAACGGCAACCCTGTTGTTCAGAGCTCATGCTCTAATCAACTGAGCCATCCGGACTCCCCTATTTTATTCCAGTTTTATTGAGATATCATTGCCGTATAACATTGTATTAGTTTAAGGTGTACAATGATTTGATGTATGTATATAGTGTGAAATGATTACCACAATAATTTAGTTAACATTTATCACCTAATATAGCTACAGGTTTTATTTTCCTTGGGATGAGAACTTTTAAGATCTACTTCCTTAGCAACTTTCAAATATACAGTACAGTATTGTTAATTGTAGTCACCGTGCTGTAAAATTTATTTACCTTATAACTGGAAGTTTATACCCTTTGGCTACCTTCACCCTTTTCCACCATGCCCTGTCCTCCACCGCCAGCAACCAACAATCTGTTCTCTCTTGTGAGTTCTGTTTTTTTAGATTCCACGTAGAAGTGAGATCATGGTATTTGTCTTTCTCTGAGTTATTTCACTCATCATAATGCCTTCTAGGTCCATCCATGTTGTTGCAGATGACAGGATTTCCCCTTTTGATGACTAAATATTATACAGTATGTATATACCACATTTTCTCTATAATTCATCCATCATTGCTGTACACTTAGAACTGATGTTCTTTTGATATGTCCGTATCATCTTTGAGCACTTCTTGCTCTCTGGCACAGGATATTCCAGATTCATCTTGTACTTTTTCTGCCCCGGTGCTCTAATTATCCAGTTACAATTCTCCAAGAAGCTCTGGCTCCCTTTATTGGAGGATGGTATTACAAAATCCAAGGTTTGGGTGCTCGATATGTTCATACCTTTGGGGAGTGGAGGTGGTCACTTCTCCAAGGCCTTCTCAGCAGACAGATTCACAGAGCTAGGGAGTATGTGTGTGTGTTTATGGATGCACACCCCACACATCTAATGTACCTTTTAAAAAATCCATTAATTCATTCATACCTCTGGTTTCAATGTATAGAGTTCATTCTAACCTTTTCCCTTTCCATATTTGTGTCTCCTTTCTTTTATAGAGACAACTCTGGTTCTGATTGTCCGTAATGGATTTTCTTATGTGACGAATCCTCCTATATATGACAGATCTCCTGTTGCTGCCTCAGAACCCTGCCAGGTGGAGATGCCCTCCTCACCCTGCTTTGGGCTCTCACTCCCTCCCTGTTCTCCCCCTCATGGATGCCCTCCTCAGCTCACTGTGGCTCTACCATCCTGTGCAAGCTGGCCCTTTGTGTGGGTGTGATTGGTCTCCTCACAATTGGGCTCTGATACCCATGCAGGCTGCCCGCTGTGTGGACACCAGCTGTGCTCTGCCCCACCTAATGGCCATAGGACTGGATTGTTCAGGAAAGGGAGAGAGCTTCTCAGGAATTCTTAAATTTCACTTTCATGTTTCTAGCTATAGGATTATTTCTTTATCTTTCTGTTTCTTTTCTTTTTATTTATTCTTTGAGCCCTTTTCGTTGAAGTCTTGTATTTTTTCTAATGCTGAGAAATTTACAGAAGTTTATCTCTGCAAATATTTCGTTACCTCCATGTTTTTCTCTCTCTCTCTCTCTCTCTCTCTCTCTCCCCTCCCCCCCATATATATATACTACTATTGTGTGGATGCTGATTTCCTTCATTTCTCTGTTCCATATCTCTTGATTTTTCTTTTATGTTATATTGTTTCTTCCTGATGTTCTTTGGCAGACCTTAAACCTGATATTTTAGCTTATTAATTTATTCAACTATATCCTTTTTCTTCTTCAATCCATGTATAAAATTTATTTCAGTGATTATATTTTCATACACAGTATTTTTGTTTCCTTCCTTGTTACATTTTCTTCCTGCTTTATTTCTAATATCCTTCCTTATTGAAATTTTTTAAAACTTTTTTCTGTTCTTCTCCTGTGAGCTTCCATGTCTTGGGGATATTAGCTACCTTGGCTCATGAGGTACATGAAGTGGGGTGGAGAAAGCTATAGTCTGGTTTGTACCTACTTTGTTTCTCTCCTCCTGGGTTTAGAGAATGAAGGTTGAGGTTGGGTGGGGGGAGAGCTCGTACCCAGGATCATTACAGTGTGAAACCCCTTCCCAGGCTCAGGGCTTTTCAAGACTGTTTCCCTCTCTTCAAAACCCTACTCCATGGATTGTGGAAAGAGGTGGTGGGAAGAGGGCACATGTGGACGTGCAAGGGGACCACCCAGTACATCCGTTCATGTTGTAAACTACTTCCCCACCAGCTGGCACCAGTGCCACCCATATGTCACCCTGCAGCCCCTTCAGAGTTCTGGGCTTGCTAACAGTTTCCCTGCCCTGCAACCACAATTGCCTTCAAGACAATGTTGGAAAGGAAAGTATGTAGCAAAACAACTGCACCACATCCTGACTCCCATATCTAGTGTGTGGCCCTTGTCTGCTCCGCCTATTTGTTCTCCCTGTGCTGGGACCAGATTTCTTTATGTTGTTCCAGGGATTTTTGTCCATGTGTTAACACATGATTTTTGTGTGTGTGCTTATTATAGGTTCATACTATATATACTGCCTGGCAACTTGCTCTTTTTAAAATGATTGATTACATATGAAAAGAGTTTGGATTCAATAAAATACAGCTTTAAAGCATATCTCTGTGGTGTGTGTGTGGGTGGGTGTGATTTTTATATCTCTTTGTACTGAGATGTCCCCATATTGCCTTATCATCTTAAATATAACTAAGTGATAGGATAGAGTGCAGTCGTTAGCGTCCTGTGAAGTACTTAACCATTTCCCTCTGGTACTTTAGGTTATCAGTTTTTAAATATTACGATACTGAGATAAATATCTTTATGGATATTTTCCACTTGTAGCATCATTTCCCAAGATGGATGTATAGAATGGATTAGATAAATACCCTGTTTCCCCGAATATAAGACCTAGCCGGACAATCAGTTCTAATGCATCTTTTGGAGCAAAAATTAATATAAGACCCAGTATTATGTATATTATATTATATTATATTATATTATATTATATTATATTATATTATATTATATTATATTATATTTTATATTATACCGGGTCTTATAGTAAAATAAGACCGGGTCTTATATTAATTTTTGTTCCAAAAGACGCATTAGAGCTGATTGTCTGGGTAGGACTTATTTTCGGGGAAACACGGAAGGTGAAATGATTCAACGTTTTTGATTCTTATCCATGTAAAGGAGTGTCTGGAACATAATAGGCATTCAAATGATATTTATTGGATGAAAGAATATTCTAAAAATTATTTTCCAAGATGGATGTACCAATTTTCAGTGCCACTGACAATATGAGATTGTCTGTTCTCTCACACCATTTTACACTTATTTTAACTGTAATCAGAAGAATTCTCTATCTTGGGAAAAAATGCTCTCAGATGATATAAATAAGGTCTGTTTCTCCTTTTATTTTCATCTACCTGGTAAATGGAAACATGTTTTCTTACAGGACTGAATTTGCTCTTAAAGAAATCATGTCCTCTGGAGGTGCTGAAGATGACATCCCACAGGGAGAGAGGAAAACAGTTACAGATTTTTGTTATCTTCTGGATAAATCTAAGCAGCTGTTCAATGGGTTAAGGTTAGTGGAGTCTTGATACCTTTAAACTTGTCAATAATAGTTCTGTATTTCTTTCCCCATGGCTGATGTGTGGTAAGTTTCTGAAAGTTATTTATTGGCTTAGGAGGTCTTCCTTCATTAAAATGAAACGTCTCTGTTTGTCACGGTCTCGCTGGTAGCTAAGCCAGGGTCTTGTCCTTTGCAAGTGCTTCATGAACATTGGTTAAATGAAGAATTCCAGAGACAGTGTCCTTAACTCCTCATTCTGCTGCTTCCTGTTTTGTGCAACAGAAGAGATCTTTGAGATTAGCTTTTTTTTTTTTTTGCTTTATAGCTTAATTGCATTTTTTAAGAATTATTTTCTTTCAACTATTCTCATTCCAGAAATTACCCCAATATGTATTCCCAGGTTTTAAGTCTTTTTTTCCCTAGAATGTTGTGAACTTTCTAAGTTGCATACTTAAGACTTTTTTTTTCTTGTTTCCCCATTATTATCCAGGTATGTTTTATTTATTCAGCATTTACTTGGCTCCCCAGGATGTGCCACATTCTGTATTGGGTACAGATAACCCAAAGATAAAACTAACAGCGCCTGCCCTCAAATACTCTGTGAGGAAATTATGAAACTACAAACCCAAGCCTAAGGTTTAGCATATCTATTAAGCAGATTTCCCATAAATCTCCATGTGCCTGTTGAAATTAAGGCAAACAAAAAAGTTCAGGGATGGTAGATTTAAAGAGTGAGAAACCATTTAAAAGTTTGCGTGAAAAATTCTGTAACTTCTGGCACGTGGTTCCCAAACTCCTTTATTCTCAACTCTTAAAACGTTATCATAGTTATAATAACTCTCACCCCTTCTTCTTCTCCTCCCACTCTGGTTTATGGATCTGTATTTCAAATACAAGAAAAATTCACCCATTCAAAGTTTGCAATTACGTGGTTTAGTACATTTATAGAGTTGTGCAACTATCTCCACAATCTAATTTTAGAATATTTAATGACCCGCAAAAGAAACTTCATTCCTGTTAGCAGTGACTCCCTATTCCACCCACCCCCTAACCCCATCTACTTTCTGACTCTCTGGGTTTACCTATTACGATATTTCATATAAGTGGAATCATACAATATGTGATCTTTTGTGACTGGCTTCTTTCACTAAATACAAGATTGTTGAGGTTCACCTATGTAACAACATGTATCAATACTTCATTCCTTTTATTATAGATTAATATCCCATTGTACAGATTTACCACATTTTGTTTATCCAACCATCGACATTTGAGTTATTTGGTATTTTTTGGTTGTTTTTAATAATACTGCTGTGAACATTGGTGTATGAGATTTTATGTGGACATATGTTTTGAGTTCTCCTGAGTATATAGACCTAGGAATGAAATTGCTGGGTCATGTACTCTGTATTTGACCTTTTGAGGAAGGTCGAGACTGTTTTTGTTTTTCAAAGAGACTGCATGTATGAGGGTTTCATTTTCTCCACATCCTTACCAACACTTGTTGTGTGTCTTTTTGGTGATAACCATCCCAGTGAGTGTGAAGTTGTATCTCATTGTGGTTTTGATATGCGTTTTTTGAATCAGTAATCATGTTCAGTATCTTTTCATGTGCTTATTGGCCATTTTTATGTTTTCTTTGGAGAAATGTCAATTGTAATCCTTTGCCCATTTTTCAAATTGGGTTATCTTTTTTTTTTTTAAAGTTGTAGTTGTTCTCTGTGCATTCTGGATACAAGTCCCTTGTAAGTAAGATGTAATGATTTGCAAATACATATTTCATTGTTTCGATTGTCTATTCATTTTTTTTTTTTTTAAGATTTTTGTTGGGGAAGGGGAACAGGACTTTATTGGGGAACAGTGTGTACTTCCAGGACTTTTTTTTTTTCCCTCCCAAGTCAAGTTGTTGTCCTTTCAGTCTTAGCTGTGGAGGGCGCAGCTCCAAGTCCAGTTGCCATTGCTAGTTGCAGGGGGCGCAGCCCACCATTCCTTGAGGGAGTCGAACTGGCAACCTTGTGGTCGAGAGCCTATGCTCCAGCCAACTGAGCCATCTGGGAGGCAGCTCAGCTCAAAGTGCTGTGTTCAATCTTAATTGCAGGGGACAGAGCCCACCATCCTTTGCAGGACTCGAGGAGTTGAACTGGCAACCTTGTGGTTGAGAGTCCATTGGCCCATGTGGGAATTGAACCGGCAGCCTTTGGAGTTAGAAGCATGGAGCTCCAACTGCCTGAGCCACCGGGCCGGCCCTGTCTGTTCCTTTCTTGATGGTGTCCTTTAAAGCACAGAAGCTTTTAATTTTAATAAAGTCCAACTTGTCAATATTTTGTTTCATCATTTGTACTTTTGGTGTCATACCTAAGAAATCGTTGCCTAACCTGAGGTCACCAAAATTCTCTCCTGTGTTTTCTTCTAAGAGTTTTTTGGTTTTAGTTCTTACATTTAGGTCTGTAAACCATTGTGAGTTAATTTTTGTGTGTGGTCTGAGACCTTAGGCATTTTTAAATCAGAAAATATTTTTTCAGTTTATTATTGTATTTCTTTAATTATTTTCTTCCTAGTGCCTCCTTCCTTATTTATACTTGTAATGCTTAGATGATTGTCCAGTCTAAATCCTCTATAACCATGTACTGTCTTTTGATTTTCATCTCTCTTCTTGGCATTTTCAGAAAATGTCTCTAATGAATCCTCTATGACCACTCTGAGTTATGTAAATTTAAATAGCTTTCTATTTTCAAGTGTTAGTTTTTATGGCTTTCTTTTGAAAGAGAGATTTCTTTGGGAATAATTAAAAGAAGGGTTTCTTGTGTGTGTGTTTTTTTCTTTTTTTTGTTTTTTTTTTACTGCTCCATCCCTTATATTTGGGTAGGTCTGAATAGAACAGGATCCCAGTGCTTACAGAGAACAAGAAATACATTAGTAGTGGTTCTAGACCAGCCTTGAAACTTGGGGAAATGGGATACAGTGAGAATTCAGCTGGAATAGCATCAGCTTTGAACATTGGTTCTTCTTTCCTGCATTCCTTTCACTGTTTGTGCTTATCTTTTGGCTAGCTTTCCTTTGTGTTTTCTGTCTTTCCTGAGTTCACAAAGTGACTATTACACTTATTATTGCAGTGTAATATACTTGCAGAAAAGTACACACAAGTGTATTTGTTTCTTCCAGATTAAACACATCCATGTGGCTTGTACTTGGATAAAGAAATACCTCAGCCACCCCCTGTGTTCCCTCTCACCTGGACTTTTTTACTCTTTTTGAACAGAGTGAAAAAGTACATTTCAGTGGATGAAAAGCTTCATACTTTGTATATAATGCCTGATTTGGATATAATAAATTCCCTTTTTATTCTTGCAGGTGTGTTTTTCCACCTTATATTAAGCCATTCATTCAAGTTGTCAGAGACTTCAATTTCCCAGCTGTCAATATCTTAATGGAGTATTTTTCTTGACTGAAAATACCTTCGGATAATAGGTGCATGATAAATAAGCCCTTCTCTCTGTGTAGGAAAACATAGTCCAGAGAGTGAGAAATGGATAAAATGAGTGGTGTTGGGCTTGTAGTAGCTCTTGCATGTAGTTACAGTAGTAATGAAGTGTTAGAGAAAGCTTTGAATACTGTCAGAAAATGATCAAAGCCCAAGTGCTTGCAGGGTTCTGGTTACCATGGTGATGAAGCAGCATGGAATACTTGCTGGGATTATATGAGGCAGAATCTTGAGACATAGATTGGAGATACACAGCTGTGTCTCCTAGTGATAGCCATGATTTAAGGTGCTTTGAAACAGCAGAGGCCCCCAAGTCACTAATTATTTGATTCCAGCGGAGCAAATACACAAAGCCAAAATAAGCGTGGGAGCCCATGAATCGGTGTATTTACCGAGATGTGCACTCAAGTGAAGTGTAATGGTCTTACATAAAAATCATTGCAGAAATTATTTTTGTTAAGTATTCTCCAAATGTTTCAGATTAAAGAAGAAATCGTCTACAGTGCTTTCTTTAAAAGCCTCTTTTTAGGAAGCCCAGGTTCGTAAATAGAAAAAGATAACTGAGAAATTCACAGTTTGCTTTACTTACTCACACTTCCTCCCCACCTCACCCTCTCCTTCCTCTCCCTCCCCTCTCTTTTTCTTCCCCTCCATCTTCCTTCTCCTCCTCCTTCAAACGATTAATCCTTTCCCAGAGGCAAGTTCTGCAAACTGGTAATAGTAAGGTATATGTTATTCAGAGATGATACCCTAAATCGTCTGTAAAAGCTTGTGCTGTATACTTTCCTTTTCTATGTCGGTCGTCCCACTCAAAACAATTGCACTTGCATTTGAGGTAGACAGCCACCAGAGTGCAGTAGGTGTCTTGATGGCACTATCTAGAGAAGCATTGACTAATCAAAATGTTAAAAGACGAAAGTGAAATTATTTGATCCATTATATCCAGAATATTTTATTTCAATGTGTAAATCAATATAGAAAAATTATTGAGATCTTTTACAGTCTTTTTTTTCATACTAAGTCTTTGAAGTATACTGTTTTACACTTAAACACATTTCGGTTTAGATTCTCCACATTTCAGGTACTCGGAAGCCACAGTGGCTATTGGCTCAGGCAGAGTTCCTCCCACTTTTAGCTTCTGTTCTCAGAATGGTTCATTGTGCTGTCTGGTGATTACATATTGGCTATTTTGGGGTTCTCTACCTGGTCAAGAGGTCTCTTGGGGACCTCTTCTCTAGGTCCATCAGATGTCCCCATTTATTTCCTCTGTCTCTTGTACAGATGCCAGTGGCCTGAGTGTCTTGGCTGTTGGTGATTTCTCCTCGCCCACCTGTACTTTGGGATTTGAGGGGTATCTTATCACTTAACGATATTAGTTTGCTCTGGCTGTCATAACAAAGTATGACAAACTGGGTGGCCTACACAACAGAAATTTATTGTCTCACATTTTGGAGGCGAGAAGTCCAAGATCAAGGTGTCAGCACGCTTGTCCTTTGGAGGCCTCTCTCTGTAGCTTGCACAAGGCCATTTTCTTGCTGTCTTCTCCTTCTTTATACCCAGGGTGTGTCCTAACCGCCTCCTTATAGGGACACGAGTCAGATTAGGGTCCATCGTAAAGGCCTCGTTTTAATTAATTACCTCTTTACGGGCCCTATCTCCAAATGCAGTCACATTATGAGTACTGGGGATTAAGGCTTCAACATATTAATTTGAGGGTGACACAATTCAGCCCGTAATGCTTACTTTTGCTGAAAATGTCTGTGGGCTTTGGGGTTTGTTATCGAAGTAGTTCTGTCTAAAACAACAAAATAGATTAGCACATTTCTCATTAATTATTTTTAACTATCAATGCTCAGTAGAACCTGGTCTTGTAGGTTACCTCTCTCTACGATCTTAATTGTCAGGCCTGGCTAGAAAGAACGAGTGGCATCTCTACCTTGTAAGTTGCTAGTGGAAGCTAGATCAGCGATTGGTTAGGGTATTTGTGGTTGGTTTTTAAGGTCCTCCAGAAGGAGTGTAAACAGGAAAAAGAAAGATCTTTTAAAGTACCCTGGATTTCATTAAAGGCTCAAAACAACCTCATTAGTGTCTGTTTTCTCAGCTTTCAGATGAAAACAACCAAAGCTTTGTCAGTTAAATAGCCTATGTTAATATGATGGATTATAATTTGGGAAATGCTGCTTCAGGGAAGTTTTTCCTCAGTATAGGAGTAAGGATCCCCCAAATCTCAGGGGAGCTCTGATAGCCTCTTCTCTGGAGGTACCACAGGCAAATGCTTGACTCTAGGAATGGCGTCAGTTGGCTTCCTGGCTTCTTGCCCTCATCCTCTGGCTTCTCAGAGGAATCCACTCTTGTAGAGATCCTTTGGTATCATCATCTACAAGACAGCCATGAACATTTGATGGGACAAGTGAGGTTATGAGGTGCGAACATCTTAGAGGGGGAGTGGATTTTAAAATTTGGCAACTTCTTTTTCTCCAAGCAAGGTGCCATTAGAAAATAAATTTATTATAATAATAGCTTCATTTCTAAATGTAAGAATTTTTATACTTCCCCTGGAGCTGGTTCACAGGAAGAGGAGATGCCATTTCATAGCTTTAGTTTGTCTTGGCATGTTTAAAACTGGGAGGCGATTATTCAAAGCTCTTCAAAGTCATAAACCATCCTTAGGAATGGAACAATGTACTAAGTGCTTTCTGTGGGCCAGCACCATTGTGGACGCTGGACTAGGGCCTAGGGGCAGGATACAAAGACAAATAGGATGTCTACCTTCCGGCTAATCAGACACTGGTGCATTTTCTCTCTCTCCATCCCTCATTCAAAAAAAACTTTGCTCCCTCTTCAGTAAACAGAGGGGTCCATAGAGTGGTGTCATTGTATCTTGAAAGTGTCCTGCCCTAGAGGAAACACTCAGGCTTCTACCAGTCTGGGCCTAGCCCTAGCACTTTCAAACTCACAGATTCACTCCTAAACCTCAATTTCAAAACCAAGAGTGCCAGTGGATTTCTTTTAAATGCTTGTGTTAAAACAAGGAAATGCTCAATGGGGCTTTACAAGTCCCAAGCACAGTTGTGTCTGGTATGCAAATGAACAGAGAGGGTGAGTTACCCTGGCCTTCCACCACAGCTTTGTTGGAGGTCACCAGCATCCCTGGTGACCACCCCTGGGGGGGGAATGAAGTCCCAGAGAAGAACTTTGTTAATGTAGAATCAAAATCAAGATTGTTTTTTTTCATATGGTGGAAAGGAGAGAACTTTAGATTAGGGGTTGGAAGGTTTGAATTGGCTCAATCATTTACTGGTCACGAGTTCCCAGGCAACTCACTTATTTACAAATACACACAGATACCCTGGGGAAGCCAAGCATTTAAGGACCAGACCAAGGGAAGAGAAGCCAATGTAAGAGAGTAAGAACAGAAGAGAGGTTACAAGGTGGTAAGGACGTGGTGAACAGTGTCATGCCATAGGGAGGACTGATACGAAGAGGACGGAAAAGTGCCTGTTGGACTTGGGTTTTAGGTGTGGGCATTAACCATCTTAGCTGATTCAGTTTAGGAAAGAGGGTTGAATTGTAGAAACTTGGAAGAATTTTCCTAAGTTTTGACTTCTCAACATTATGTTTGGAACATCTCTGAGAATCAGGTTTAATCATTTGCGCTGCACTTCTTCCTATCATAGTCTCCCAACTTTTGTTGGTAGAGTTGAGGGTTTAATAAAAGAGAGAGATCAGGGTCATACTTTCAATTTCCTCTCAAGCCTTGGAAAAAGAACATAAACAGCCAATTTATAACACAGGTGCCTTTGCAGAATGTGAAATATAAGGTCATTTAGCTTGCGGGATAATTCACAGAGCCCTATTTAATTTAATTCTATGCACCATTAATTTCCCATCTCTACTGACAGTAATAATGACCAAATGATGTATTCAGAGTTTAAAACCAGAGTCAAGCACTGCATACTAGGGGAATTTATCTAAAACTCTTTATAAAGTACCTTAGTTAATTTTAGACTCTAATCATATTACAGTGGGTTTAATATATGTCTCATTAGAAAAAGGGTGGTCATAGGACTTACCTTTCAGGTAGTTAAAAAAGTTTTAAACTTTATGTCTAAAAAGAAATTGCTGCCTTCATAGTGAGTATGCAGTTTGAAGTGGTAGATGTTCTAAATTCTTTTGAGGAAAATAGTACAGAATTTAGCCAATCTCGTTCATCACTCTAAATCAGAAAATACTTGTATGTTACAACCTACTTGTATATTACAACCTACTGTATATTACGATACAACCTATTGTTCTAGCCTTTTAGATCACCTTTTAGGTGCTTTTAGTCCTCATACAAAATTCCCTTCTCCTAAAGCCCTTTCTACTGACCACCTGAACTTACACACTCATGAAATAAAGCACTGAGTTCTAGTTCTGTTTTCTCCCTTAATAGGATGTATTACTGAGGTTTATTACATTTGTCAGTTTGGGAAACTTAAGGGAACTTGCAGGCAAATGCTTCCTTGTTAATTTGCCTAAAGACTTTGCACAGTACCTTTATTTAAAGGAGCACCCAAGAGTTGTCAGTTCTCATGAAGTTGGTTGCTGCTGAATGCTCCTACATAATAATTCAGTCTTCTAGCAGCAGCTACTTGATAAGTCTTAAAGATTCCAGCAGTAACTTCAGTTTTTAAATATCTGATTAGCTCTTCCTAATGCAGCCTCTCACTAGAGATCCATGGAAATGTAAAAAGGATGAAGACTCACAAAAAATGTGGAAACCATTACCTATAGTTAACCTATGTCTGTAATCTGAAATGAGTTTCTACTTATAAGGATAATGGAGATGGATTAAAAAATGTAGTTACTAGCTCATTCTTCTGTGTGTGCCTGAAAATTTCAGGTAGGAAAAACCTTTTGCGGTTTTACTCATTTTCTTAACATCTGGTACAGAAATGCAAATCTTCCTTCACTCATTAATTCCACTTATAGAAATTTACCTTTTAATCATATTACATAATTATTCAAGTTTATTAGGATGAAGATGTTTATTGCAGCTTATTTATAACAGGGACAAATTGGAAACAGTGTAAATGTCCATCAGGAGAGATTGGTTAAATAAATTGCTTCATTATATACTATATTATGTTAATACATAGTAAGTATTGATATAATCCCACATGTATTAAAGAAACCTGATATATTTGTAAGTTAAAAATGCGCATGTTACAGAACATTATATATAGTTTGATCCCATTTATTTAAAACAATAGAAAAACTCACGTGTATACTTAAATGTGCATAGAAAATACATTCTTAACGGCAGTTATTTCTGAGGACTAGAATTGAGGGGACAAACAATAGGGTATTTTTTACTTTGTTTTATATGCTGTATAGTACTTTTGTTTTCCAAGAGACATATTATTTTCAAAATTAAGAAACATATCAGGTCTCTGTAAGAATCATTCCCTTCCCGGTATCCATGCCCATGAGCAGTTGTCTCCTCTTGTACTGACTCCAGGCTTGGCCATGAGATTCTCTTTGGCCAATGGGATGGTTCAAATTGACGCAAACTTGGAAAGAAAAATGCACATTTGAGGTGCCCTCTCTTTTGCTGTTCTTGGGGTCCTTGCAACCAACCTCATGTCAACAGACCCGAGTCGCCTATTGGATGACGAGAAACACATGACCCAGCACCCTGGCTGCCAGACAGGCAACTCCTGGGCTTTGAGGGAGGCCATCCGCCACTAGCTGTCCACACTTGCACGGGGGAGGTCTGGCTGAGACGGTTTTGTTGGCTTGGAACTGCCTTTGTTTCTCTTAAACATCTTATTTCTCTCTCTCTCTGATGATCTCTTTTTTACTCTTTTGCCTATCCAAATCTTTTTTCTTGCAGCTTTCCCTGACTACTCAAGCCCTCCTCAGCGTATCTCTTGTCTGTATCCTTCTATTAATACTTTTACTCAGTACCATGTGATTTATACTCACGTGCTATTTTTTCTCTTTTTCTGTATATGTGTTAGTCTTTTCTAGCTAACTAAGTAATAATGTCCTTTATTGTACAGATCGTATTTCACATTACTTTCTCTGGCCTTCCTAATACTTAGCACTTGATAGAATTGTATGTAGTAACCAGGTTTTCTCCTTCCGTCTACTGTCTTCAGCATACACCTTGCCTAACTGAGGGCACGTGGCACCAATAGCCTGATACGCCACTGGGGCAAGAGAACAGCTGCACAAACAAGCTGCATTTGTTTCTGCTCTCTAGCTATCTCATTTACATGAAAATATGCCTCCTTCACTAAGTAAACAAAATGTATAGCAGGTTTGTGTGTGTCTCTTTCTGCCAATCCCAAACAGGTGTGTATATTATACACATGCTACATGTGTATATATATTAATATGAGAAAATCTTAATGATGTAGCAAATGAAAGAAGTTTACATTATAAAATAAGACAAACACTGTATGCACAAATACTTTGTATGTATAAAATCTGGAAGAATATTCGTCTCTTCCCCCAAAGAATATTCATCTCTTCCCTTGGTAAAAGCTACCAATTTATTGAAAATTCCCCTCAAATTTTTTATAAATTGGTAGCTTTTACCAAGAATATTCAGCTTATTTAGTTACGTGAGGTAAATAAAGGATTTCTTTTTTACTTGAAAATAAAACCTAGGTTGAAAAAGAGAATTCATATTTTAAAATTCTTTCCTTATACTACTTAGCATTTGTTTTGTCTATTTTAAGTATTTTAGTAGACATTTGAGTTATAGGGATCATTCTGAAATACAGCTTGCATTTCTTTTCTTAATTGAAAGTAGTGCTTGTGGTGATCACAGGGGGGTATTGATTTAGACGAAGTGAGCACAGAGATAGACAATTGCACCGATGGAGAGGAATAGGGAGCCCCAAAACAAAAACACTATAGTGTATCTGGTAACCTAAGGGTTGGGATGGAAGGGATTGGCCCTAAGTTTATAATCTGTGAAGCTGGTGATGGCACATGAGGATTCATTGGACACTTCTCCACTTCTGTATGTGTTTGAAACTTTCCACCATAAAAAAATATGTTAAAGACATAACAAAAAACAGATGTGTGTCGATCTTTATTTTTATGTGTCATGTTTTCAAAAATGTATTATTAGTCCATCATGCTTTTCCTCTGAGGGGTTTAATAAACAAGTCTGTTGCTTATTTCCTAAAAAAATAAAATAAAATAAAAATAGAGCTCCCTTTCACAAAAGCATTAAAAATATTGCAATACATGAACCAAGAAATATTAGACCTTTATAGGAAAAGTTGTAAAATTTATGTAGTGTCAATATTTTCAACATAAATGGAATACTATTGTATTCCATTCCAGTATCCATTCCAGGATACTGTATTCCATTCCAGTATCTCAACATAAATGAGATACTATTGACATGAAAAATTACTAGTTTTAAAAGGGTTAATTCCCCAAAAGAATCTTTAGATTCATTCAGTCCTCATTAGAAATCTGCCATACAATCTTGTTTGGATTTTTTTTGTAGAACTTTGATTAGCTGATTTTAAAATTCATGTGGAAGTACAAGGAACCAAGAATAGCTAAGGCACTCCTGAAAAAGAAGAAACATGCCAGACATATTATAAAGCTATAGTAATTAGCAGAATGTTAATGAGGAAATAGAAAAACAGACCAAGGGAATAAAACAAAGAACTGAAATACAAGCATAAGGGATAATGGATGACTGCAATTCTGGTTCTATCATATTACACAGGATACATATTTTTAAAAATCGTTCAGGTAAAATTTGTTATATACCTGAAACTCAATTTTGGTTATATTAAAGGGTTAAATTTGGAAGCTAACACTTTACATCTCTTAAAAGACTGTATAATTAGATGGATTAATTTCTTTAAAAAGAAAAAGCACAAAATATAAAGATGGATACATTTGAGAACTCATGAAAAAATCAATAGAAATGAGAAGACTAGTCACAAACTAGGATAAGAAGTGTACCACACTAATCAATGATTATTGTCCCCTTATAAAACAAATGACTTTGGCAGTATAACTCTCACACAATTTAGTTGACTATTTGATTCAGGTTATCTTTGATGTACTGATAGCCATTCCCATGATTTTTATTTTATTTTATTTTATTGGGTAACTGTTTTTTCCAGGATCCATCAGCTCCAAGTCAAGTCCTTGTCCTTCAATCTAGTTGCGTAGGGTATGGCCCACCATCCCATGTGGGAATCGAACCAGCAACCTTGTTGTTAGAAGCTGGCACTCTAACCAACTGTGCTAACCACCCGCCCCTCACACGATTTTTTGAGATATACCTGTCTCTCTTCTAGACTTTATTGTGGATACCTGGAGCTTATCAAAATTCAACAAGACAGCTACAACCTTCAGTTGTTTTCCCTGGTCTGTTTTGTCCCACTGAGAGAACGTATTTGGGGCCTCTCTTCTATGTTTATTCAAAGGCTTTCATGAAGAGGTTTTGCCCTGAGGATGAGATTCAGTCTTAAGTAGCCTTTGTAGCTAGCATTTCTCTTTTTTCTTTTTAACACTTATGCATTAGAAACTGTTGTATCTTTCAATCTTGCAAGTTCTGGAATTTGAGGATTTTCTCTTCTTTTGAACTCTGCTTGCAGCTAGTTCTTTTCTGAGTTCATCTCTTTCTCCTCTTTGTTAAGTGCAGCTAATACACAGCGTCCAGGGGTAGGGGCACACTATTTCCTGGCTTCTTTGTCTAAATCCACAAGTTCATTGGTCACATTATCTGCTTTCCCAGTCATTGCTGGCAAATGCATTTCTGCCAGTGTGTTATATGTGTTATCATTTTTCCAGTCTGCAGTAACAGTTAATTACTGCTCAATCCCAATGCCAGTCTCATATATATGATGTGTTTCTTACG
This sequence comes from Rhinolophus hipposideros, assembly GCF_964194185.1. Taxonomy (NCBI): domain Eukaryota; kingdom Metazoa; phylum Chordata; class Mammalia; order Chiroptera; family Rhinolophidae; genus Rhinolophus; species Rhinolophus hipposideros. Next base: position 74,678,691 of record NC_138057.1, on the reverse strand, counting down.
GCAATGACCCACTCCTGGTGCCAGTTTCTGTATTGGCTTTTCCAAAATAAGACTGCAGTAGCCACTCTAAAATTTTAGTGCCTGATTGTAACAGAGATGTGTTTCTAGCTCCTATATTAGCTACAAGTTGTCTGCGGTTCTCAGGTTCCACTAAATTGTGTCTGTCTCTGTGTTCCAGACTGAGGAACAGCCCTATTTTGGTCTTAGATCAGAGGGAAAAGTGAAAATGCTAATACATGTAATATCTCTTTAAATCTTCTCAGACCTGGTGTAGATAATTTTCAATTACACTTCATTGGCCAAAGCAAGTTACAGGACCAGTCCCAGTGTTTGGATGGTAGGGAAGTATTTGTCTCTAAAGGATGTATTATAGTTCTCAGGCTCAAGAACAGGGATGTACAGTTTCACCTCTCGAGACTAGTTGAAACCACCTCTTGCATATTCACTTCTGGATTCCCCAAAAAGCAGTGTTTTCAAAATGCTGACTTCTTAGCTGAAGATAAACATTTGGAAGTTATCGATGTATAAATGAGTATAAATAAGATCACCCAGGGAGAGGGAAGAGAATGCTAGAAACTTAACAGGAGACGTCTCAACAGAGGAGAGGGAGAATGAGCTGTCAAAGGTAGGGGGAAAAATAGAAGAGAATGTGCCCTGGACCCTTGTTATAAAGAGCTCTTTCTGCTCCAAAAATTATAACTTTGTAAAGCAAGAAACCCTGAGTGCAAATGCTTTATAAATCTGTCCAGTTTGTACCATCACAAGACTTAGTTTCCAGATAGCCTAAGAGATTTAAAATTAATACATGTGTATTTGTTCTTCCAGAGATTTGCCGCAATATGGGCAGAAGCAGTGGCAGTCCTATTTTGGGAGAACTTTTGACGTTTACACCAAACTCTGGAAGTTCCAGCAGCAACATCGGTAAAGGAATTTTACAGTTGAAGGAGAGGGAAGGTCCATTTTATATTAGTCACAGTTTGGACCTTTACTACCTTAGTGCTTTTTATTTCTTGGCGCATCTTAATATATTTTATCTTCATGACCCAAATGAAAACACATGGATTTTTTCCCTGTTTATTTAAGGTTTTAAAATGTAATGTTCTTGTCTGGTTTTTAAAGACAATTATTATATCTGAAATGGTTCAGATTAATTCTAAAATAGGTTGACTGATTGATTCATGGTATCATTCTAAAATAGGTGTCTTTTATTGGCCAAAGCTGTTGGGGGCGGGCAATGTTGCTTCTTATTTTCGTGAACATAGCTCAAAGCAGTTTCTTTTTATATTTCAACTTACTCTAAATAGACATTTAATAAATGCTTTTTGAATTCAATTGAATGGATATATTAAAATTTCATGAAAAATTCATGATTTTGAGTTCATGAATTTGAAATTTCATGATGAAGTAGTGGTATTTTATCCTATTAAACTTGCAGATTTGATTATTCTTGAAATTGATAGTCTCTTATTTCTATTTTCTTATTTCCTATATAAAACAGACAGGTCTTGGATAATCGGTATGGCTTGAAGCGGTGGCAAATAGGGGAAATTGCTTCTAAGATTGGGCAGCTATACTACCATTATTAGTAAGTGAATTGCATATGGAAAAAATAAAGCATTGTCCTGGTGGAAACACAGCATGCAGAAGTACGCATAGTATACTTACTTGGTAGGAGGAAAAACTAAGGAATTAGAAAAAACCCCAATCGTTCAGATCATATCGATCTATACAGCACTAGGAAATGACCTTCCATAATCAAAGTAACATTATTAGCTTCAAAGACTCACTTTCCAAACAGTTCATTTGGTCAGACTCATTTATAACTTAAGTGAGTAGGATCTTGGTTTTAGAAAAATGAATTTATAGTTCTTAATGGCTTCACTTAAATCTTGATATTGTGTTGAGACGTGTCATCATTTTATGTTTGAATGAGTGGTTTTCAGGAGTTTTACTTTAAAACTCCTCTACTTGTAGGGTATGTCTAAAAGGTTACATGAAGTAGATAAGGATTATCTCTGTAGAGTAGTAACATTTATATAGTTCCACCCATGAGTCAAGGAAAGAAGAGAACTCCTTGTAGGAATCCAAACCTCATTATCATGAATTAATATCAATCAGGTATACCATAAAAAGAGTTGTGTCATTTGTAATTTAATTAGCCAGAAAATTCCTTCATCTTCCTGGCTTTTGACATGCTACCCCAAATCCCCACCATTATAATCACTCGCACGGGTAGAATATGTTCTTAAGAAATCCCTTCTAAAACTAGAAATGTTAAAAAAAGAACCTGATTCATCAGCATCCTCTGAAGATTAATATGGATTGGTCCATTTCTGAGTCCTGTGAGAAAAAAAACGAAGGAAATGAGCCAAAGGACAAGTGACTACGTGTGGATGTGGAGAAGTTATCACAGCTCTGGTCCTGGGTACAAAGGTTGAACTGGATGGAACTGTAGGCAGCAAGCTTGTTTGAGGCCTGAACTGGGAGGGGAGAGCAGATGGGACATTAAATGAAACTCACGTGAGTTGACATTTACATTGGACTGGTTATGTCGGTTAGTGACTACCCTGTTTCCCCGAAAATAAGACCTAGCTGGACAATCAGCTCTAATGTGTCTTTTGGAGCAAAAATTAATATAAGATCCGATTTTATATTATAGTAAAATATTATAGTAAAATAAGACCGAGTCTTATATTAATTTTTGCTCCAAAAGATGCATTAGAGCTGATTGTCCAGCTAGGTCTTATTTTCGGAGAAACACGGTAGTAGTCCTTTATTACTTGGAAGTGACCAGAAAGTCTTGAGATTTGCTTTGCATTTTATCCAGGGAAACGACTAGCCCCATAGTACAAATTTAAAGGCACAGTGAATACTGTTTATGTACTTCACGAGACGTGCTTTTCAGCATAATGCTCATATTTATATTCCTTCAAGGAATTCAAGCCTCTCTTGTACCTTTCTCCCACCCCTTCCCCCCCTCCACTGTCAATAAATAGAACAAAAGGGGGGAAAAAGATTTAACTTTAACTGGGTGAAATGCTGTTTGGAGAGTCTCTTCAAAGGATGAGAAAAATGTATACTTTGGTTTGCCATCCAAAAAGGCTTGGGAGCAATGGAGAGGTATTTTTTAATAATCATTATTATTTTTACACATTTTAAGGATGATGTGAATATTGTCTTGCTGATTCAAATTTAGTGTAGTTATCCCCCTCCTCTGCATGTAGAGGAATAATGGAATAAGTATCATGGTGAAGAGTTTGAAACACTGTCAAATTTAAACATATTTTTTTCTCATAGCCTACGCACATCAGAGACCAGCTATCTGAATGAAGCTTTCTCCTTCTATTCTGCAATCAGACAGAGATCGTATTATTCTCAAGTCAATAAAGAGGACAGGTATGCACCTATGTTTTTAGCGAGAGGAAGAGAAAACACTCAAAATTTTTAGTTTGTGCAGAAATTATGCAGAAAAGCACACATTTGTTTATAACTTTTATTCATTTAATGGGCTTTGCGCAATGCCTACTTTATGCCAGACCTTCTTAAGCATGTAGAGGTATGTTACCAAGTAGCAATAAATATTATAGATGTTGTAACAGATGTCACAATACCAGGATAGAGTCAGAGCACAAAGGAAGGGTGGATTATGTCTTTATGAGAGATTGGGATCACACAAAATTTCATTGAAAAGAAGCAGTTCCAGAGTGAGGCTTAGCTGATAATCTTGGTTCTTATTAGCTGTGTCCTCTTAATTCATATACATTCAGAAGCCTGTTGACAACTGTCATGTAGGACTAAAGAAAAGGTGGTAATGCTGTTTGAATGTTCTTTTATAAACCCAATACTGTGCAGCTGTGTAGCTCCACTGTTAAGGGGAAAAGTCCTACAGAATTCGTTCATTCATTCCCAGTAATAATCTATTTTGCATTTTTTATATATCTGGCAATGTGGTAGGTGCTTGGGGTGGAGAAGAAAAAGAAAGCAAGGTGTACAGGTGTGCTCTTTCCTTTTAGATGATTATCTTATGGGAGTTACAGACATATTTGGGGTACGGGTGATGATGTTATCAATTCCAGGTGAGGGTGGAATTGTGCAAGAAACCAGGACCCTGCTGGAGAATCTTTATTGCTAGTATTCCCAGAATTGTTGGAAGAGAAAGTTCAGGCTTAGAAGATGTGAATGTTCTTTCTACCCCCAGAACTCACAGTTGTTCTATAGTGAAAAGATTATATTCTCTTAGCGATAGAAGAAAACATAGTTTTGACATGTTTTTCTAGAGAACACACTGTAGTTGAACACTATCATAAGCTTTCCAGCTCAACAGCAACATTTTTTGGAAAGTCCCACTCTTGTAAATCACCTCCATGCCCAAGCAAATCTTGTTCAAACTTGTCTAGAGGAGTCAGTTTGATACAAGTGAGGTATGTAGACACTGAATTCTACATTTCCCCTGGTCTTTTTGTCATCGCCTTTCTTCATTCTTCTATCAGAAGTTCCGTCAGCTTTTACAGTACTTTTCCTTCAGCTTTTCTTATGGTGTGTTTCACATGTATTCCCTACAGATATGTTTCCTCCTATCCTTTTTTTTTTTTTTTTTTTTTGCATTTATGTTGTACAATTTGTTTGAATTCTTGGTGAGATAAATTGTATCTCTAAAAACATGCAAAAGGGCTATGTAACATTTTACCAGCATGGAAAATATGTACAAGCAAAGAACTATTTTGAAGCAATAGTAAAATACCTGTATAATTCACTTTCTTAATTTACCAAAAGGGAAATTGGCTTTAGGCCCCTGGCTTAAAACCCAACTGTCTGATTTATGAAAATCATTTTCTATCCTCTTAGTGCTACCTCCTAGAGCAGGGCAGATGAACAGAGGTAGGATCATTTGGAACCACAATGACAAAATCTCTTGCCTTAAAGACACTAAATTAGAATCAAAGGACAATTTAGTGTGCGAAATCTTGACCTTGTTCTCTGAAAGGGCTTTGTTCAGTTGGTAGGTGGTTTGTTTCTTAGTTCACATAGGGCAGGGAATCAATTGGCCACAGCTCCTAAAAATCAACCGCCAGTAGATTAAAACTAAGTAAGAAAGTATTCCAAAGTTTCACAGTTTCTTTGAAAGGCAAAAATCTCCCCTCGGAAGGGCAAGTTCTCTCTGCACTGTATCAGTTCCTGAGGATTGTGTCAAAGCAGGGAGGAATGGAACATTCCAGCAGTTCTAAGCATAGACAGCTCTCAGAATGTCTCATTCCACGGGCCCATGCTGTTCAGTAGAAGAGGTGTTACCACATGATCACTTGTCCCAGGAGCTGCAAACCTGACTGTTGCAAATGGCTGAGGCTGACCCTGGTCAGAGTTAGATACAGAAAAGATGAGGTTTCTGAGTACGCAGAGGTCGTGGGTAGATGCTGCAGTTAACCACCTGGAAAAACAGTTTCTCAGGCAAATGTGTAGAGTTGGTATCTTATAAGTAGTGGACCTGGCAGTTTGGTCAGGGCTGCGATTCTGGAGCGTCAGAACTTCACCACCAGTAGAATCATGATGTCAGTGTTAGTGTTGATAATATTGAAGTTGGTTTAGAGTGGGGAATGTAAATCTAAACTTGCCCATGTGGGTACTTCCATGTCATGGAGTTTGTAAGGAGGATTTGATGGGGACCTTTCCAGTGAGGTTCGCACGGTGACCTTCTCTTCTGCAGTCGGATACCGAGTCAGGCAGTAGGCTGTGAGCTGTGGGTTCAGGTTTTCGGGCTGGACTGGGAGAGCCCCTCGTGTGTGAGTGGATAGCACTGACTTACTTCATCTGTGCTTCGCTGCAGTTCACCACAGTGGTTTCCAAAACAGAATGCATCCACCACTTCGGAATGTTTACTTAATACAGGAGTTGGCAAATTATGGCCTGTTTTTGTATTATATGGTAACTTAGAATCATTTTTACAGGGTTATGAGAAAAGGAAACATACATATGCTGCAGGCACCGTATGCAGCCTGCAAAACTGAAAATATTTACTGTCTGGCCATTTACAGAAAGTCTAGTTAAATATATGTTTGTGTAATCTATGTTACATAGTTGTATAATCTATGATGCAGATTCATGGAACCTATTTTATTTTTATCAAAAATTAAAGAATTGTCTTATTCATCTTTCAGGTGTGAATTGACACCACCCTCCTACAAATTTTCTTTGTTTTGAATTCCACTTCTGAAAATGTGGTAGGATAGATAATCTAAAAAACTATCTCCAAAACACCTAGAAATGCTGGATAAAATAGATCAACCATCCCTTTAAATGGACAGCTCAGCTGTCAAGAAAGTAAGAGACATCCCTAGGCCATTGACCCTATGACCACTGCTGTGACAGCCTTGGGGCGGGGCTGTTGTTTTGGTGACATAAAAGAACTAAGAGTTTCTTCAGGAAGAGGAAAATGGACACTAGAAGGAAGGGGTGATAAACAAGGATTGATGATAAAATACTTATCCCTTTGTTTCCTGAAAAAGCACAGACTTCATAAGATAGAGATCATACTAGTAATGGCTAATTGAGGTTATGAAGATAAAAAGGGGCAAATCCTGGATAACTATAACATGAAAGAATAAGCTTAGAGTAAGTCAAATTTGCTTGTTAAAATGTTAAGAAAAATATTTTTAAAGACTATAAGGAGACTGTAACTTCCAAACAGGTAGAAGGTAAGGAAAGTGAATAATAAAAGTTTGATTACTATAATAATAAAAGGTAGAAAAGGAATGTATACTAAAAAGTATAATTAGCACAAAATAATACAGAAGAAACAAGTCCAAGTGCATTGATAATCATAGTAAATGATAATGATCTAAACTCCTAGATAAAAGTCAGAGATCATCAGTATGCCTTTTTAAGACAAATCCAGTAATATGCTGTTTACAAGAGATCCTTCAAAGATATATGATACACAGAAAAAGGTAAATGAGATAGATACTAAGGGGAAGAAATGCTGCTATATTTGTATAGTTTATTTATATTTAAGGCAGAAAGTATTATAAAGGATAGAAACTTTCTTCATAATTATAAAAAGAACAGTTCAGGAAAATATAAAAATTCTAAATTTGTGTATGCTCAATAATGTAGCATTATAATAAAGCAAAAAGTGGTATATTTTCATGGAGAAATTGATAAATGGTTTAATATATACGGAGATTTTCAATGTGCCATATTTAATGATTTATATATCAAGAAGACAAAAAATTATAAGACAATTTGAATAACATAATTAAATAAAAACTTGTTCTAAAGTGCATAAAACTGCATTCAGCAATAAGCGAATGCACATCATTTTCAAGCTTATGTAAAACTTTTGTGAAATTGACTTATACTTGCCACAAAACATGTTTCACTAATATTTCAAGTACATGTTACCTAATTCTGGTGCAATTCCATGAACAATTCAGACTGAAGTGTAGTTTAAAAAATATATAGATTTGTCAATTAGTAGATACATTTCTAAACAAGAAACTCATGGTCCAAGAATTTACAAGATTTTTATTATGAAAAATGTCAAACTTATAAGAAAATTCTTCTGTAAGGTTATTTATTATATTTGTAACGTAGGCTGTGGAAAGCAGGAAGTGAAAATTGAAAATGGTCAGGTTTGAACTGATAAAAGTATAAAGGGTCAGGTGTGAAGAGGTGTACAATATTGATTGTAAATAACCTTTGATACGTCCAGGGTATGTATTGCTACTCTCAGCAACATTAAAAGAAGCCAACAGAGGATATAAAATGGTGCAATAAAATGTAATAGAGTAACTGAAAAGAAAACGAAAAAGGAGCAGTAAAGGAACATACTCATAAACACCGAAGAGGCAAGTAGAAACAAATAGCAAGGTGGGAGACACAAACCCAGCCAAAGCAACTATAAAATTAAATGTAAATAGTTTGAGGACCTGAGTATAGGAGGCAGATTGTCAAAGTGGATAAAAAAGCAACACCTAAAACAAGAAACAAAAAACCAAGATCTAACCATATGCTATCTATGAAAGACGCATTAAAATAAAAAGATAGAAGTAACTTGACAGTAGAGGGATAGAAAATGACATGGCATATAAACACTAAGCATAAGAAAAATGGCTTGATTATATTATCTGAAAAATAAGATTGCAAAACAAAGAATGTTCTTCCTGGAGCTCTTTTCACCTTTTATTTTTCTGCCTGTTGTCTCCTACTGTTCCTCATAGTCTTAAACCTAAACGTTATTCTCTCTAGGAAGCCTTCTCTCTAAGGTCTAGTCCTGTGGGCTCAATAGCATCCTTAATTTCACCTATCATTCTATTTATTCCTCTGTGTTTTAAGTAATAACTGTCCCTCTACATTTGAAATACGTTTCTGTCTGTAAGATCTGTGAAGAAGGGACTGTGTCTATAGTTTTTGTTGTTGTTTTTCCCCTTCTTCTGCCTCCTCCAACTCTGGTTCAAGCCGTTGTTTCTCAGTCTAGTTGTGTAGGACAAGCTCCCTGGCCCATGCTGGTATTACGAGCCTTGCACTTCCCCCGGCTAAGGCAGTGGTGTCAACCTTTCCCAGCAGCTCTCGCCAGCTGCTGACCGCCGACCACTCACGGCAGCACATGGTAGCCCACAGCAGCACACACTGGCAACCTCGGCGTTAGGAGCTCAGTGCTTTAAACACCTGAGCAAGCGGGCCCAGCCCAGTTGTGATTTTTGGTTGTTTGTTTAATCACTCTACTTCTAGCACCTAGCCTTGTGCCTGGTGTATCCAAATTCTCAGTAGATATTTGTTGAATGAATGAATGATGAGTGAACAACGTAACGAATCAGTAAGAAATGTGTTGACAGACTATAGGTTATATGCAGCAATGTTTATAACTGCAGAATAGGATCAATAGAGTTTAAAAACTATAGGAAAGTTGGAAAAATCAAAAAGCATATTTTCTTTTGTAATCTAATGAGTAATTTTCCATTTATCTACCGTAGACCTGAGTTGGTAGTTAAGAAACTACGATACTATGCAAGATTTATAGTAGTTTGTCTTCTTCTGAACAAAATGGATGTTGTGAAGGATCTGGTAAAGGTAAATATACTTTAAAATCATTAAAATCCTAGTCTCTAATTATGTATGGATAATTTTGTTTTTTAAAAATAATTTAAAGTTAAAATAAATTTCGATATATCTAAATCATTACAACATTCAAAGTATGGTAACTACTGACAAGGGTGATGATTAAAAACAATTTTCTAATTCTTTTCATATTGCAAGCACACACTAATTAGAAATAATTATCTTAATTCTTTGGTTTTATCCCTTCAGCATGTTCTACATTTCACCACTCATCAATGGAGGGTTGGGAAATGGCAAACAAACGTTAAAATAATTTAGGTTAAGAGAAAACTGAAATGTTAGGTCAAGAAAACGTACGTGTTTTACCAAGTTATTGTGAATGAGTTTTCGTTTTTTTTCATCCCTTAGTATGTCTGCACCACTCTGACCTTCATTAACTCAGATAATTAAGAGTTAATGGCATTTGGGATCCACTTAATATCTGTACTGATTTCATCATACTGCATTCTGACTGCACTCCATATGTACTCAGTGGTTTCCATGGCACACTCCTTAATTTTTGGTACTCAAATGTAACATGCTAGTTTTGACCAGTCCTCCTCTGTCTTTCTCCACTCTCACTTACTAATAAGACTATTCTCCCCACCCCACCCCCAAAACCATATGATATAAATCCAAAGAAAATTAGCTAGACATTACTCTTTTTTTTTTTAGTGGTAAAAATTTGGGGTTTTACCTTTAAGAGTTTTCTATTAATAAATTCGTGGCTGATGTGGTACTGAGTAGGTAGGGGGTCACTCTGGGGCTCTAGGAAGATCTTATTGATGTGTATCATCCTGGAATTTTTGATTTTGAAATAAATCCGTGTAGTTTTCATTCTTTGTTTTTGGTTATAATTGGGACTGTATATTGATCATAGTCAAACCTCTATACTATGTCAGCTTCTGTCAGGAATGTGGTACGATATAGCTGTATTTTTAGGCTTTTTCTATAACCATTATCTTTGTGATATTTTAAAATCAGGAATTGTCCGATGAAATTGAAGATTATACTCACCGCTTTAATACTGAAGATCAAGTGGAATGGAACTTGGTGCTTCAAGAAGTAGCAGCTTTCATTGAGGTCAGTTTTTGACAAGAAAGGTTGTCATAATTTTGAGTAAGTAAATGTCCATGTGATAGACACTTTTACTGTGTGTATATGTCAAGAAGAAGGAATGACTTATACTGATATTTCATCTTGTCCATCAGCTACTTACTGCTTTTTCCCCCAGGCGGACCCCGTAATGGTGCTGAATGATGATAATACCATTGTTATCACATCTAATCGCCTTGCTGACACAGGAGCCCCATTGCTGGAACAGGGCATGATTGTGGGGCAGTTATCTCTGGCGGATGCACTCATTATTGGTAATTGTAATAACCAGGTAAAGAATTATGAAGGCATATGCTTAAAATTCACTTTAAAAAATAGTGCTTTTGATTATTACAGAGTTATTACTTCCTTGGAAATATCCTAACATCCATTTGTGATGAAATGGTTAACTAAATTATGCTCTGTCCATATATGAACTATATTGCAGACATTTAAATGGTTTAGAAAGAATTTTTAATTGCAAAGGAAGCTACTCATGATATAGTAAGTGAAAATAAACTTGTTATGGAGCTATGAAATAATTATTTCATATGTGTTTAAATGTCTATATATATATATATATATATATATATATATATATATATATATATATGCAAAAGAAAAAGTCTAGGAAGAAATTCACCAACATCATAAAAGGTTTATCTCTGAGTAGTAGAATTATAGGTGATTTTTATTTCCTTCTTTACAATTTTCTACATCTGGATATTACTTTTATAATCAGGTAAAAAGAGAGAAGGGATTATTTTTAAATACATTTGTCAAAAGCAAATTTCAAATTTTTTTCATAAAAGAATAGTCCCATGATGATGATTTAATACAATAGAAATGTAATTTACTGGAAATTATGGGATATTGGAAAAGTCACCAGTGAATACATTTTTCTGTATGCATTATTTATACAAGTTTTATTATTGGATCCTCCTCTTAACACCCATTATTTCTGTTATTAGCTTTTTCTAGTATTTCTCCAATTTTGGCTTTTATAACCGTTAATTTGCAAATTTCTAAATTATAACACTTTAATTTAAATAACCTACCTAGAGTTTTATAGAAGTATTATTCAAAAGAGAAAAGGATGCTTTCTTAATCATTGTATACTGCCATGTTTTATGGGACCTAATATAAGTCTCTGTGTTTACATGACTACTTTTACTTGTTTTTGAAAAATACCTGAGGAAATTGATGGACTGATAGAAGTATGGATAGATGGAGAAATATGTAATTAAGCAAATACAGAAAAATGTTAATATTACAGGATCTAGACGATGAACATATAGGTGTCATATAATTCTTTAAGTCTCCTGTCTTTTGAAATTTTTCATAATAAAATACTGGAAAATGAACAAAATAAAATTTCCCTTGTCATTAAGTACACATGAACGTCAAGAGTAATAACATGATTAAAGACTTCAAGATCTGCGTACTGCATTAACAGTGTTTTCCTTGCAGGTTAAGTTCAGTGAACTAACTGTTGACATGTTCCGGATGTTACAAGCTCTTGAAAGAGAGCCAATGAATTTAGCTTCCCAGATGAATAAGCCAGGAATGCAGGTATCTTCTCCCAACATTCGCAATTTTGGTAATACTCTTGCTGTTTCTGCTCCTCGTGGAATGTTGTTATTCAACAAATGCCGTGAGTGAAAATCAAGAACTCTCTTGATGAGACACAGGATAAATAAATAAGCATAATAATAGTGACATTGGGTAAAAAAACGTATTCGATAAAGATGAGAGTAAAAATAAGCATTGTCAAACAGCTTGTGTGTGTATTGTTTTTGTGTATAAATACAGGAATCAGCCGACAAGCCTACCAGACGAGAAAACCCCCACAAGTATCTGCTGTACAAACCCACCTTCAGCCAACTATACACATTCTTAGCAGCATCTTTTAAGGTACATATGTGACCAGTCCTTTTTGCTATATGGGGAAAGTATGCCCTAAAGGGAATATGAGAGTCACTCTTCTCTTTGAATATTTGAGTCAAGAATTTAGATAAAATATGAAATTGAAACTGCCTTTAGAATATTCTAATTGTAGCTATTTTCAGAATGGAAATTGTTTATGAAGTTATGAATGTTCCTTACCATTAGCTAATGAGACTATTGCTTAACTCCTTCCCTCAGGTTTTTATTACTAAACTACTTTAGCAGTAAGAGTCAATACAGAACTTTAAAAAAAACTGGAGCAGGTTGCATAGGCCTGTTATATATTCAAGCAGCTCAGGGAAACATTTTGGTCATTGAAAGAGCTACGAGAAGTACGGAATTCCTACCAAAGTTTCTATAGAGAAAGCCAGGGACAGGAGTTAGACCTATAATCAGGATCTTTACTTCTCCATTTCAAGTTTATCAGAGAACATTCTCTAAATGATGGGATTTTTGTAGCAGAGAATGTCTTTACAACTTTTGGCAATAGTTGTAGATTGTGGATTGGTAATGCATCTTTGCTGTGTAGATAGCTGTCAGTTGGAACCAGCAAGACTGACTCGACTCTCAGAGAAAACAATAATATGTTAAATTAGGTTCCTGTTTTCCTCAGAATTGTAAAGTGTCAAGAGCTTTAAATAAAACTGTTATTTTCCCTTTTTGTTGTTTTGTATATGTGATTTTTTTAAAATTTCAGGAGCTGCCTGCCAATAGTGTGCTTCTGATTTACCTGTCAGCCACTGGCGTTTTCCCCACAGGTCGTTCTGATAGTGAAGGTACAATAAAGGAATGCTCCCTGTTGTGAGCAGGGCTTGAATTCTCTTTATTTTCTACAAGACAATGGCCCATAGCCCACAGACCATCTCAAGCTTTCTAGAGAGGCTTCCAAATTTGAAACCTGACCTATTTGTTGAATTGGCAGTCTTGCAGATACTCTAATTTATTGTATATGCTGAAATATTATACATTGAAGTCTACAAATCAGCATATTCACCTATCAAATGTGCCAAAATCACACATATACATATGGAATAACAAAGCTTAATTATCTACATCATTGAGTTTTTCTGAGCCTTAGCGCACTAGGGAATCTGGTCAGTGGCTTCCTTTGTGGCTGAAAGTCTTTGTAGAAATCAGTACACTTTTGTAACTGTGAAAGTTCAAGTCCTTGTCATGATTGTTTTCTGTCCTTTATTTGGGTTTTATGAATTCAACCTGTAAAATATTGGGATGCTGTTTCAGAATAAAAACTTAAAACTGTCCAAAATATATGAGTCCAGAATATATGAAATTGGTCAGAGTAGAGGAGTAACTGGGATATAAATAAGGGAATTAAATCTTTGGACAAAAAAAAAATTTCTTAACATCCTTAACATTTTCCTCCTCATCTGTTTGTTGAAATTTGCATTCCTTTATACAATGCATGTCTCTGCCATCTTCCTTGCATGACCTACAGATCCTCTTAAAGTATTACAATGAAAACAAAACAAAATAAATCTCAAAGTCTTTTCATTGCAGTGATCGTTTTTTGTTTTTTTTTAGGGATAAAATGTCACAACATTCAAAGTGATGTAAAATCAAAAATTATTTTAATTTTTTGTAGTAAAATTAGTAATTTTATTTATAAATAATTATTTCCATGCCTTATATACTGTTGAATCGGATTTTCTTGGCCCCAGCTTAACATATTGACCTCTTGTTTTACTTTTTTCAATGTACAGTAGTACTACTATAGGTACTAAATGAATAGTCCTTTGAGAGAGATTATTCATAATAGCCATGGTTGGTTTCCATTTAGAAGGAGTTTAACTGACTGATATTGTCTGAAACTCCAGTGTTTCAGACAATAGTGATAATGATTTTTTTTCACACACTGAAATCTGGCAATTATTTTCTTAAAAAGGAAGTTTTTGTCAATGGGAATTTTCAAGTTTCATTCCAAATTTTTCCTAAATTTTACAGGTAGTGCCTCCCTTAAAATTATATTTAAGAAATTATTAGTGTCTAATCACTACTTTGTATACCTGACACTAATATAATATTGTGTGTCAGCTGTAATTGCAAACAATTTTTTAATCAAAAAAAGAAACTATTAGGACTTCATTCTTAGTAATTTCTTACTTAAGTAATTTTGTTAAACCAGAGATTTTAATTTGACTTAAAGTGTAAAGGTTATTTTGAGCATCCCAGATCTCCATCCCTTTTATTACCCAGAATAATGGGTAGATTCTTGTTTTGTTTCTCATTATATTCTGTTTGAAGAACTGACGAATAATAAAATATTTTAAAGTGTTGAATCAGGCAACATGCTGAAATCATTTAAATACTGCAGTAAACAGGAATGTTAAATTTTAAAATAACTCAAATTTTTGTAATTATCTCCCATTTGTATTTGAACATCAGATCAATGTTACTCTCCAATTGAAGTCTAGGATTCTTCCCTTTGTTTTCACAGGTCCTTATGATTTTGGAGGGGTACTTACTAATAGTAACCGGGATATTATAAATGGAGATGCCATCCACAAACGAAATCAGTCCCACAAAGAAATGCACTGGTATGTATTCTAGTGTCTCCCCCTATTATAAAAATTATTGTTCTCTCTTATAAAATGTTAAGTGAAATGGAGACTTTTTCTAGTACTAGAAATATTCTCTTAGGCTTCTAATATAAAACTTACTTTGATTCTAGCACTATTTCAGTCTCTGACTCCTAGAAAATTTCAATTTTTGACAGATTCTTAAAAAAAATTTTTCATTGAGTATCTATTCTATGTCTGGCACTATTCAATTACGGAGATACGTCAGTGAACAAAATTACATTTAAGCTGGATAAGACTAAATATATACATATATAAATGTCAGAACTTGTTAACATCAATATAAACATGTTAACGTCAATACAAACTTTTTTTTTTTTTTTTTTTTAATTTATTTATTGGGGTGACAATTGTCAATGAAATTACATAATTTCAGGTGTACAATTCCGCATTACATCATCAATAAATCCCATTGTGTGTTCACCACCCAGAGTCAGTTAATACAAACTTTTAATATAAGGTTCTGTTGATTTGATATAGCATAAATGATCTTAGTTGTATGATTTCAAGTAGATTTCATCCATGAAAGTTGCTTTTTTTTTTTTTTTTTTCTAAGTATAATACATTCATTGGTTCGGCCAGTTGGCTCTAGAATTTCTCTAGCTGACAGATAGCAATCTGGTCATAAAGGAAACTGAACTTGTTTGAAATTGTATTTCTAAAAGCACTTTACATAAAAATGTTAACTCTTCATATTAAAGAATGGGGAAAGGCGAGCAGAGAAAGAGAGAGAGACTTTTCAAATTATATGTATAATAGCTAATAGTTCCCCAAGTCATACACTGGTGCTATTGTCGTCCTTAGTTGTAAATGATTTAGATTAGAAAAACTTATGTTTGAAATATACAGAGGGTGCCATAAAATGTATACATGTTTTAAGAAAGGAAAAAATATTAAAATTGTAACAGTCGATATATACCGATAACAAAAGATGAATACAAGTCACGTGTATACATTTCTTTGGCACCTCCGGTAATGAGGTTTGATGATACTACTCATGGACACATTATTTTGCATATTTGTATTTACATCTACATCAATATTTATACACACACTACACATTGTCCACTAAGGCATGGAGAGAGCATGCACGCCAAAATTGTGACCTTGTGCAGTGACTCACAAATGCGTGGTACTGAGTTCTAGCCTTTGGGTCCAGTCTGTCTTTTGTGGGCCAGTGAATCCATATGTTTAAGAAGCACCCAGCTGATTCTGATTCAAATGTTCAGAGGAGACATAAAGAATAGTCAAAGGGGAGCCCCTGTTACTATCTGCAATATTAAGAATGTGGCTCAAAATATTAAAAATCTTTAAAATAAAGAGATTTTGAAAGACTCATTGAAATACAAATCTGGTTGTATTATTACATGTTTGTTTTCAAAACATATCCTAAAAAGGGCTTTTAAGTACTAAACAAGTACCTAAATGTTAACTTCTGAGATTGTTCAGGTTATAGGTTTAGTCCATCTTTAAATATATAGACTTTTTAGCTTGAATATTCTTGAATAATAATTATCTCTGAAATTTTTTCCAAATAAAACCACCAACTTGTCTGTCCCTGTCAATGTAGACATTTTTGTCTCTTGCTTAATTAATCTTTGTTTTGCTCTCAGTGCTACAATGAAAAGGAGATGTGAGCAGACCAAACTGAAGAATACAAATTCTAAGACTTTGCTGATAGAATTATTCAGTTACTTATTGTTACTGTTGTTGTTTGTCCAGCCTCCACCCTGGAGACCTGTATCCTTTCACAAGGAAGCCCCTGTTTATCATTGTGGATTCATCCAATAGTGTTGCATACAAGGTGAGTTCCATGAGCACTGTTGCACGTTAGACATTATGGCACCACCCGAGGTAACCAGTCTTAACATGTGCCTTTTTATTTTGCTTTATTTTATTTAATTTTACAGTTTGTATTTAGTTTTTCTTTTCTTTTGAGGTTGTGCATGGTAGTCAGGAACTGGTGCTATGAATAGAAACAAGAAGAAAACGCATGAATGGACACTCAGTGGAAAATAATAAATCCTCCTGCAGAAAAAAAAAAATTCAAGATTTCCAAGATCTCTGGTAGCAGGTTTATTTTTGTTATATAACCCAGAATCATTTTCTTTTATGGAGGTAGAAATATATGGGCAAATTTTATTTTCTAGTTTTCAAACCTTTTTTTCCCCTTCCACACACTGAGCTGCTGTATAGTTTAAGTGAAATTTCTTTCCCATGTTTTACAGGTACAGTCACTGAATATAACATAAATTGTTTTAGATGCACGTAATTTCTTTTTTTAATTTGTAACAATAAATGAAAAAGATGGTCCTGAATGCTGAAATAAGTAACAGGGATCTAACTTGAAAAGCCTTTGTTTTATATTTTGCTACTGACACAATGTTTTTCAATGATTATATAAAGAATACCAGCAGCAAAACACTTTAAAATAGGATATTAGAATTCAAACTATAATAATTTACAGGAAAATAAAAACAGAATTTTTGGAATCCTTTTATGTGGTTGGAATATTTCATTAGTGAACAATATGTTCAGAAATATGCTGGGATGTGCATATTAAAACTGTCAATTAAAACTATTTCTGTTATGGGTGTTCATACAATTAGATGGAGAAACAGCATTAGTAGGTTTATTTCAGGAGAGATGGAAATGTCTGGTAGCCAAGAGAGCTGACCCCGAGCATATGTTTTCCATCTAATTTTGATGTTTAGTTTCAGTTTTTCAAGTCCGAATTCCAAGAGCATCCAACACACCCTAATTTTTTCAGCATATTTCCGGTTATTTTGTCACGTTTAACATTACAACTTTGATTTTTAGGAAAATTAGCTGTATACCTTCTTAAATCGTGTGTGTTACTGTTTTTAATCTTTTTGAGGGGTTGGGAGGTTTCTGAAGGATAAGGTTTATTGACTATCCCATTTAAACTTATAAAACCAGAAGAGTCCAGGTATTCGTATCTTCGTAGAATTAAAAAGAAGCATTCTGTGTCTTTGTCAATGAAAAGGAATCATTTGCTACAGTTTAATGATGTGACAGGATATGTTGATGATCAAGTGTATATGTTAATATGCTACAGCATGCATTTAGAGTATTTTAGCAATTTAGTAATTTCTCTTAATTTAATTGGACATTATTTGATACCTTTTATAATTTCAAGAATATCTTTTATTATTGAGTGCCTTTTGGATGTAGAAAGAGTATGGGATGCTGATTTTAAAAAAGACGACTGTGCATGCTTGGAAATGAATTTACTTAATTATGTATCATGATTTAATTCTAAATTTTAATATTCTGACACCCAGGATCATAGTGGAATAATAAGCAGAAAGGGTTTTTTTGTTTGTTTACTTTTGATGGCACATGCAGTTATCATTCCTCTAAAAAATTAAATTATCCAGAACATAGTGATCTTCAGAAATGAAATGGGGAACCCATATGCAGTAGGCAAATTAGAGTATGGCACAGACCAATTTGGTTCTTTTTAAAAAGTAATACTATTTAATGCCTGTAAATCAAGTATGCAGTTCTCTGTGTTAACATATGAAGGTGTCTGATATTTACCTTTCCCACAAAGTATGTGTAAAAAGTCTTAAACTACCATTTTACAAGTTTCTGATGAAAAAGGAGAACTGGGTGACATGTATTATTTCTTGAGTACCTGCTTTGCTATGTTTCGGTACATGTGAATGTTTTATGAACATGTATGTGTTCTTTAAATGCTTCTTACAAACACAAACATTAATGTGTATTTCTTCATTTAAATACTACATTTTTATTTTTATGACAGTAACTCAGGCCTGTAGTAGTTTAAAGCTGGAATTCTCAACTCTTGCTATGCATCTGAAACCTTCAGAGCCCTTTGCAAAACCTTTTACCCTTTTACCCGGCCACAACTCCTGTGATTCTGTTTGTCTTGACCAGGTGGGGGGCGGGGTCATGTGTCTATAATTCCAGGGTTCTCTGGGTGAGAACTACTACTTAGCAAGTTCTACCAGGTGTTTCCAAAAACAGCAGTTTCCTGCTGTCTTGCCATACCCTTATTTGCCTCTTCCTAGAGGCCACCACTTACACCTTTTTTAGCTGACTGTTTTAGTATTTAACCATAATTTTTCTAAATAACATGCTGGTATTGATACTTCTTGATTTTTCAGTTTTAGGCATTATGTATTGATATCCCATTATGGAAGAGAAATTTAGCTGTCTTTATTCTTGCTAGCCCCAACTCACATTTATACCTTATACTCCTTTTATCCACACTATAGAATTGTATCATAATTTTGATTCATTGAATACTATGGCTTATATTATTTTGACTATAAAATGCTTTTAACAGCTAAGCCATATACTACACTTTTTCACTCCTGTGCAACTTTCCACTTTTCTTGGAGCAGATAATTGTCTATCATTGTTTTTTTTTTCTGAACAGGTCACTAATTCAACCCTCTTTCTCCTCACCAG
Organism: Rhinolophus hipposideros; assembly: GCF_964194185.1. Lineage (NCBI taxonomy): Eukaryota > Metazoa > Chordata > Mammalia > Chiroptera > Rhinolophidae > Rhinolophus > Rhinolophus hipposideros. The sequence continues at coordinate 74,659,501 of NC_138057.1, read as the reverse complement.
TTGTCTAAATCTTCTTTCAGATTGTTCAGATGCATTAGTCTCTTGATTTTATCTTTGTGATGAATTATCTGCCACAGTGTCTGAACTGATGCCCTCCACATGTGCTGCACAGCTGTCATCCCAGAATCTCTTCTCATTATCCTGGGAATTCGTCATCTCTCTTGTGTATTAGATCTCTGTTTCCTGAGTCCTTTGTCTTCCTCTTCGACACTTTACTCTCTCGTTTTGGTGCAGAGTCTCGTTTAGTAGCTTCCTGAGAAAGGGTGAATATGAGGTAAAACGTTGGCGGTCTTGCACACTTCAATGATGGTTTTGGTATAGATTAGAGATTTCCTATCAGAATTTGAAGATATTGCTGTATTACATTCTAGCTTCCAGTATGTCTTAAGAAGTACAAAGCATTCTAGTTCTAGATTCTTGTTTTAGTCTGTGGAAGCTTATGGGATCTTCTCTTTGTCTTCATTGTGTTTCACCCTCTTAACAGCATGTCCTGGCCTGGGGTTATTTTTAACCATGGTGCTTGGTATGTACTTGGTGATTCCTTTCAATCTGGAGACTGCCTGTTTTTTTTGAGTTGTTCCATTGTCCTCTCCTGCATTTTCTCTGTTCCATCTTTTGAGAACTTTTGTTATTGATATATTAAACCTTCTGGTCTAGTCATCTGATTTTCTTGCCCTTTATTTTTCATCTTCTGGTCTTTTTGCTCTTTAGGAAATTCCCTTGCCTTTATTTTCTAACCCTCTTAATTAAGATTTTTTATTTATTCTTTCGATGTTTCTTCCATAAAGATATAGATGGGGGGTGGCCGGTTGGCTCAGCTGGTTGGAGCGTGGTGTTGGTGGCACCAAGGTTGCCGGTTTGATCCCCACATGGGCCACTGTAAGCAGCGCCCTACTAAAAAAAAAAAGATATAGGTGTATATGTATGTATATAAAACATATGCATACACATGTATAATTACGTTGGTTTTTATCTGGTTGAAATACATTCGCTCACCTTTGAGAATATCAATGATCTTTTTAAAATTCTCCCTGTTTGGTATCTGTTTCTTTCATGTTGATTTGTTTCCGTTTGTTTTTGCCTCTACTCGTATATGTCATATTAGAGGCTTTCCTTAGAATATTTTAAATTTTGCTTATCTACTCAGATATAAGAGTGGAAAACAATAAAATGGTCCGAATCTCTAAGGTGTGGATCAGGCTTATCAGGCTGAGCTGCTCGGGGTGACGATCTAGCCGGTCTGTGTGTGTGGTCTGGTCATAGTTACCAGAGTAGAATCAGCTATTCCGCCTGGAATATAAAAGTGTAGCTATCAGCATTATGCTATGTTTTCCCTAAAGTCTGTGTGTGTGTTTATATTTGTATACACATGGATCTTTATGTCCCCAGTGCCTCACACTTAGAAGTTTCTTAGTAAGTATATGTTGAACGATTAGATGAAGATAGGCAGTTATTCTTACTTTATAGTTGAGGAAACTTTGCCTATGGAGGTTAAGTATCTTGCCTAACTGATTCCAGCAGTCTTTCTCATTCCAAAACCCAAGCTCTTTCCAAACTTAGGTAAAAGAGGTGCTTTGCATGCCTGACTGAGCCTCATTTCAGAGGAGACTGATTGAAATGCCAAGATCTGTGTAACAAGTAAGGCCCACACTGTGGCTCTCAAATTTCCATTAGGGAATAGGCAAGTGGAAGTGGCGTTACCTATAGCAATGTGGTAGTGGGAGTTCAAAAGTCCCCAGTAATTTTGAATACTTCTTTTAGTTCTACTTTCTTTTATTTGGAAGAAGGAAAAAAAATTGAGTGTTTAAATAATTATGACAGAGCTGGATTCCTGCCAGTGAACATGACTTACACATTTGTCAGAACTGTCATATTTATCTAAATAGCGTCGTCCTGTTTGACTGATGGCTGCAGATTGTTGCAGTCTATGAAGGCATTCACACTCCTAACCCATATGTAAGAACTCTTCTGCCAGTCAGCCTCTCTCCTTCCATTTCTTTTTTGCCAGCACTTCTGAAAGACCATGTCTTTGTTTTTGGCATTCTACAGTTACACTGTGATATTTGTAGTTTTTGTTTCTTTATAGTTAACCTATTGGGACTTGTTAGACTTCTTGAATTGGTAGGTTGGAGTTTTTCAGTATTGCTGGGAAATTCTCAGCCATTGTATCTTTAAATATTGTCTGTGCTCCAACTTCTCTCCCATCTCCTTCTGGAGCTCTGATTCTGTGTGTGCATTCGCTCACAGAGGATAACAAAAAAATGTATACACATTTTAAGAAAGGAAAAAACTGTATTAAAATTACACTGGTGGTATCCATTTTGAGCACCTCTTGTAATTGCAGAAGTCAGACTTGACTTGTATTCATCTTTTGTTATCGATATATATTATTACAATTTTAATAGTCTTCCTTTCTTAAAATGTGTATGCATTTTTTGACACCCTCTGTATACAGCATTCTCACTTTCTCCCACATCTCTTGACCTCTCGTCTGTATTTTCCATCTTTTTGTTCATTTGGTTAAGATTTAGATAATTTTTTCTGATCTATCTTTCCATTCATAAATTCTTCAGCTGTGACTAACTTGCTATTAAACCTATTTATTGAGCTTTATATTGGTTGTAGTATTAATACTTTTCATTTCTAGAAGTTCTGTTTGGTTCTTTTTCAAATAATAATAATCCATTGCTCGTTTTATAGTTTCCTATTTTCTATTTCCAAGTTGTTCTTTATTTTTTTAACTTAATAAACATACTTATTATTTATTATCTATCTGTTAATTTTTATACCTGAAATCTGTTTTTGCTGCTAAAGACTCCTTTTGCTATTTTTGAATAATTGCAGGCTTAATTATCTTTGACTAGTTCTTTTCATTATCCTTGGTGGGACATTCACTGAGACCTAGAACTAAGGTACTTTCATCCAGAAAGGGTCTGCATTGCTAGATACCTGGAGGCACTCCTGTTTTCAGAATTACTTACCATAGGTGGTGTGAATTTGGGCTGGCTTCTAGTTACAACCCTCAGGGACTGTTTGTTTGATCTGCCTAGCACCAAGAAAATTTTCCTTGAAATCCCCTGAGGAGTAATTGTGAGGGAAAGGGAAACGTGAAGTTTGGTTTTGGTTCATCATACACTAAGGGGGTAGCCCTTTGGGATTCTAATTTAACAAGGCCGGTTTTCTATTAGACTCCCATTTTCGGCAGACTCTGATCTCTGATCGTGTCCCCTTCACAGGGTAAGGCCTTTAAATTCAAGTTGCTCGATTGCCTCAGAGCTAAAGAGAGCTGGAGTCAGCTCGTTTTCCTAGTCTCCTCTACTGATTTTCCCTCATCTGTTGGACCTCATCATTGGAGTGCCCCTGGGCTCCAGCCTTGTTCCTCTGATTTTCCAATTACAGCTGACTCTCTTGATACCGTATGTAGTTTCATGACTTAATTACTATTGCTATGCTGACAGTTTCCAAATTTATCTCCAGCCTAGAACTATCTCTGTTACTCCAGACTCAAATATGATCTATCTACTCCACATCTCTTAATTGGTAATGTAAATAGCGATTGCTAACTTAACATGCCCAAGACTGAATTCCTAGACCTCTTCTACCTTCAGCTTTCCCCATATCAGTTCATTACTATTATGCTTTTATAGCTGCCCCAGCCAGAATTCTTGGTTTCATACTTAACTCTTCTTTCCCTCACACCCAACATTCGTTGCAGGAAATTCTCTCGGCGCTAACTGATGTATACAGAATCTTACCACCACCTCTGTCATCACCCTGGTCCATACTTCCATCTCTCCCCTGACTCACTGCAGTAGCTTCCTAACCAATCTTCCTTCTCCTGCCCTCGCTTCCCTACAGCGTGTACCTATAAGTCAGATCATGTCACTTCTCTACTCAGATCTCCAAAGGCTCCTCATCTCACTCAGAGTAAAAGCTTTTTGTTCTCCTACCTCGCACACCTCCGTCCCTTCAAATGCATCTCTGATCTTCTCTCTCGCTGGTCTCTGATCATTCAGTTCTCTTCTGTCATACTGACCTTGCTGTTCCTCAAACATACTTGGTAGTCTTCTGCTTAGGATCTTTGTGTGCTGGTCTCCCTGCCCTGAATCCTCTTCCAGAGATACCCGCATTGTTCTTCTGATGTTTGATTAATGGAAGCCTCTTCATAGGGTCTTCCGTTATTGCCCTATTTAAAATTATATGCTTCCCCAGCACTCTTTATCCACCTTTCTTATTTTATTTTTCTATAAAGTGCCATGTACTATTCTAAGCACTTTACAAATATTAACACATTTAATCCTCACACAATCCAATGTGTTACCTTTATTATCCCAATTTCTCTGATAAAAAAACAAAGGCACAGAGAGATTATTTGCCCAAGGTCACGTATACAACTAAAAGGTAGCTGAATTGAGATTTAAACACAATCTGATTGTAAAGCCTATGCTGCCAACCGTACTCTATACTATTTTTCCATAGGTAGCACTTATCACCTTCTGTGATTGTGTGTGTGTGTGTGTGTGTGTGTGAGTGTGTGTAACTTAATCATTCTTTTACTCTGGGTCTCTACCTACCACCTCCACCGCCATCTAAATATCAGCTACAGAGAGACCGGATGTTCTTTTTGAATCTGTTTTGTTTACTGCTATATCCCTAGCACCTAGAACAGTGTCTAGTCCATAGGTTCAATGACTATTTGTTGAAGAAAAGAGACCTTTAAAAAAGATACTATGAAAAAAAGACACTATGTACTGTAAAATGTTTTAAAGTCTGAGTTAAATAGATAATTTCTAGGGAGAAAAATCTAATGACCATAAGAGGAAATCTGAAAAGCCCAGTCAGAGGGTATGAAATAGAGGAAAGTGATCATATTTATCTCTCTTTCCCCACAAGAAAGGCTCTAGCCCTTTTTGGATTCACCAGTAAATACTTTTAAACTTTTAGAATACACTATTCCAGAGCAATGAAAAAGATTAGAATTATCTCATTCATTCTGTAGTAATTAGGCCACAGGACACTTGTATGACCTTCAGTATGCCCCTTGGTCTTCTCTCAGCCTCTTTTTCATTCTCTATAAAATAGATTGGCAATACTGATCTTAAAGGATTGTTAGTTAAGATTACAGGGTAGGTAGGATCTAAGTAGCCTGGGATAGTCCTTGGAAAGTAGTTAGCACTCAGTAAGTGATAGGAATTATTATGAAAGTGACACTATTTTGAGATAAAAATAGCACACACAAAAGAAAACTCTCCCCATTAGTTTATCATTATGGATTAGAAAAATATTAATAAAATACTAGTTAATAGGCCTATTAATAGAATAATATACCAAAAGAGTTTATCTGAAACATGCATGAAGGTTAAGTATATAAAAATAAAACAATATTTTATACTGTGTCAGTAGGAGAAATACACATGCTTATCTCAATGGTCATTTTGTAAAACCTGATAAAATTCAGTACCCATTCTTAAAAAAAAACAAAAACTCAGCCTAAGATGCGGAGCTTCTGTATTAAGTAGCTAACTTTGTACTTAGAGTGAGGAACATTCAATGTATTCTTAATTAAAATGAGCAAGAAAAAGAGAATGCCTTCTATTATCGTTGTGATTAATATTGTTTTAGTCCTGATCAGAATTTTGTAGCATTCCCCAAATAAAACAGTAAAAATGTCCAGGTTAGTAAGAGGTGCAAATATTCAAAAGAATGAGAAAAAAATCATTAATTATAGATAATATGCTTTTATATTTAGAAAATTCAAAGGAATCACATAAACACTATTAATATAAATACAAATTCAGCAAAGTAGATATGGGTTGAATATACAAATATCAATAGCAATCTTATGTACGAGCTATAACAGGTTAAAGTTTCTTAAATATATGTTTCATTTACATATATTTGCCATAATTTTTCTTAAATTTGATAGCATTGAATCATATAATCCCAAATCATATATAAGAGCAATTATGAGATGTTCCCAAAACTTACAAGTAAAGAAAATAAGATGCTTCTATGAGAGTTAAACGATAAAATGAATTACTGAATGGGTTAGAACAGAAATGTGAACCATCCTTAAAGAAACTATTTCCCAAGCCTAACATTTAATTGTAGTCTGATAGAAGGGAATCAAGAATTCCCCAAGATTACCCCAGGTTCAGTGATTCACTAGAACTCATAGGTCTAAGCATATAGTGAGACTCACTACTCAAATTTTTTACAGTAAAAAGATACAGAGCAGAATCAGCAAAGGAAAAAGACATAAAAAGGCATACAGGATGAAGACCAGAGAAAAGGAGGCACAAACTTCCAAGAGTCCTCTCCCAGTGAAGTCACACAGGATGTACTTAATCCTCCAGCAACAAGAGAGACAACACGGGTGAACTGTCTACCAGGAAAGCTTGCTCGAAACTCAGTGCCCAGGGTGTTTATTGGGGACTGATGGTGTAGGCACCCTGTGCCTGGCACACACCAAAATTCTCTTCTCCCAGAAGGAAAGCTGGTGCTCAGCCTCAACCATCGTGTTTGCACAGTCAAGGTAAAGTAAACCACTAATGGTGGGAACAAACCCAAATCTAAGTTCCCAGAAGCCAGCCAAGGGCCAACCTTGTAAGCAAGCTTTTCAAAGGTAGTAGTCAGGCTAGTTATGCTAACTCTTTTTACATAGTATTTGAAAAAAAAAAAAAGAATCAGGAGAGAAGCTGATCAGAAAGGAAGAGGAAACAAAGGAAATCTTGGGACTGCAGTGTGGAAGAATGCCTCAAGCTACCTTCTGTGAAGAATACTCCTTAATATCATTCAACTTATTCCCTTTGTTTTCATTACAAGGAATTTCTAATTTATTTTAATTACGTGTTTAATTATTTTGTAGTGATATTCACAAAGTCACAAAAATCAGAAAGGCATATTGTGAAATTTCTTTATCTCTCCAAGTCCCAATTCACTCAGTTACTATCTCTCCCTGTAGGTAATCACTGTTGTCTGTTTCTTGTTTATCCTTCTAGAAAAATTTTGAAAATGCATAGTTAAGTCAAAACAAATACAGTCTTTAGTCTTCTTCACTACATAAACGATAGTAGCAGGCTATTCACAACTGTTCTGCATCTTACTTTTTTTTACTACGAATAAATGTTGGAGGAGAGAGGTCCAAGATGGCAGATTAGGTAAATGCTATGCCTACTGTATCCCAGGAATACACCAAAATGGCAAATAAATTGTAGAACAGTCAACATCAAGAATCATCTAAAAACTAGCTGAATAGAACCCTATAACTAAGCATATAAAGAAGAGGCCACATGGAGACTGATAGGAGGGGCGGATCCCAAACCCACAGATAGTGGTTGAACACTGAGAGGGACACCTTGGTGGCAGAGGTCTCCCCTGAAGAGGGAAGGGTCCCAGCCCCGTGCTGGACTCCCCTGCCCAGGGGTCCTGTGCCGGGAAGAGGAGTTCCCATGGCATCTGGAAGTGAAAATCAGCAAGGACTTAGTCTGCCCATCCCAGTGGGGTGGAAGGAAGCTGGAAACGCAGACGCCCTCAGTAGAGCCACAGCATGGACTCTCTCGCTTGTGGGCACTCATCTGGTCTCTGGTGGAGGGGCAGCAGCTCGGGAGGCCTAGAGACATGTGGGGAAGAACTGAGTTGTGTGGCATTAGCGAGGGACCTGGAGGGACAGGAGCCATTGTTGTCCCTGTGTGGAGCCTGGCCTACAGGAGGGCGCCATCCTTTCAATATTAAGCTCTCTCCCGAAGGGCCAAGTCTGAGACCGCATTGGTCTGTTAGAATCCATGTGTGCGAACCAACTTGGTGACACCCTGGGTCCCCACCCCCCACAAAGCTGCTGCTACATCACCTGGGAAACTCTTGACTGCTGGACTGCTGGCCCCTGTTTGAGTCTGCGGAAGCCTGTTTGAAGGAACCTGGAAAACATTTGCTGATGGGCGGTAACCCAAGACCTGAGTCATACTTCTCTTGGGCAGCTCTCAGGAACCTGCGGGCCTGAGACGAGCGGTGGCTGGCCGTAGTGTTCTCGGCAATTTTGCAGGTTTGTCGTTGACTCAGCCCCAATGTGGGAGCCAAATGCATTGACTTTGTAGAAACCACTGACTACACCTGGAACCCTGCTCCACCCACCTAGAACTGCATTGCCAGGGACACTTTGGGCACTTGGGTGGCTGGCCCCGCCTCACAATCGCAGAGGTCTTTTCCAGCAGCGGACAATCTGCAACAGCCTGGGGAGATTTTGGTAGTGAACAGTGACCCAAACATTGTGCCACAGCCACTGTGGGGCAGCTCTCAGAAATTTGCCAACCTGAGGTGGTGGGTGGCTGTGGTGTTCTTGGGGCACTGTGCAAGGTGGTCAAGGGCAGGCACTGGCATAAGAACTGAATCTACATTAACTTTGTAAAAACCACCAGTCATGTCTTGTGACTCCGTTGTCCTCCACCTTGTCCACCTAGTGCTGCATTGCCGAGGGCACTCTGAACACCAGGTCAACCAGCCTGGCCCGCACACCTAAGGAGGCTCTTTCAACGGATGGACCTTACAGGCAGCTGGTGGATGGCAATAGGTCTAGGGGCCCTGGTCCTTTTGCTAAGGTGCCGCAGGCCCCCTGTTGGTGGCAGCCAGCCTCGGTTCACAGCGAGGTTACCTCCATATGCTGCCAGGTCCAGCACAGGCAGCAACCAACCAGATATATCTTTGTGGCTCCTCCCAGGTAGCCACGAGCCGGTAATAGGCAAGACTGAAATTGACCTGCATGGGAGCCCCTCCCAAGAGACACCAGAAACAATATACCCAGAAGCCACCTTCAGACCATACCAGAGCACTACCTGGTTAGCCCCACAAGCGGCAAACACAGAGTGGTTTCAAAAGGCACAAGAGCCCACGGGGGTACAGCTTCCTCTGAGGAGTCAACACAGCAACTCATACACTGTGGGCATAGCTAAGGCTCAATTTCAACAGGAGAACACTCAAGGTAAACTGGAACACATGCACAGGAGATATGGGAGACTGCACAATTGGACTACATAGGACAATACTACCTAAGGCCACCCAGCAATGACTGAAAGGCATATGAGATCTACCTAATAGGTAGAAGCAAACACAAAGCGGCAGCCAAAATGAGGAAACAAAAACACATGTCCTAAATAAAAGAACAGGAGAAACCTCCAGAAATGGAACTAAATGAAATGGAAGCAACCAACCTACCAGACACAGTTTAAAACTCTGATTATAAGAATGTTTAAGGAATTTAGTGAGAATTTCAACCAAGAGATAGCAAGCATAACGAAGGACGTAGAAACCATCAAAAATAACCAGTCAGAAATGAAGAATACAATAACTGAAATTAAGAATACACTAGAAGGAATCACCAGCAAATTAGATGAAGCAGAAGATCAAATCAGTGATTTAGAAGACAAGGTAGTAGAATACACCAATTAGAACAACAAAAAGAGAAAAGAATAAACTATGAAGATCATTTAAGGGGCCTGTGGGACAACATCAAGCATCATAATGGTACCAGAGAAGAAGAGAGGGAGCAAGGGGTCGAGAACCTATTTGAAGAAATAATGACTGAAAACTTCCCTAACCTAATGAAGGAAATAGACATACAAGCCCAGGAAGCGCAGAGTCCCAAACAAAATGAACCCAAACAGACCCACTCCAAGACACACTGTAATTAAAATGGCAAAGGTTAATAAAGACAGAATCCTAAAAGCAACAAGAAAAAGACAACTAGTTACTCACAAGGGAGCTCCTATAAGACTCTCAGCTGACTTCTCAACAGAAACTTTGCAGGCCAGAAAGGACTGGCAGGAAATATTCAAAGTGATGAAAAACAAGAGCCTACAACCAAGACTACTCTACCCAGCAAGGCTGTCATTTAAAATTGAAGGAGAGATCAAGAGCTTCCCAGATAAAAAAAATAAAGGAATTCATTACTACCAAGCCAGTATTACAAGAAATGTTAAAAAAGACTTCTTTAAACAGAAGAAAGGAGAAAACAAACAGTAATGAAAATAAAAAATATGAATAAAATGGCAATACATATTTGTCTATCAATAACCACTTTTAAGTGTAAATGGAGTAAATGCTCCAATCAAGAGAAAGGGTAACTAAGTGGATAAGGAAGCGAGACCCATGCAGTTGTTGTCCACAAGAAACCCACCTCAGATCGAAAGACATACACAGACTTAAAGGGATGGAAAAAGACATTCCATGCAAATAGAAATGAAAAAAATTCGGGGTAGCAATACTTATATCGGACAAAATAGACTTTAAAATGAAGACTATAATAAGAGACAAGCAAGGACATTATGTAATAATAAAGGGATCAATCCAACAAGAGAACATAACCCTAGTAAACATCTATGCACCCAACATCAGAGCACCTAAATATATAAAACAAATATTGACAAAAATAAAGGCAGAAATCAACAGTAACACAATCATAGTAGGTGACTTTAACACCCCGTTGACACCAATGGACAGATCCTCCAGACAAAATCAACATGGAAACAGCAGCGTTAAATGACACATAAGACCAGATAGATTTAATTGATATTTTTAGAGCATTTCACCCCAGAGCAGCAGAATAGATATTCTTTTCAAATGTACTTGGAACATTTTCCAAGATAGACCACATGTTAAGTGCAAAACAAGTCTCAATAAATTTAAGATTAAAATCATATCAACTGTCTAATGCGAACACAGTGGTATGACACTAGAAATCAATAACAAGAAAAAAAGCATTGAAAAATGCACAAAGACATGGAGATTCAGTAACATGCTACTATAGCAAATGGGCCAGCAATCTGATCTTGAAAGAATTCAAACAAATAAAAATGAAATACCAAGACCCAAAATTTATGGGACACAGCGAAAGCAGTGCTAAGAGGGAAATTCAGAGCAATGCAGGCCTATCTAGAGAAACAAGAAAAATCTCAAATCAATCGTTTATCATTATAGTACGGGAACTGGAAAAAGAACAGCAAAATAAGTCCAAAGTGAGTACAAGAAAGAAAATAATAAAGATAAGAGAGAAAGTAAATGAAATTGAGACAAAGAAAAGCAAACAAAACAATCGCTGAAACCAAGAGCTGTTTTTTTGAAAAGATAAATAAAACAAAACTGACAAACCTTAACCAGATTCATCAAGAAATAGAGAGGACCCAATAGATAAAATCGGAAATGAAAGAAGAGAAGTGACAACTGACATCACAGAAATACAAAAGAAAAAGAAAAAATGAAGAAAATACTATGAGCAACTATATCTATATGCCAACAAATTAAACAATCTGGGAGAAATGGGTCAATTCCTAGAAGCATACAATCTTACAAGGCTGAATCAAGAAGAAACAGAAAATCTGAACAGAATAATTACTACCAACAAAATTGTCAGTAATCAACAAGCTCCCAACAAACAAAGTCTGGGACTAGATGGCTTCACAGGTGAATTTTACCAAACATTCAAAAAAGAATTAACACCTATTTTCAAACTATTTCAAAAAACGCAGGAAGAGGGAAGGCTCCCAAGCTCATTTTATGAGACCACCATTATCCTGTTTCTAAAACCAGACAAAGATGTTACCAAAAAAAAGAAAATTGTAGGCTGATATCCCTAAGGAACATAGATGCAAAAATCCTCAATAAAATATTAGCAAACCTAATTCAGCAATACATTAAAAAGATCATACACCACGATCAAGTGGGATTCATTCTTGGTGAGTAAGATTCGTTCAGTATCCCCAAATCAATTAACATAATATACCACATAAAATGAAAAATAAAAATCATATGGTCATGTCAAAAGATGCAGAAAAAGCATTTAATAAAATCCAGCCTTCATTGATGATAAAAACTCTCAGCAAAGTGGGAATAGAGGGAACATGTATCAACATAATAAAGGCCATATATGACAAACCTACAGCTAATATGCTCAATGGGGTAAAGCTAAAAGCATTTCTCTTATGATCGGGAACAAGACAAGGATGCCCACTTTTATTCAGCAAAGTACTGGAAGTTCTAGCCACAACAATTACACAAGAAAAATAAAAGGCATCCAAATTGGAAAGGAGGAAGTAAAATTGTCATTATTTGCAGATGACATGATACTACATGTAGAGAAACCCAAAGATTCCATCCAAAAACTATTAGAACTGATAAGAGATTTTAGTAAATTTGCACAATGCAAAATTAATATTCAGAAATTGGTTGCATTTTTATACTCCAATAATGAACTATCAGAGAAATTAAGAAAATCTCATTTACAATTACATCAAAAAAAATTTCGGAATTAACCAAGGAAGTAAAAGACCTGCACTCAGAAAATTGTAAGACATTGAAGAGAGAAATTAAAGGAGATACAAAGAAATGGAAACATATACAATGCTCATGGATAGGAAGAATATAGTTAAAATGTCCATACTACCCAAAGCAATATATAGATAGATTCAGTCTCTATCAAAATACCAATGGCATTTTTCACAGAACTAGAACAAATAATACTATAATTTATATGGAACCATAAAAGACCCTGAATAGCCATGGCAATCCTGAGAAATAACAAAGCTGGAGGTATTACGATACCTGATATCAAATTATATCATAAGGCTGTAGTAATCAAAACAGCATGGTATTGGCATAAAAACAGATATGTAGATCAATGGAACAGAATAGAGAGCCCAGAAATAAATCCATGCCTATATGGTCATTTAATCTATGACAAATGAAGCAAAGATTTATATTGAGGTAATGACAGTCTATGGAATAAATGGTGGTGGGAAGACTGGATAGACATTTGCACAAAACAAATCTGGACCACCTTCTCAAACTGTATACGAGAATAAACTCAAAATGGATTAAAGACTTAAAAATAAGAACTGAAACCATAAAACTCCTGAAAGAAATACAGACAGTAAACTCTCAGACATTACCCTTAATATTTTTACTGATATATCTCCTCAGGCAAGGGAAGCAAAAGGAAAAATAAACAAATGGGACTATATCAAACTAAAAACGTTTTTCATTGCAAAGGAAATCATCAACAAAACAAAAAGACATCCTACTGAATGGGAGAAGATATTTGCCAATGATATATCTGCTAAGGGGTTAATATCCAAAAATTTATATTAAAAAGACAAACTCATACAACTCAACACCAAAAAACCAAACAATTCAGTTTAAAAATGGGCAGAGGACATGAAAAGACATTTCTCTCCAAAGAAGACATACAGATGGCCAATGGACATATGAAAAGATGCTCAACATCACAATCATCAGAGAAATGCAAATTAAAACCACAATGAGATACTCCTGTCAGAATGGCTATCATCAGTAAATCAACAAACAAGTGCTGGGGAGGATGTGGAGAAAAGGGAACCCTCGTGCACTGTTGGTGGGATTGCAAATTGGTGCAGCCACTATGGAAATCAGTATGGAGGTTCCTCAAAAAATTAAAAATAGAACTACCTATGACCCAGGAATTTCACTCCTGGGTATTTATCCAAAGAAATCCAAAACATTAATTTGAAAAAATACATGCACCTATTTTTACTGCAACACTATTCACAGTAGCCATCATGTGGAAACAACTGAAATGCCCATCAGTAGATGATTGGATAAAGAAACTGTGGTACATTTATACAATGGACTATTACTCTGCCATAAAAAAGAATCAAATTTTACCATTTGCAACATCATGGATGGACTTAGAGGATATTATGCTAAATTAAATAAGTCAAACTGAATAAGACAAATACCATATGATCTCACTTGTATGTGGAATGTAAACAGTAAACAAGCCAACAAAACAAAGAAATAGACTTACAGATACAGAGAAAAAAAACTGATGGTTGGTACATGGGATGGGGGTTGGAAATCGGGGAAAAGGTGAAGGGATTAGAAAGTACAAATTGGTCGTCACAAAATAGTCATAGGGATGTTAAATATAGTATGGGGAATACAGTCTATAATGTAAAGACTAGTGTGTCAGATGGATATTGGACTTATGGGGGCAATCACTTAATAGTATATAAATACCTAACCACTGTGCAGTACACCTGAAACTAATAAACTGATATTCAATGTCAACTATAATAAAATACATATTTGCGTGGTCACGGGATGTAAAGTACAGTATAGGGAATATAGTCATTGATATTGTAATAGCTATGTACAATGTCAGACAGGTAATAGACTTGGGGGTTATCACTTTGTGATGGGTGTAAATGTCTAATCATTATGGAGTTTTTTTATATAGCTGGAACTCATTAAAAAAAAGGAAAATTGTCCTAATTCTTTTTTTATAGCTGCATAGTGTTCCATTGTATGGTTATGCCATTATTTATTCTTATCAGTCTCTTTTTGCTGGTCATTTGTTTCCAGTCCTAATACTGTTGCTAACAATGCTGCAAGGAATAAATGAGGACTGATGATATTTTCACGTGTTTGAGAGTATATTCATATGGTATGTTCCTAGTTGTGAAATTGCTGTGTTAATGGAATATGCATTTGAATTTAATCGATACTGCCAAATTGTCTTCTAAAAAGTTTATACCAACTTATATTCTTACCATTTACATTTTAGTGTTTATTTCCCCATATTTTTGCCAACAGTGTATATTCTCAAACTTAGAAATTTTACTAAACTAAAAGCTTAAAAAAATGAAGATTTGGTGTAGCTTTGATTTTTATTTATTACCAGTAAGGCTGAGCATCTTTTCTTGTATTTGAGCCAAATATATTCCCTTTTCTGGGAATTCTCTTTCACCCATTTTTCTATTGGGTCAGCGTCTTTTTCTTATGGAGTTGGAAAAGCCCTTTCTATGTTAAGGAAATTAATCCTTTGTAATGTGAGTTGCATATATATTCCCCAGTTCATCATTTGGCTTTTGATTTAGTTTATGGCTATATTTTACTATGCACAAGTCTTTGATTTTTGAACTGGGTTTATTAATCTTAATCATAATAGGAAGACCTTCTAGGTTACGAAAATCCTTATTTTACATTTTCTTTCAGCACTTTTTTTCACATTTAAATCTTTGACATATTTGGAATTTGGCCTAGCATCTGGTGTGAAGTATGGAGTCACCTTTTTTCTACATGTCTATCCAGTTTTTCCTACCAGTTTGAACTGTTGTCTTTATCATTGTACTCAAGTCCAGTCTGTTTGGGGGTCTCAGTCTGGACTCTCCACTCTCTTCCATTGGTCTTCTACCTACTCTTACGTTAGTGCCACATATTTTAATTACTGAGACTTTAAAGTATGTTTTAATACTCGATGAGTCTTTTCTCCGTCTTTGCTCTTCTTTTTCAGAGTTTTCCTGGCTAATCTACTTTTTCCATATGAACTTTATGATTATTTTTTTCAGTTGCAGAAAAAAATCTTTGGCTATTTTTAGTGAGGTTGGTTTAAATTTTAACAAATTAGTATAATGACATCTTTAGAATGGGTTTCTAAGAATATAATGTGTCTTTCCATTTGTTCTAGGCTTAATTTTTATGATTCAGGAGTGTTTTTCATGTTTTTTTTCACTTCTTATTAAGTTTACTTTTAGGAGTTTTACCAAACAGTTTATAATTTTATTTCCCTCATAGATCTGCCTTTAGGGAAAAGATATTCTTAATCATGCAAAGAGTGTTCTAGTTTGAGCGTCAGTTTAATTCTCCCTGTAAATTAACACATTTACATTCTGTTTTTATACATCATTCTGTGTGAGTAGTTACTGTGTTTCCCCGAAAATAAGACCTAGCCGGACAATCAACTCCAATGCGTCTTTTGGAGCAAAAATTAATATAAGACTCAGTCTTATTAATATAAGACTGAGTCTTATATTAATTTTTGCTCCAAAAAAAGATGCATTAGAGCTGATTGTCTGGCTAGGTCTTATTTTCGGGGAAACACGGTAATATGATTCCCAGTAAGATGGATCCAACCTTCACAGACCAGTAAGTTAGAGCTTGTCAGGCTGAGAGCCAGATCGTAGCTCTTGAAAAAATCCCCCCTGTGAATACACCTTCACTAATGGGTGGCCTCTTGGTAGGCAGCCTGATGACTTCTCCCCCCTCCCCCACCGCCGCTGTAACACTGCAACCATATCCATGCCTTTATTTTTAAAATCAATAGTTCACTTAGTAAATGTCACTATGTTAAGAAAGCCTGTTTGCATAGTAGTTATGCATGAATGGCAGTCTCTTCAGCTGTTACTGATGTTTCTGCAGCTGCTATGAGTCAATGGGCCCAATCTATACACTACTGATGTGCTTTGGAAAATTACTGTCTTTGGTCAAACCTTTAATGAACGTTTTAAATTCTTATATATTACAGAATTTCACAAACTTATTCGGACAGCCATTAGTCTGCTTGCTTTCTCCTACAGCATATCCAAAAGCTTTACAAGGTATGTGCTGTCATTACCTCTTATATCCATAGGTTGCAAATAAACACTGTCTACGTTTTAAATAATACTGACCTTTGTCTCCCCCACCGATAATGATCACATGTGGAATTACAGTGTTTAGTGGGGCAGGTGTCAGTCTGAAACCAACCCAGAAGTCTGGCCAACCACCAGACTTCTTGAAAGTGCTACCATTAGGCCTTGAGATAATTCTCAAATAAATGACAAAGCATGCCTGAGAAAAGGGTGGTTTTGGTCCCTTGCTCTTGGGGAACTTACGATTTGTGGATTTTAAAATTTGTTTTGCAGCTCTTTGTTTTCGTGAGCTCGTCCTCATCCATCTACCATGATTTCCTGTATCTCTGGCTACATGTTTTAGGCATCTTTTAAGACTGAAGATTTCTGGTCTAGAAAACTTCTCAGCCTATGCATAAGAGTTAGGATACCCTAAACTGGTGCAATTTAGAGTTTCTTTTATTCACAGTTTTACCATGTTGTATATTTTTTTAAATAAAAGAACCTCTTCTCAGTGTGCCAGAGAGACATTTCTCAAATGAATGAGAAATGAAAGACCTTTTTGTCTTTAATAATTTGTCCTTAATCAGCAACACAAAATCTGGTTCTAACTCGCAGTCATTAAGCTAGGTAAAATACTAAACAAACCTTAACCCTGTTTTAGCAGTACTTGTCACTGTTTCACTATCTCCCTGACTGTGAATAGTGCTGATGTCTCTCTGTGGGAGATGGCATTTTACTGCTACTTCCCAGCCAGAAGTCCTGTCTGCTGACATAGTTTGACACAGGAAGTGATGGTCAGCAGTTGAATGCCTGAGAGAAGCTGGAGACTTTTCACCGTTGTTTTAAGGTAAGTTATGCTATTTAACAGGGAAAAACATGTAGAAATAGTAAGTTCATGTATCCAAAAGTCAAAATTAATAAGGGATAGAACTTACCTTCAAACAACGGTAAAATTCTCCTGCTTTGAGGACTCGGTTAACCTGTTGCTTATCATTTCTGGAGAAATATGACCCCTTCCAATTACTTGAGAGTGCTTTTTATTATCAATTTGTCCTGTCAAGAGGCAGCTTTATTTAAAATCGCATGGTCTAATGTGTTAATATCAAGGTTATTTGGTCTGAAAGGCTTTATTATACCGGGGGTGCCATTGGGGGTGCCAAAAAATGTATATATGATTGGTATTCAAACTTTTGCTATTGGTATATATTATTACAATTTTAATCCAGTTTTTTCCTTTCTTAAAATGAGTATACTTTTTTTTTTGGCACCATCTGTATATGGAGTAATAACAGACTCTGGAGGCAGACTGAATTTGAATCCCAACTCAGTCACTTACTAGCTATGTGACCTTGGGAAGTCACTTAGCCATTCTGTGCCTCAGTTTATTTCCTATCAAATGTAAATAATAGTAGTATACTTACCTCATAGAATAATTCTGTGTATATAATAAGTATTCAATATGTGCCAACTATCATTATTACTAATATGCTTAGTTGTAATATATGTCCTCAGTATTTTTTAGTCCAGTATCCTATCTTTTGTGCTATAAAGTTTAGACCTCTAATCCCCAAGTGTTCCCTGTCTGGGCACCAAACTAGCAAATACCTAAGTATTTGGAATGTCAAATTATATTTCTGTGCTTCTGGTATCTAAAGTCTACAGTTTTCTCTTTAACCAAGAGTTACTTCATTCATCCAACAAACATTTATTCAACATTTATCAGGTAGGCATTAGAGATGACACTGACCAGACAAACAGTTATACTTCTCACAGAGCCAACTGCCTGGTAGAAGGTGTAGACAACCTAACAATTACTGTAGGTGCTATTAGTGTTTCGTATGAGAAAGCATATGGAATGCCTAACCAGACTTTGAGAATGAAAAAAGTGGATGAAATGATGTCTAAAGTGGTGTTGAAGGATGTGTAGAATTAGGTGGGGATGAAATGGTTGAAAAACAGTATTCTAGCAGAGAAATGGCATGTAAGCCCTGAGATATAAGTGCTCTGAGATGAGAGTTTATGGAACATTTAGAGAAATTAAAGTAGTTCCTGGTAGAGTTTGGGATTGTGTGACTGAATTATGAAAAGCCTTTTATGATTTGTTAAGAGATTTAAATGGAGGACAATGGGTAGCCATAAAAAGATTTTAAACAGAGCAGTAACACGAAAGAGTATCAGTTAACCTTGTGTACAATCAGATGGAGAAGAGCATTAGGGAGACAGTGGTGGCTGGAGCGGGAAAAATGGCTGGTTAGCTGACTTCAAAAGATACTAAGCCCAGAGAACTAGCAGGACGTGGTGATGGTGAAAAAATAAGGGAGAGGAAGAACGCAGGAATGGATGTGCAGGTTTCTGGCTGAGGTCTGGTGGAAATAATGATACTGGATAAGAAGTAGATTTATAAGAGAACAAAGGGGAAGATTTTGTTTCCAATTTTTGACATGCTGAGTTCAAAGATACTTTTGAGACTTAGATTGACTATACCGTGTTTCCCCAGAAATAAGACCTTGCCGGACAATCAGCTCTAATGCGTCTTTTGGAGCAAAAATTAATATAAGACCCCATCTTATTTTATTATGAGACCGGTCTTATGTTAATTTTTACTCCAAAAGACGCATTAGAGCTGATTGTCCGGCTAGGTCTTATTTTCGGGGAAACACAATAGTAGTTTAGAGAAATTCTAACCCATAAAAATATAATGGGAGTCACCTATGTAATTTTAGCCACATTTTTTTAAAGATTTTATTGGGGAAGGGGAACAGGACATTATTGGGGAACAGTGTGTACTTCCAGGACTTTTTTCCAAGTCAAGTTGTTGTCCTTTCAGTCTTAGTTGTAGAGGGCGCAGCTCAGCTCCAGGTCCAGTTGCCGTTGCTAGTTGCATGGGGTGCAGCCCACCATCCCTTGCGGAGGTCAAACCTGCAACTTTGTGGTTGAGAGGATGTGCTCCAACCAACTGAGCCATCTGGGAGCTCAGCGGCAGCTCAGCTCAAGGTGCCGTGTTCAATCTTAATTGCAGGGGGCATAGCCCACCATCCCTTGCGGGAGTCGAGGAATAGAACTGGCAACCTTGTGGTTGAGAGCCCACTGGCCCATGTGAGAATCGAACCGGCAACCTTGGAGTTAGGAGCATGGAGCTCTAACCGCCTGAGCCACCGGCCCGGCCCCAGCCACATTTTTTTTTAAAGTTTGTTTTTCCAGGACCTATCAGCTCCAAGTCAAATAGTTGTTTCAATATAGTTGTGGAGGGCACAGCTCACACTGGCCCATGTGGGGATCGAACCGACAACCTTGTTTTAAGAGCACTATGCTCTAACCAACTGAGCTAACCAGCCACCCCCATAGGAGCCACATTTTTTTTACAAAAGAGAAAGAAGCTGGTGAAACTACTGTAAACAGTATGTCTATTTGTACTGAGGCTTTGACATCCTATGTGTATTTTACACTTCATAGTGTTTCTCAATTTGGGCCAGTCACATATTAGTTCTGAGCTTAAGGAGCTAGCTCCATCTAGGCTGGATAGAGAAAGGGGAATCAGGAGTTATATAAATGATAATTGAAATTATGGGAGTAGGTGAGAGCAGCAATGTATAGGGCCAAAGATAGAAAATATCGATATTTAAGGGATAGGCAGAGAAAGAGCAACTAACGAAAGACTGCAAAAGCTTGGCCATTCTGGTACTCGTCAGAGAATTCTGTCTGAACTGCCTGTGACCCAGCCCTTGCCATATTTGTATGAATTTTTTTAGTTGGGGCGGGGAAGCAAAGGAATATGTTCATTTTCCATTTCTCTTAAGTTTATTAGGCTCTAAAGTTTGTTCAGCAGTAATACCTGTGATATGTTTTTGTAGTTCCATGCAGAATCTACTTTGTTGAATTATGATTTAATGATAGAGCTTTAATTTTATACATTATCGGTGTATTAAAATGTGCCTCAAATGCATCTCTTATCTTTGCAAAACTGTTGTCTGTGTATATAAAACATGTTTGTTATTACAGATCAATCTCAGCGAGGTAGCCTCTTCACTCTCTTTTTGAACAATCCTCTAATGGCCTTCCTATTTGTCTCTGGATTGTCAAGCATGCGTAGAGGCCTATGGGAAAAGTGTCAAGAATATCTTCGAAAAATCAACCGCGATATTGCCCAGCTACTGACCCATTCACGTTCAATAGGTACCCTACTAATCTAACTGCACACTTAACAGAAATTATATAATGGTTTAAAATTGTTTAAATTGAATTGTTTGAATTCTTAAAGGTATTTGTTGAAGGCAGGAAAGTTGAGAAGGTTTTCCTGAACTTTTCTTCCCCTTTAAAATGTATTTTCCATTGAAGCATCCTTTTGCTGTCACCTTTCTCCTCTTTGCAGATCAGGCATTCCTCCAGTTTTTTGGGGATGAATTTCTTCGCTTGCTTCTCACAAGATTTGTCTTTTGTTCAGCCACCATGAGGATGCACAAGATTTTTCGGGTAGGCAAAAAATACTATAAAAGAAATATTTAAGTATTTAAGAATCATGTATTACATTTTACCTGTATTAAATACTTTGAATAAATCCAAAAGAATATTCACAAATTACTGTGTAAGGTATAAAGATGAACAATGTAATGCATATCTGAGTACCTACCACCCAGTTGAAGAAATGGAACACTTTCATTACCTTTGAGGCCCCTCTGCAGGTCTTCCCTGAGCCTGTCTCCCTCTCAAATGAAACTAAAATCCTGATTTTTATCACTTGCGTTCACTTTTCTTTCAAGTTTTGCCACATGGATGTGTATTCCTACACAGCGTATTGGTGGATCCATATTGTGTGTATTCTTCCCCAGCTTTCTTTTTTACACTCACTATTATATTCCTGAGATGGAGCCATGTTGGTGGCTGACTGTAGCTTTCATTCATTCATTTTCACTGCTACTAGGATTCCATTGTTTGTGTATCTGTTTGACTCATCTCTTCTACTGATAATGGACATTTGGGTTGTTTCCAGTTTTTTAGTATTATAAACAGTACCACTGTGAAATCTCCCGTCAGTTTCTTGGTACACATATATAATAAGACTTTTTCTGGGGAAAAGACTGGCAATTCTAGTACTCGTCAGATAATTCTGTCATGAAGTGTCTGTGATCTGCAACTTGCCACATTCAGATGAAATGTGTTAGTTGGAGGGAAAAAAGCAAAGGAATATTTTATGGGGGAATGAATGCAAGGTCAGATGATTTAGGCATATTCAACTTTACTAGGTAATGCCAGACATTTTGCAAAGTGGTTGTATCAATTTACACTTGCACTAGCACTGTGTTAAGAGTCGCTATAGTTCTAATCCAGGCCAACATTTGATGCAGTCATACTTTATATTACATGCAAATCAGGTGGCTGTAAGACAGTAGCTCATTTCTGGGATTACTTTTGAGGTGGAGCAATTTTTCATGTGTTTTATTCTGTGTTCTTTATGAAGAGTGAGTTAAAGTCTTTTGTCTGTTTGGCTCTAAGTCGTTTCTTTCTGTGTATTCAATTAGGAACATGACACTGCTCATTGAAGTTTTAAAAGTTTTAGCCATGTCATTTTCCACTTTTATAAGTAACATTTGGGTCTTTCTCAAATAGGCCTGAACATTTTTAAAAGTCTTTTGCAGCCGTTAGTTTTAAAATGTTATTTTTCACATTATTATAATTTTAAAATATTAAAGAATTGTACAGTGTAAATCCATATACATACTAACTAGATTCTATAGTTAACAGTTTAGTATATTTGCTTTCTCCTGTATTTGTCCATTTATCTATCTCTCTTTCCATTCATCATTTCATCTCATTTTTTGATGCAATTTGAAGTAAATTGTGGACATCAGTCGGGTTTATCCCTCAACACTTCATCACACATATAAATAACTGAAAGTGTGATAGATAGATAGATAGATTGATAGATAGATAGATAGATAGATAGAGATATGTATATTTACTTCTTTTTTAAGGTAAAATTTACACAGTGAAATGCATAAAACTATAGTGTACCATTCAATGAATTTTGACAAATACATACACCTGTGTAACTGAAACCCCATTTGTGTTATACAACATAGCACCATTCCAAAAAATTGTCTCCACACCATTTTTCATTCAGACCCCAGAAGCAACTCCCTTTTCACTATTTTTCACTATCAATTAGTTTCTCCTGTTCATGAACTTGAATTATACAGTGTAAACCTTCTTTGATCAAGCATATTGTCCTTGAGATTCATCCATGTTGTTTCATGTGTAAGTACGTAGTTCATTCCTTTTTATTACCAAGTAGAATTCCATTGTCCGAATATACCACAGTTTATTTAGGCCTTTTCCTTTTGATGAACACTTGGGGAGTTTAAAATTTTTGACTCTTCAAATAAAGTGGCAATGAACATGCTTGTACAAGTCTTTGCACAGACTTATGTTTTGAAGTTTCTTGGTCACGGGGTATGTATATGTTTAGTTTTATAAGAAACTGCCAGACTCTTCTCAAAGTAGTTGTACCAGCCAACAGCGTGTGAGAGTTTCTCTATATCATTGCCAACACATGGTGTCCATTTTAACCATTGTGGGTTTATAGTGGTTTCTCATTGTAGTTTTAATTTGCACTTCACTGGTAAATAATGATATTGGACATCTTTTCCCATGCTTATTAGCTATATTTTATCCCATTCTGTGGCTTGCCTTTTTTTTTCTTTTTCCCCTTCTTCCGCCTCCCCCTACTCCCTTCGGGTTCAAGCCGTTATTTCTCATTCTAGTTGTGTAGGACACAGCTCCCTGGCCCATGCTGGCATGAGCCTTGCATGTCCCCCTCCCCTCCGCTGAGGCAGTGGGTGGGCTGTTCACAGCAGCTCTCGCCGGCTGCTGGCCACTCTCGGCAGCACAAGGCAGCACACAGCAGTCCACAGCCACTCACACTGGCTGCCGTCCACTCATGCCGACTCCGGTGATCCAACCACCTGAGCCACTGGGTGGTGTTCTGTTTTTTTTCTAACAGTAGCTTTTGAAGACTAAACTTAAAATTTTGATGAATTTTCAATTAATCAGTCTTTTCCTTTGGTGATGTGTGTTTTATCTAAGAAATCTTTGCTTATCCCAAAGCCACAAAGATCTTTTTCCCCATTTTCTTGTAGGAGTTTTATAGTTTTAGGTTTTACATTTAGGTCTATGCTATATTTTAAGTTTTGTTTACAGTGTAAAGTAAGAGTTTAAGTTTTCTTTAATATGGATTGAAATTGTTCTAGTATCATTTGTTGAAAAGATTATTCTTTTCTACTTGAGTCATTTTGTTACTTTTTTGAAAATCAGTCAACCATATACATACAGGGATATTTCTGGACTCTAAATTGTTTCATTGATAACATTTTTCTCCAATACACTTAATGCCTTTCTTGTAGCTTTATAGTAAGTCTTAAAATCTTGTAGTATGAATGCCCACCCCCTAAAATTTTTTAGGTGGTTTGGTTGTTCTAGGTCCTTTGTATATCTGTGAATTTTAGCATCAGCTTCACATTTTGAATGGGATTGAGTTTATGTAAACAATCTGTGGTGAGTTGTATTTGAATATTCAGTCTTCTAATCAATTAATATGGTATATCTCCACATTTATTTAGGTCTTTTTTAGTTTCTAGCAGCAATAATTGTGTGGTTCTCATCATACAGGTCTTACATGTGTCTTACTAAATTTATTCCAAAGTATTTCAAGTTTTAGGATGCTTTATAAATAGAATTGTGTTTATTTCTTTTTCGTTTTTTGCTAATACATAGAAATACTGCTGCTTTTAAATTGACCCTGTATCCTGCAGTCTTGCTAAAATGAAGTATTCTGTTAGATTTTTTATACACTCCCTAAGATTTTCTGTGTACATGATCATATCTTCAAAAAACGTAATTTTACTTCTTCCTTTCAAATCTGTATATATGCATTTTATTGTGGTTTTTTTGGTGTGTGTATGTATGCTTTATGTCAGGGTTAGGTCTTCCAGTAAAATGTTGAGTAGAAATGAGAATGAATATCCTTGCCTTGTTCCTGGTTTTAGGGGGAAAATATTTAGTCGTTTACTATAAATTATAATGTTAATTATTGGTTTTTCATAGACGTCCTTTTCCAGGTTGACTGAGCTCCTTCTATTTCTAATCTGCTGAGAGTTTTTTTTTTTTTTTATCAGGAATGGGTACAGAAGATTGTAAAATACTTTTTTCTGCCGTACTTGACCTGATATATATTAATTCTAACACAGTGAATAACATTGATTGATTTTCTCATAGTAAGTTAGCCTTGTATATCTGGGTTAAAGGAATTTTGTAGTCATGTACTATCCTTTAGAAATTCTATTTGGTTCTTTTAATATTTCTCATTTTTCTCATTTATGTTTTTGTTATGCTCTTGAATGTTTTTATAATAGCTCAAGTCCTTATGTGCTAATACTATATTCTCTATTACTTATACGTTTATTTTTATTGTTTTTCCTACTGGCCATAGGTGTCAATATTCCTAATTTTTTGCATTGTGTATTTTATGATGTTGAATTCTGGATTTTGTTGCCTTTCTTTAAAAAGTGTTAGACTTTGTTTTGGCAGGAGTGAAATTACTTTCAAATCTTTGACCTTTTCATGGCTTGTTTGTAAACTTTTTAGGGGTAGATTTAAAGTAGTGTTAGCATATAGATGTAAGCTTTATTTGGCCTAATATTTAGAAGCATGATTCTGCTGGGATCTCATGTCCCATTTCAGCAAATATCTCCACTCTGGGGGATGTTTGGTCAGAACTCAAACATCTCCCAGCCCTGTATGAGCTGAGAGGATTGTTCAACTTGCAGTAGTCCCCCAGGAGTTCTTGTGTTTTTTTCTTTTTTTGGTTTTTGAACATTTCATTTTGTCACTACTCATAGTACTTAGTGCGGTAAATCAAAAATTTGGTCTTTGTAATATGCAATGAGTGAAGCCTACAGGAATGAGAGAAATGAAATTTGAATATATGAACTGTCATGTTAGATACACAGAAAAGTAGTAACTTATTTTTTCAGGAAGTTTTAAATGTGTGGCAAATTATAGTCTATAGAAATGGCCAAATGAAGAATTTCCAAATGATAATTACCTGATTCTTGAAATTGTCTCCTTTTGCTTCCATGTAATTACAATTTTTTTCTTTTTTATTATTCCTTTTCTGTTTCTTTTTCTGAACTTTCATCTCCCTTTTTAGGAACTCTTTTGTTGGTGGTGGTGGTGATGGTGTCTTACTCTTTGCTAAGATTCTTAGAAATCTCATCCGTCTTCATGGCTTTAATGTTTATCTCCATACAGATTATATCGTTTATTTACATACACTGCTCAAACTTGTCTGCTGAGATGCAGCCCTGAACTTTCAAGTTCTGGTTGAGGAGCAGTTCTATTTGTATTAACCTATTACCTCAAATAAAATACACCTAAAGCCTGAAACTTTGTACTTTCCCTAAGTTAATCTCCTCCTTTACTTCTCTTTTTCTCTCAGTTGTTCCCAACCCTTCTCTCAAGTCATCCTTTACCTAAATCTTACAGCCAGCTTTGACACCTCTCTCTCTCCTGTAATTAATTTCCAACGCCCATTAATTTGACCTTTTCAGTGCTTCTCATATCTTCTTTCTTGTTTTCATTTCCACTGCAACATCTATTTATTCACTCATTTAACAAATACTTGTTGAAATTCTGTATGTGCTTGGATTTCCCCACCCCCCACATGTAGGATTTATTTTGTTTCCACAATATAGCATAGTGCCCAGAAATAATAGGCCATAGTAAATATTCGTGAATTAACTCACTAAATTAATATATTAGGTTAAACTATATGAAATTGCCATTTTAAAGGTCAGGATGGTCCAATGTCAGCAATTTCATGTGTTCAACAAATATATTACCAATAATAATCACATCATATGAAAGAAAAAAATACAAATTTGCTTCTTAATATTGTTAACAGTAATATTAATGTTTATCATTTTCTTTCATTAAACTGTAAAACTTATTTCTCTTCTTTGCCTACCAGGAAACACGAAATTATCCAGAATCATATCCACAACTGCCAAGGGATGAAACAGTAGAGAACCCTCATCTCCAGAAGCACATTTTGGAATTGGCATCCATTCTGGATGTTCGAAACGTGTTCCTTGAAAATACCATAGATGACTATTAAAACAAAAATCCTCTTGTGAAAACAGTTTTTCATTTGCCACAGATTTTAAATGGTGCAGTTTTCTAATGTGATGACAGACACATACATAGTGGTGTTACTTAGTTTTTATTTTTTAATTTAGGACCACCATTTTAAAAACAAACTGAAAAAAATGTTCAAACTTTTAGGATAACTGTTTTAAAATGTAACATTTCAGATCTTTTAAAACACTCAATTAATCTTGGAATTTTTATTTTTATTTTTTTGAGGTATGAATACTTACCTACAGCATCTAATCCTACACTCAAGTAGTCACTCTGAGAAGAGTAAATTATTTATTTTTGTATAATGAGGAAAATCCAACTCTTAAACTTGGACCTTACATGTATGGATTAGGAAAATATGTAATTGTTCATGGAGATGAAACTAGCCAGCATGGACGACTAAAAGTCAAGAACAGTCCTGCCATATTTCTTTTCATTCCAAGTTAGTTGGTAGAAAATGTGTGATTCTTTGACGTATAACCGAGACAGTTCTTTAAATCATTTGTTTAATATACTGTCAGAATTTCAGAAATTGTATAGGATTGATTTGCATCTGAAAACCAAATCTTTAATTGGGGTCTTGAGGTGATATCATTTGGAATGTGTGAGTCCTCTTTGCATATTTTATTTTCTTTGTAGTATTTGAGTGCTGGAAATTAAAAAGAACAACTTTTAAATATTTCACTTAAAAAAATCAGAGTGTCGGTTTCCAGTAGGAATGGTATTTATACTCTTTAATTCAGAAGGTTTAAAGACGGTCTAGATTGCAGTCCGTGGCATACCGTGCATAGTTTGTAATCTTTGCCTATTTCAAATTTATGAGACTTCAGAGTCAGAGATGTTTTT
Organism: Rhinolophus hipposideros; assembly: GCF_964194185.1. NCBI lineage: Eukaryota > Metazoa > Chordata > Mammalia > Chiroptera > Rhinolophidae > Rhinolophus > Rhinolophus hipposideros. The sequence goes on along the minus strand of NC_138057.1, from coordinate 74,632,049 downwards.
AATTTTAGTTGAGGGGTAACTGAATTGTTATTTAACCTAAAATGGAAGTTGCTTTAACATTGACAATTTGGCAATAAGATTTTTTTTAATTTTCTTGTATTTAATATTTTATATTCATGCACAAGTTTTTATTTTAATAGGACTCAGTATATATTTTTTTGTTTTGCTTCCTTAATTTTACAGGCACTAGCTATGATTCTCCCCTCTCCCCCGCCTTTTTACTCCACAGCATTCAAGTTCAAAAAATTATGACTCAAATGCCCTTCTACCTAATTTTTTGTACAGGCTCACATTCTACCTCTGGCAATCCCAGGGGAAGTGAGGTGATTGCTTTTGGTGCCTCTTTCTTATGTCCCTAGAGAAATTTTATTGTAATATTTTTAACTTGGTTTTCATTTCTGGCATGGAGTATTATTTGGGTCTAAGTTATTCGTATGCCTGTTCCAATTTGCTGATTTTTCATCTGAAGTCTTGAAGTTATTGTTCTTAGTTTGGGGGGATTTTGTGGTATTTCATTTTTTTATCATTTTTACTTGTTCTTTTAAACATTATTTCAGAAAGCTTTGGAAAAGTTATTCTGGAGAGAGGTTTCCTTTGCTAGTGGGTTGTTTTTCATTATCAGCTAAAGACTGCTTTCCTTTTTTTTCCGTCCCTTAACGGACTTCATAACTTTCCTTTCATCTCAGCATTCACCTAGACTACAGCAATAGACTGACCTTGGTTGTCTGACCTCTTGTTGTAATTCTCCTGAAGGTCTGTGCCACTAATATTCCTAACAACACATACTTTTTTTCCTGGTCACTGATGCTTAATATTTTACATCCTGAGCTTTATCCTCACCTGTTTAGCATAAAGAACACTGGTCTGAGAAGTAGGAGGCCTGAGTTCTAATCCTGGCTTTCCTGGTAAATAGCTTTATGCCCTTGACAGGTGTCTTCGTTTCTCTGTTTTTAACATGCTCATCTGTAAAATGAAGGCATTGGCCCAAGGTCCTATCCAAATCTCTGATTCTGTAATGTGAACTCTTGGTCCCAAAAGATACTGATTTCTCTAGCCCTGCCACCTTGAAAACTGATTTTAGTGTACACATTTTCTTTTCTAGATCATATTTACCTAGCTTTTATTCAAGAAAATATCTGCGTCCCACTTAGTTATTATAGAAACTAGTTCAGAGAGAGATCTCCTGAAATTAATATTAGAGCTTTTGTGTTTAGAAATATGTTTGTCTAAGAACAAGGGGTTTTAGAAATCGTAACTAGAGGTTAGATGACATTGCTTCTTAAGCTAATAGAGAAAAATCTAAAGTGAACTGAAGTGATCTTGGGAGGCAAACTGCTAGAAAATTCTAAATTATTGTTTGATTCATACCTTAAAAAAAAAAAAATTGTGTACTGAACAACAGCTATACTCCAGATTTTTTTCTAGGCATTGGGGGAGCAAACAAAGTAGACTTCAAAAATTCTTGTCTTCATGAAGCTTCCATTCTAGTAGGAGTCGTCAGGCAATAAACATAGTAAGTAAATTTATGTTAGAAAGTCATAAGTAGTATGAAGAAAAGTTAGAGAGTGGTAGGGAAATGTTTCATTTGTTTTGGGGCAAAGAGCAATGTTTAAATGAGTGATCAGGGTAAGCCTTATTGAGACGATTACATTTGTGCAAACACTTCATGTTAGTTTTTTCTCTCCCTTTTTTAAAAAATTTTTATTATGAAAGTTTTAAACGTTCACAAAGTTTAACGAACCCTCTTTTACTCTCTACCCAGCTTCTACATTTCAAAGCATTACTTTAATCAAGGAAGAAAAAATGTAAAAGGACAATCACCCAGGGGGCTCAAAACAGCAAATGCATACTGCTCCCCTTTATAAATATAGAAATGTTAAGCCTTGTATTTATTTATTTTTAGAATTCACAGAAATTTAAATACTGGAACTAAGAACAAAGAAAAGCAATGGGAAAGGGTGCTTCACTGTTTTCAAATTGCACAAATTTCCCCCTGGAGATTCTGATACAGTCTCTCACCCCCCCTTAAAAATCATTGTAAACAAAATAGAAAGTATAAGACTGCAAGAAGTAATACACAAAACAAAATTAAGCACAATGGAATTATTTTATCTGTGTATTTCTGAGTTGGTAAAGCAACTATCTTCCCTATTTTACAGAGGATAAATATGAGGTCCCCTCTCCCCACTCCACCCCCCAAAAAACCTGTCAGTTTATTCATAGAGATAGAGCTAGAACTAAAACTCAAATCTCCTGATCTCAGCCCAGTCTTTTTGGTAGCTCAGGTTGCTTTCTATAGAACAAGAAAGAAATAATTAGAGATTTATATTTTGGCACAAAGGTTATGATATTTTTAATATATCAAGTATTGAAACCAGTAAGTCAGTCAGCCCTAGCAAATTTTTAATTATGGAAAAAAAAATCCACAAGTTAGACACTTTGAGTTTAGCCAGGATATATTCTTTGTGTGGGTGTTTTCCTCCTAAGAAGTGGTGCTCACAAAACCTCTCAAAGCACATAGAATTTATTGTACACTTTATATTTTTACCAAGTTGAAATGTTTTGAGATTATAAAAGCAAAGTGCAATCAAGTCATGACTGAAATTTTCCTGATCTAGGATCTGGGTTTTATTTTTTTCTCGCTAGTGACTACTGCTCTTTATTTTCTTCTTGCAATAGAATTCCCTGAAACAGATTAGGTGGTGATTGAACTGAATTTCATCAAGGGTAAAGGGAAAAGCAACAAATCTGCTTTTATATATATAAATTATGGAGCTTTCTGTGAGGCATTCTTCTCGAAGTTTAATCTCTGACCTGTATGACTTAATAACTTTTTGTCTCTTAGAAGGGGTTTGGACTCAGTTGAAAATCTTGTACTTAGTTATCCACCGAGACTTGTAATGAGCCTGCATAGAGAACATTCTGGACTGGAAATATAGTAAGGTACCAAGGGCTTCAATTTGGCTACTGCCAGTAATTCAGAACCACCTCCCCACCCTAAGTGAGTAAAAAGATTTGATATATGAATGGTACGAATCTCCTGGTAATATTTTGGGTGTATATATGCTCCTGTGTGTTTGGAGAGTATAAAGAGTATTTACACTGAAGGCTCTTTTGTTGACTTTATTTATTTGAAATTCTTATTTTATTTGTAATGGCATGTGCATATTTTTATGATGCTAAATGCAATCTCTGTGTATACTCTTTGTATATATGTACATATTTGTAAATATATTGGTATGCAGTGATACAGTATGTGTATGTTGTATACCCGTACCCATTTTGGGCTGAATCTATTTAAGTTCTGTGAGGACATCATAGTAGCATTGTTCATGCTGCTGTAATTAGACTGTGGCTGTATCTCATTCATGAGCTTCTATTTTGAGGGGCTTGTGTTTGGGTAAAATGGGCTAATTTGGAATTGAAATTAAGATACAAAGATCTTAATAGAAAGCTGGACATTCTTAGCTTTAAAATTATCAACTTTCATTTAAATTGATGATAAATTAGTAATACAAACCTGAAAAACCTAAGTATGTGAAACTGAGACACCAGCAGGTTCTTAAGCGGTTCTTAAGCTATATTAGTCCTTTATTTTATTGATCTATAGTTGAGTATTATTACTGAGTAGTAACGTATTTATATTGAGAATCAAGGGGCTGTGGGAAAAAATTGCTTTGATCACATTTCAAAATAGATAGGAAAATGTCCTTTAAATAGGGAATATGTTCCTAGTTTCCATTTCAATACCTGATAATGAATTTTAATTAATTGTGGAACTTTTTTTTTGTTTTTAACCAATGTGTCTCATTTTATATCTGTCTCTGTGAGGCAGGAAAAGGGGCATTAGCTAGGATAAGGCTTTACCTAGGTGGGGTGGAATTTACTGAGGAACAGGAGGTTGTTAATCTGTATATTTGCAGCAGCTGTGATGAATTTAGTCCTGTCTTGGCATTTCTGACTGTAGATTTTTCTTATTGGAGCTGCATATCAAAGATGAGTGTGTTCATCTGAGAAAATGCTTCCAGTGAATAAAATGCCTCCAAGTTGTATTTCTTTGTCTCTATGAGACCACTTGTGTTTGCAAATTGATGATATATTCACACGAGGTAGGATTCTTAATATTACGTGCATGGCGTGCTATAAAATCTGGGCCTTCAAACCTCTACCAAAGATGATGGGTGGGGGAGGATAAGCGGATAGTAATTATGTGCAGTGCCAATTTGTGAATCTATGGAATATCACAGAGTATCTCCTCTCTTCACTGGGCATGTTTATTTGCATGGAAGCGTGTAAAAGATGTTTAATATACTTGAATACATTCACCGCAGAAATTAAGTAGAGATTATTTTTACATGATAAAATATAACTGCAAAGCAACTGTTTACTTCATTATTCTCCAGAGGATTAAATCTATCTGATCCAACATTAAATTACCTTAAAGGAGAAGTTAGAGTCAGGAGTTGATTTTACCACCCCCGAAATATTACATTTGCCTCATCATTGTACATAAAGTTATAAATGTTAAAATTTGGTAATGTTGCATTTCTGAAAAATCAGTGAAAATGTTCCTAGAGTTTGATGTTCTGTTTTAGTAACCAAATCATTTATTGCAATGGGAGAGTAGCAGAGCAGATGTTGTGCTATTTAAAATTCATGGAATTGACTCAGGCTCAATGTGAACATTGATTTGAGGAGCGTAGCAGCAGTAAGTGCAGTAGATGTGATTGACATTGTGAATGACCTCTGACTCTAACAGTTATAAAACCAGTTCCTTTGCAGTTAAATAAGGTAAGAATTGCTTAGACAACCAAGCCCTTTCCCCCTATTCTTAGACATTGATACTTTATACCTATTCATGTTGTACCTCCCATTCTTTCCTGGATATTCTGACCACTTGAATTTAAAAACAAATTTGTTTTTAAGGCAATTTGTCTTCCTTAATCTAGAATTTCAAAATATTATACTGTGCTCCAGCTTCACTGAGTTCTTGAACCAGACTTCTGAAGCATGCCTTGTGTTTAAGGAAAAATAATTGATGTGTGAATGGAATCAGCACCTATTGAAGAAAAGGGTGTCAGAAGGATCATGTAGGGGGCATGCCCTTAATTGGGGAAAGATAAATGTATTAATGTAACTAATTTGTTGGTGCCATAGAAATACTTCCTTTGGAACTCTCTAGATGTGAAATGTTCCAATTTTAGTATATGTGCTGCCAAAGCGAGCACAATGTGAAATGTTTTCTTAAGCTAAAATTGGTATTTTTCACTTATTAGTTTGATATAATACTGCCTTTTGAGAAGAATTCCATTTCTGTGTAACAGTTACTTAATCAGTGATTGAAGCACCATTTCTTAATTTTAAAATATTTTTGTTAATTTCTTGTTTTTTTAAAGTTATTTTTAAAGTTATCAAACTACTCGAAGCAGTGTGATTTTTTTAAAAAAACATATTTGAACAGTAGATCAGAGTTTGTAATAGTTTTGAAGTGTATTAATTCTGCACTCCAGATTTACTCAATCATAAAGCCTGAATTTGGTCACAGAACAGACTATAAATTGGGAATATTTTCCTATTTTGGTGGACAATTCCAGTCTCTATCCTAAGACAATCATCTTTTTGTGTGTAGTATTGTTTATTGAGACATTGGTAATTTCAGGGTCCATAGGCTTATGGAATGAAAGTTAGTAGACGGAGTAATTACATCATTTTCAGAATGTGACAAGAATTATAACTGGCCTTCCCATAGGTCTGCAGTAAACAATATTTAATATTTTGTTTTACTAATACTCTCTTTTGGAGCTGTTGTTAATGTCCATTTGTCCATGATTTAAAATTAAGATTAGTAAACATTGTGATTTGACCCATCAGTTTTGTCAAACATTAAATCAGTACAATTAACCATTGTAAAATGTGAAATGATTATATGATTATCCTAAAGTAAATATTTCCAAACCATAGAGAAATAACCACTGTATTTTTAAAAATCTTATTCCTATCCTCCTTTGCATGTTACTGATTTTTTTTCTAACTTATAAACATGTGTTGTGATACATTAAAAATCTGCAAGAAAAATTGCTTAAAATGTTTTAGGGCAATGAGAATTTTTATTACTATTTCTTGAAGAATGAGTTTTTTAAACTCTTTATCTTTTATTAAAAAGAACTTTTAATGGTTCAGTAAAATATTTTAGGACTTTGTGTTCATAGCTTTTTATATAGTTATCTGGGTACATTCCTTTTGTCACATAGACCATATGGCTAGTTCTCCTTCTGTTTTGTTTGTTTGTTTGTTTAATAAAACTTGCCGTTCAACAATCAGAAAGTCTTACATTTTGGAGGCTTCTTCTAGTAGAGGTAGAAAGGTCTTAGATATTAGGAAAGGCGGGTATAGTGTCCTAACATTTTAATAGTAGAGCTTACAAGTGAAGAAATTTATCCAAATAGGTTATCTTCAATGTGTAGCATCAGTACAAATAGTAGTTTCATTAATCATTGAATCTGATGAAGCAGTTATAAGTCATCTCTTACTTTGTGCAAAAGATTATTGTCATTTCAGGCCACATTATTTTCTCTGAGCAGTTTCCATTGTAAGGTTGAATATCTTTTTCCCCTGAAAATAATGGTGAACCTATTGTCTATGTTATGGATATTAGGCAGAAATGCACTTGTTTCATTCATAGCAGAAATTACATTTGGAGAGTATAATTACTTGATTTTCTAGTGGTGTGAAATACTTTTTTAAAATTGTGCTTGTCTGTAACTGAAATGTTATAGAATTGTAACACTTTAGGGAATGTAGAGTTGTTTTAGCTCTTCTCGAGAATGAAGCACAATAATTTTAATGTAACAGTTCTTATCCAAGTGCTGCTAATCTGTCGTGCAAATAATGAAGCTGTTTGGTTGCCTATCTAGCTATTTGCAGATCACTGTCATCCTTGAGACAGTCTAGTTGCTCATTTGTATTAAATTTTGGGTACTGTGAGTTAATACTGTAGAACAAAATCCATTAACTCAGCTCTGTGAGACAGCAAACCATTATATATATATTATCAGTAGAGTAAACTCTGAAGGGACTATTTACTACCAATGACTAAGGGGGGAAATTATATTGTCAATATCATTTGACTTGACCATTTGTGGCATTGTAAAAGTCTTGTCTGTTGTGTTTCTAAATTGCTTTAGCCAGACATACTCTTAAGGATGTTTCTGTTACGTTCCTTTTCAGCAGCCTCTTTTTGCTTTGTTTCTTACGGTTAATACTTCATAAATTTTAGAAATCAAGAGGTTATTGAAACATTTTATTTTCTTGAGTTCATCACTTTTGACTCTTGTATAAGTGATCTGTCATAAAGGATAGTAAGCCTTTCACTAACTACTTCACTAACTGAATTTCAGAGTAAACACTGTGATTCTTCAGATTGGATTCAGTAGGCCCCTGTCTTTCCAATGTTTTCTTCTGTTATATTGTGCCTACCACCTTGAGGGCACTTAAAATACTAGAGGATGGAAAGTTAAACATTTAGTAATTTTGATGTTCACTGAATAACCAGATTACAGAATATTTGATTTTTGTTGTCAGTGTATTGAAAGCATTTTTACATTGGTAAGTGTTCTCTAGGAATGTGACTACATTCATCAGGTGTGAACTCTTGTAAATGAATTTTGTATCTTGAATTCACGTATATATTAAGTGTACCATCAATATAAAAATAAACATTATTTGCTTAAATTTTTTGTACTTAACAATTGTTGACAACATAAGTGCTAAACTTACTAGTTTGCTTGCTCCTTTAATGCCTCAGACATTTTAAACTATTTTGGGGTTGGGGATTCAATGCTATTCTAGTTTGTAGATTTCTTCCGAGTCCTAGTTTTGGTTTTCTCCCCGTCCCTGCTTCTGGTGGCCAGAACTGGGACACACAGAGGGAGGGGTTGTTTCTGGGGAATCGGGTGGAAGCTGCTGACAGTTGGGTCTGGGGCAAGAACAAGAGCAACTCCAGTTTGGAATGCTTGGCTTGGTTGGCACTGAGGAGTCTAGAGATCTGATGTAGGCTACTAATTTGTCACTAACTCTGTACAAGGCAGTTTTACCTCTGGACTTGGCTTCCTATGTTAAAAATGGGAGCCCCGTTAGTGAAATGAGTGTAGCGGGCTGCCACCAGCGTGCTTTTTAACGAAATCCAATATATCTGAGTGCAGTAATATACTAAGGATATGACTTTGGAAACTTCTGTCAATGGTACATGTCTGTCCTGGGATGCAACATAAAACGTGTAACACGAGGCGTGAGGTCCCAGCACTAATTGATGGAGCCACCGAGCGGCACGAACTGGGAGCGATCACCTACTCAGGAGAAGGCAGCTGTGCAGGGTGTGGGAGTGGGGCGCAGGGGGAGGGCTGGCCCCGCGCAGCCGCCGCGTGGGGTTTCTACCCGCGCAGCACACGCGGGCCCCACCACCAACTGGGTTCTTTACCTTTTTCCACGAGGCTCCTCCCACTTACCCCGCTCCGCATCGTCTCCTTTAAAAAAAAAAAGAGAAAGGCTTCGGCCACCCAGTCACCATTCGTGGGACTGGCCGCTTGCTGACGTGGCGGTCCGGCCCAAGGGAGCGCCCGCGCCCGCGCCCTCCAACCGCCGCCCGCAGCTCACTCGGTCGGCCGCGGAGGCCGCTCTGGGGCGCATGCGCGCGGCGGGGCGGCCCCACGCGCGAGCCACTTCCGGCGCGCTGGTAGAAGTGCGGTTCCGGGTCGCTGCTCCTCTCGCCGGCCGGCCGTGGGGGCTGGTGACGCGCGCGGCGTTCACGGGAGGCCCGGGAGGCGGGGCTCTGCGGGCTGCCCACAGAGCGGCAGGTGCGCGGGTGGGGGTCGGAGACGGGAGCAGGTCCCTCCTTCCTGCAGTGGCCTCGGTCTGCCCCCGAGGCGGCCCGGACGGGGTCGACCCAACACGCAAGGCGGGGGGCGGTACCGGGGTGCTGAAAGGGCGCGGGTGGGGACTGGGGCGGGCTGCCCGGCCTGGGCGTCTGGAGCCTAGGGTTCCGGGAGCCACCCCGCTCGACCTTTGACAAGTCACTCCTCTCTGGGTCTCAGTTTCCCTGCTGTCCAAAGGGGGAGATGTGGGGTCCCTCCCTTCTTTGACAGTCCACGCACGGGCGGGTCTGGAAGGAGCCTGAGTGAATGAGAGCCAGACTGCCATGGCAGGTACCTTGCCTGCCTTCCTGGGCGATAGGCAGCGGTCTTTGACCTAACGTAGCCATCCTTTTTCTCGGCGACTTTCTTAGTACTCGTCCAGGCTCCGGGGTCGGGCCAGGTAAACTGTGTGGCTGTCAGAACCGACTGAGAAATAAATACTGGCCCTGGGAAATCTTGATCTCATTCAAGTTGTTTTGCTCAGGGCTCCCGACGCGAAGTGAATTTAGGCATCTACTGCAGGGAGAGGTTCTATTGTTTGTACCTGTAGGTGAAACCCTTACGCAAATCAACAAATGCAAAGGAGACCCGGGTGAGGGAGGGTAGCCCCCTGGGGGTTGTGGCAGTGACAGATTTTCCCCGTCTCTCCCTTCATTCCTCTCTCCCCTCTTCCACTTCCAACCCCCAACATTTTGGCCTTACACTTCAAAGGAAATAGCCAGTTCATTTTATCTTTGTCTTTACGCAGGACAGAATGCTTTGACTGCCAGTCTGTTTTAAATCTAGTAGATAATCCAGGTGAGTAGGTGGTTTACAGGCTTTGAAGGTAAAGTTTTTGAAGAATTGTACAAATTTAAATGGATGATCTGAAGCGGTAAGACATTTGCAGATTGTAGGAAGCAGAGCTTGGGTAGCCTCCACAAAACATGAAAAGTTACGGTTGGAACCAGAATATTAGTGTTTCGTACACCACTGCGAGGAAAAGATGTTTGAATCTCGAATATCATGTAAAACATTCTGAAGAAAAGAAACCGATTTGAAGTAATTTTAATCATCCTTAAAGAGAACCATACAGCATTTGCAGGAAACGTTTAAGGATATCTGATACCTACATAATGTAATTGTCTGGCTTGCCTGGTCTTTTCCTGGTTGTCAGCATTTTCTAGTTAACAGCTGATTGTAAACCATCCTGAAACACTAGAACATAACACTTTTTCTCCAAATTACATTATATGTTTTTGTCTTCATCTAAAAAAAAAAAAAAAAAACAAAAAACAAAAACCCCACCAAACTATAGTTAATATTGGGAGACGGATTAAAAAGCATTACGTGTTGTTAATGTTTTCCCTGGAAAACTCTATTTAATGTGTTATATGCCATAGCCAACATGTTGTAATTTAAAAAAAGACTGAGGACTTGTGAGTCATAGTCCTGAGTTCAAATACCAGCCCTGCCACTTAATCACACCATCTTTGGCACATTACTTCACCAACTCAGGACTGGATTTCCTTATCTGTATATGAATATAAAGGACCCGAGTGCTTTTTAAATGTTTAGTAATTGTGTTCTTTTAAGTATACATGCAAAATTATGAAATGTAATTTTGAAACCTGAAGCTTAGCCTAGCAACTCAGCTCTCTTTCATCTAATTTACAGATACTGTGTTGCCATAGGTCCTTGGCCTACATTTAAGGGGGAATGCAGCTAGCTTGGATGTCTGAAGCTTTTTAGGCACCTCTCGGAATTCCTGGTTGCTGGCCTAAGGGCCACTGTGGTGGTTCAAGAGTGGTCATCAGTGCAGGATAGCCACACAGCAAAATGTTTGCAAAACTAAAGAAGAAAATTGCAGAAGAGACTGCTGTCTCCCAGAAGCCAGGAGGTGCTACCAGGATCCCACGGTCGGTGAGCAAGGAATCGGTTGCCTCTATGGGAGCCGACTCAGGAGATGACTTTGTAAGTATCTTCATGAGTTTTTAATGTTTGCTACTGTCTTAATATATTTTTAAAATAATATTTCAGGGAATCCTTCCAATAAGTATTTTCTTTTAAGCTTGCAGGATTATTTATAGTTTATGATGCTTCTTATTCTGAGGTGCTTTTCCATATTCTCTGCATTGTCCTCTTGTACGTTGTCTTCGTGTACTCTTTTTCCGTCTATGTACCTTTTCATTTTACATTTCATTTCTCAAAATACTTCAGCCTGTTGTCTCTGCAGACGTACATACTTTTTAAGTAATTGTTGCTTGACAAGGTCTCCCTGAGTTGGCGGTGTGCCAGAGTGCACTCTTTTATTAGGAAAGTTGGTGGAAAGATGGCACTGGTGACTGCAGTATGTCCCTTATTTGTAAAGAACCTGTGGTTGGAAAGATTTCTAAAAATGAGAATGCTGCTGTGTTAGGTTAGGTAAATGTCATGCCTTAGGATTAAAGTGCGTCTTTGGCATATGACAGGATCCTCTTAAAGTCAGATAACTTTTTAAAAATGATTTGTAATTCTTGATATATGTAAAAGAATGTATATAATGTAAATGTAAAGTATAAAAGTGAATGCTTGTTAACCTGCACCTATCCAAAAAGAACTAGAACATTATCAATCCTGTTAAAGCCACTTGTATGGTCCTTTCCAAAACCCTTTCCCCCTCCGTCCTCTCATAACCACTATCCTAAATGCTGTGTTTATCATTCCCTTGCTTTTTAAAATATCCTACCAGAAATGTATGTATTCATAAACTTGAATATATGTATATATTCAAAAAATGTGTTGTTTAATGTTGCTAAGTTTTGGACTTTATAAAAATAGTATACTATAGTCTTCTTGGACTTCCTTTTTTTTTTTTTTAGAAACTCAGCGTGTTTCTGAAATGCATCTGTTTTACACGAAGCTTTGGGTCATTTATTTTTACTGCTGTATAAGATTCCATCATTTGAAAAGGCCACAGTTTATCTCTGTTTATCCCTGGTGATAGACACTTGAGTTGTTTCCATGGTCAGATGAGTCTTCCTTCTCCTTTCTTATGCTACCTGAATGGATCAGATTACATGGCAGAAGCTATCAGGTTATTGGGGTGGAACAATAAGATTGCCAGATCTAAATTATCATTGGCGTCTATATGTAACAGGAAGTATGAACACACATTTGATCACCAGGCTGAAGGAGATAGTTTTAATGCTGAATTCTGTGGCAAAAGTACCTGCCTTCCCTTCGTGCTAACATGCTAAATGAGGACTCTCACCTCAGATGTATTCCAGATACACAGATTTGTCTGAATTCAGGAAATGCTTGGCTCTGAGACTTCTAAAGTAACCTATTTGAACTTACCATATTCTCACTCCCTGTCTTCAGACCCTTGTATCACACTGCGTGTGTTTCTCCAACCAGATGTTTTTTTCCTCTGGTATCTTAAATTCTAAAACCAACAAAACTGAATTCATTAACTCCATTTTCACATGTGCACCTTCATCCTCCAAAATCACCAACAGGAAATCTTGGAGGCATTTTAGACTCTTCCCTCCTTCACTTTTTGATGTCCAGTCAACAAGTATTTGGCTTCCATCTCCTAAATATCTCAAACTTGCCTTCTCCATTCCATTTACTAGTAGTTCATTTCCTTCCATTTTTTTCTAGGCTGTCTTTGTTTCTTGGACAAATGTGACCCCAGTAACTCCCAAAAGCAGATCTGTTCAGGTATCTCCAATGCTTACAACTCCTCAGTGGCTTCCCCATCATCTTCAGGAGGAAGTGCAAACTCATTAGTATAATGATAAACTCTCATGGTCTTATCACAGCTTCCTTACCCAGCCTCTTCTCACTCTACTTTCCTACATCCTGTGCTCCAGCCATATTGCACTTACTGCGCTTTCTGGAATGGACAACATTCCTTCGTTCTTACAAATGTTTGCATATGCTCTTTTCTCTCTCTGGAATATCTCCTATTTTCTCCTTTCACTTTGGTGTCCTCTGACATACTCTTGTCCATCCTACAAGATTGGGCTCACGTTGCTTCCAGGAAGGCCCCTTGACCTTTTATCCTTTTTGGCTGAATATGGTTCCTGGTCTCCTTCTTACCTCTATAAGACTACCTATTATACTGCATTGTTGTTGATGATTTGCTTGTTTGTCTCTCCCACTAAAACGGGAAGTTTTATGAGACACAGTAGAGTGTAGCACTTGAGAACTCAGGTCAGGTTATGGAGTCAGACCTGTATTTGCTTCCCTGCTCTGTTATTGTGTGACTTTAGGCAAATTCCTTCACTTTTTATGCCTTAGTTTCTACATCTGAAAAACAGGGATAGGAACTGTACCTGTCTTTATTAAAGTATGTGTGTTAGGGGACCCCATTGTTCACCCCAAGGTTTGATTATTCATGAGGAGGACTCACAGGACTCAGCATATAGTTCTACTCTCTGCTATCATTTATTATGGTAAAAGGATCCAAAGCATAATCAACCAAGGGAAGAGGTGTATGGGGCAAAGCCTGGAGAAACCGGGCACGAGCTTCCAAGAGTCTTCACCCAGTGGAGTTACATAGGACACACTTAACTCTCCCAGCAAAGATTTGTGACAACACAGGTAAAATGTCCACCAGAGAAGCTCATTAGATATTCAGTCCCCAGGGATTTTATTGGGAGATAGTCAGGTAGACACCTCTCCCTAGCATTTATCAACACTACAGACTCTCAGAAGGAAAGGTGTTCAGCATAAACCATATTTTCTTGTACAATCAGTTTAGGTACAGTGAGCCATTTTTATCAGGAATAGTGGGAACCCGTGCAAAAATCTAAGTTCCCATAGGCCAGCCAAGGGCTAAGCTTACAAGCAGGCCTTGCTAAGGACAGCAGTCTCAGGCCTATGATATTAACTCTTTTTCTGCAAAATATGTAAAACATTTTGTAGTATAGTGCCTGGCTCTTAACAAGTATTTCATAATTAGTGGTCGCTGCAGCTGCTGCTGTTTTAGGAAAGGACTCTTTGTTTTACCACTATTTCCAATGCTTAGCACAATGCTGAGAATAGGCTGTCTCACTAACAGTAATAATCATAGCTTCTACTAATAATACACGACATGTATTAAAACTAATTATGTGCCAGGCTCTGTTTTAGGGACTGGACAAGGACTGATTTATTTAGTCCTCATCACTGTTCTATGAAGTAGACATATCTGTTATAATCGTTTACATATGAGGAAACCAATGCACAGACAAGTTGGCTAACTGGCCCAAGTTGTTATACTTTGTAAGAGGTGAAGATGAGACTTTAGCCTGGGCCTTCCACCTCCAGAGACTCCCTCTTAATTATACACTATACAGAATCTCAGGAAATGTTGGATGGGCAGGTGGCTAGACAGGTAAGTGAATATTTAAAATTAATTGTTCAATTACCTTAAAGACATTTTGGGAATAAAATAGAGAAACATGCTAGATATTAGCTACTATTATTTTTAATTTTGTTAGGTGTGATAATGGTATTGTGATTACAAAGGAAAATGTCCTTTTATTTTAGAAATGTTTTTCAAAGTACTTAGGCTGAAATGTCATGATGTTTGTTATTTAAAGTACTTTGGTAAAATAAAAACTGATGAAGCAAATATAGGAAAATAACAGCAATTGCTAAAATAGATAGAGAATGTTCATTAAACACCATTCTCCCTACTCTTATGTATTTTTAAAAATTTTATAATCAAAGGGAAAAAGATAAAGCAAGTTATTTAGGAGCAATAGTAAGCCGTATCCAAAGTAATAAAAGTGCCCATATGTTTTAAGACAATGTAGATTGTTGGGGAAAGTTGATGACTCATTAATATATTGATGTATTGAATACGTATTATCTGCTAAGCTTTTTGATGCGTTTTAGAGCTTTAGATTGATATCCCTTTGTTTTGTAGATGAAGATAGCGAAACTATCAATGTCAATGATTGTGTTTCTTGATCACAGACCAGCCTTTGATCCCTTACTAAAGAAACTTCTCTTTCTCCCAGGGCATTACCTTTGGAAAAATAAAGTGATTTCCCTTTTTGTCACTGAAAACATATTTTTTGTATTATGTACTTGGTACATAATTATGATATAATGGATTCCAATAGCATGTGTATACACACACACACACACTTTATCTGTTTAGCGTCTTGTATCTCCTTCACATTATAGATGGAGCTAGTGTTGCTTCTACTTTACAGTAGAGAAACTAGGCCCCAGGTGAGTTAAGAAGCTTTTCAGAGATTACAATTAAAGTATAACCAAATCTAAAACAACAGTGATCGCTTTCTGGTTCAGTATTGTGGTCTCACACTATTGAAAACCCATGTATGAATACCACCTCTTCTTGTGTCTATCTCAACAGGCTTCTGATGGAAGCAGCTCCAGGGAAGATCTTTCCTCTCAGCTTTTGAGAAGGAATGAGCAGATACGGAAACTAGAGGCCAGACTTTCTGGTATGTCTAAGAACTCATACAAAGCAAACACAGGACATTTGCCTTGCTTGACCCACTCTCCCTGTAAAATAGCCTTATAGTTATTTTGACATTTTGATCTTCGTAGTCAAAAAGGTGTGATTTGTACCCCTTTTGTTCCTTTCTTTTGTTAGTGTACTAAATAGTGTATATTCAAAACTGAGTTTTAAGATTTAAAAAAAAAAAACCCTGCTCCTGCGGTTTCTAGCCATGGGTATAAAAGGATTAAAAGTATATGCAGAATAGCTATGACTGTCTTTTAGCCATTAGCATAGCCTGCTTTCGGTGCAGAGGGGTACAAGGTACCATTTACAGGGAATGGCCACTGGACGTTAGGCCCTGCAGCACTAGAGGGCCTCGGTGTTGCACTAGAGGGCTATGTTGCCACTTGTTACAGCTACACATCACCTATGTTAAGTGTCATTCTGGCCTTTGGGCCACTTTTCAGTAATATTTCTAACTTCAACACCTATGTATTATGGAAGCGGTAACTCTCATTATGTCTTTTGTATGCACTTTGTAGTTTATAGAACTGCCATTATATCCTTTGCCTGAGCAGGGCATGTTTATTAATGAGTTGTGAGTTCTTATCTTTCAAAATTTTGAAAGCTTCATCCTGGTAAGTGGTCAGTTGCTCTTGTGTTTTTGTCCCTTGGCTTTATGCCCATTTTATTGGAGTGAAAGCAGTAAACTACAAAATTCACCAAATCGTATGCGAAATATCTGTGTTTGTACAGTTACCAAAAGTCCATAGTATAGCTCACAGCCACAAAGTAGTTCATTATCTCATTTTGTCCTCACTATGGCCTTATTAGGCTTAGCGAGGTTAAGGTCACACAGGTAGTAGGTGGTAGAGCTGGGATCCAAATTCAGATTTGCTTGGTGCTGGAGTCTGTACTTTTAAATTACCATCTGCTTTGAACTTAATTGTTACCATCCTGTTACCCCTACCCTGAAAAATGTCAATAGCAAGTGAAATAACTTTACATTTGGTTAATGCTGTGGGGGAAGCTACAAAATAATATGTACCCTCCCGAGAACAGACAGAAGAATAGTTTGGGTTTAACTTATGTTAGAGAAGAAGAGACAGGGACGAGAACTGACATTTATTGAGCCCACTTAGGTTCTGGGTATTTTCCTGTAGGTCAGGATGAATAACAACAACAGTAGCAGCTACCTTTTATTGAGCAGTATGTGCCAGGTGCTTACAGCATATAAAACCTTAGTTTATTATTTAATACATTCTTTGAGGAAGGTACAATTAATCTCACTTGATAAATGAAGAAACTAATACTTAGGATCAATAATTTGCTTAAGAACTGACAGAGTTAGGATTTGAACTAAAGCCTGTCTACTTTTCCACGGTACCATACTATCTTTGGCACTCAGGTAATTCTGACTTTGACCTGAGATGGCAACTCAGTTTCTATGTAGAAAGGAAGCTGACTTTTCTAGAGCATAAAGTACTTTCACTGTATAGACAGTACTGTGGTAAGGTATTTGCTATTGCCCTAACCACTGTTACTCAGTTGTATGGACTGTAAGTGAGCTACTTAATGAGTCCCGTTTGATCCAGCCTGCTAAACCTGGAAGGGGAAATGAAAACTGAGATTTGAAACTAAGTAGTAAGATAATACTGGTTTTCATAGCAGAGCATTTCTAATGACCAGACCAGGCCCAATTCTTGTTCTTTATCAAGGCTAAATGAATCTGCCTGTTTGTATTCACCATTTACACCGTGAAGAGTTTGTACTGTACCTGTTTGCCTGTGTTGTTCATTGTTAACGGGAGGCTGTCTGTCTAGCTTTCCTTAACAGGAAAGGTTTTCATGCTGAGAAAATCATCATCATTTTCACTCATATTTTTAATTAACTTCCTTTCCTGATGTTTGTCCATTCCTGGTATGTGCGTCATCGTCCTCACCCAAGACTATGCTGAACAGGTCCGAAACTTGCAGAAGATAAAAGAGAAGCTTGAAATTGCATTAGAAAAACACCAGGATTGTATGTATTTTTTTTCCCTGTTTTTTTCAATCTTTTTAGGGTTTAGTTATTTAAAATGAAACAGTAGTGTATGACTAAGTTTGTCCTTTGTCATAGTGCAAATCTTTATTTTACAAGTAGTGTACAGTATGTCTTAATCAGGTTGATATAACTTGTTTGATATTTAGTAGCATACAACTTGTGTTTATGTTGACTTATGGTCATGCTTCTTAGATGGTTATTGTGTGTATCGGCTTCTCTCTGTCCAAATGACCATTTTATTGGCTGCTCTTAGATTTTAGTAAAACTTAGTGCCTGGCCTTTGGGCCTAGATTGGGAGACTTCGATTCTCATCATAGCTTCATTGCTGCTATGTTCAGTAACGGGGGGAAATCTCTGTCATCGCTCCTCCAACAATAGAGCATTTTGTTTAGTCTCACCGAAATCATACATTCTCCTTTGGGTTCAATCGAAGAAAGATACTAACAGAAGTGGAAATTTATTTTCTGTTGATATACTAACATTTTTTTAAAGGAAAACAAAGTGAAGGAAAGGGTTTTTTGTGTGTGTTGCTTTGTTTTGATTTTTGTTTTTAATTCTGGTAAGTGGGAAAGCCATCACTTAACAACAGCATTGTTGTTTTCTGGCAATTTACCTAACTCAGAGTTCTGTCATTCCTTTGAGCATCTCCTAAATGTATATGTTTGACTATTACAAAAAACAAAAACAACAGGAAACAAAGAAATAAGAAACTGTGATCTATTACTAAGGCCAAAAGATTCTGGGAAAGTCGAGGTGGATCAGATTTTTCCCAGTCTCAATTCACTTATGTGACCTTAGTCTTTTTTGTTAGGTAACAAATTGTAAAGTAATCACATGGGCTATTTGTCATGCTGTTTCTGAAATGTTTCCATATCTCAAATAGAGCCTCTTTGTTAACAGCTTCCATGAGGAAATTTCAAGAGCAGAATGAGACATTCCAAGCCAACAGAGCCAAAATGGCAGAAGGACTGGCTTTGGCATTAGCCAGAAAGGACCAGGTATTTAATATGTGACACTGCCTAAGACTGGTGGAAAGATTTCACTTACTGACATGATTTCAAAAACCATGACATTAACCTGGTAGAAAATATTTACAATCTAGGAGGAAAGGAATGCTATATAAGTTCTTTGAGATTTCAGTTGGCCTCAGGATGGGAAATTATCAAGAAAATGTATAGTTATAATCATGAAATGTGTCCAGAATGTGAGCGTATCATTCTACAACTAAGTAGCTTTGTGAAATGGAGAAGGGAAATACTGTATCCATAATCTGGTAGCACACCCCACAGTAAGGGAAAAGGTCTCTGTCCTGTAAAAACCTGTTTCAAAACCTAGACCCAAAACACTTGCCTTTTATAGTGGAGAAGATGCTATCTAGCTAGCATCATACATGATGACATAGTTGTCAACAGCTCTATTCTCCAATTTCTTCAATTCCAGCCAGCTAGGTAGGAGGGAATTTCTATAATCTCATTAGAACCATGCATCGAAAATGCTGAATGAATGACAATAAGAAATGAAAATAATGCTATTATGTGTTATCACAATAAAGTATATTTTGTTTAATGGCATGTTAAACTTAAGCATCAAGGTGTTATTACGATAATTCTGACTTATTAAGACAGGGTCACTATGATATTATGTTGCATTTAAGAAAATCTATAATTTACCTACAGTAGGTGGGGTGGTTGGTTGGTTGGTTTTTTAGTGTATAGTTGTCATCTAGGACATTACTAGTCAGAAAAAGATCATTCACCAATACTTAGTGAATATCTATGGTATGAGTGTATATAAATGAAGAAGTAACCTAAAATTGGTGGATTTGGATTTTAGGCACTTGAGATGTGGCCTTTTATACCATTGGATATTTTTCCCCCTATTGTATGATTTGTGTGTAAGGGACATAATCCCTTTAATTTATACCAGATGGCATAAAACATATTGGTAAAATCAAGATGAGAAGGAAAGTAATTATTAGGGGCTGCTGAAGACCCTCCCCTTCAGTAAATTAATTTCTTTTTTTTTCTTTTTTTTAAGGTTTTATTGGGGAAGGGGAACAGGACTTTATTGGGGAACAGTGTGTACTTCCAGGACTTTTTTTCCAGGTCAAGTTGTTGTCCTTTCAGTCTTAGTTGTGGAGGGCGCAGCTCAGCTCCAGGTCCAGTTGCCGTTTTCTAGTTGCAGAGGGCACAGCCCACCATCCCTTGCGGGAGTCAAACTGGCAACCTTGTGGTTGAGAGGACTCTCTCCAGCCAACTGAGCCATCCAGGAGCTCAGCGGCAGCTCAGCTCACGGTGCCGTGTTCAATCTTAGTTGCAGGGGGCGGAGCCCACCATCCCTTGTGGAACTCGAGGAGTTGAACTGGCAACCTTGTGGTTGAGAGCCCACTGGCCCATGTGGGAATTGAACCGGCAGCCTTCGGAGTTAGGAGCATGAAGCACTAACTGTCTGAGCTACCAGGCTGGCCCAGTAAATTAATTTCTAAACATCAACTGAAGAGTCACCAACTTGGCTGGTCCCAGCGACCCATTCCCAAGAAATTATAAGAGTAATCATGAAAAAACACTCAGGAATAAGCTGAAAAGCTGTATCAGAACAGCAGAGATAGCTTTGGGTGCTCTGCTCAGTAAAAATCTTCAGGCTTATGTTTGTGTTCTAGAATTTTATGCTAAGTTCATTTTCTTCTTTTAGGACTCTTGGTTTTTTAAATATTGAGCTAACTTCATGGGTTATTTTTTTTATTTGCTATTTTGTTTGGTTGGTGGGTTGCTTTGAGGGTGGGGGTAGGTTGTTTTGTTTTCTGAAAATCTTGATATTACTGATACTCTTCCCTGGAAACTGTACTTTTTTGTTGTTTTAGGAATGGTCAGAAAAAGTGGATCATCTTGAAAAGGTTAGTTCATCTGTATTTTTGTTTCGTTATGAATGTTGGCCTCTTTGGTGGGGCTTGGAAAATCGTTTCTCCAGTGCACTGATTGCTGTACCACTTCTTGGAAGCAGGGTACTGGATAATCAAACACTGACTTGAAAAGCTCTTGTCCTCCCCTTTGTTGGTGGGTATGCCCTCCCAATATACATGGACATATGTACTTTTCACCCTTCTCCTACCTTTGTCTGCGTACCTGAAGACTGATAGGCCCTGCATCAGTAGGGCTCCATTGCTTTCTGGCTTCTGATTGGGTTTCGCCAGTGGGGAACATGAAAAAAAACCTCTATGTGGAAGAAGAGTGTGTTCAGGGTGTTTATTCCCCCAGCCTTCTCCATATGGGATCCCTTCAGGTAGTTGTATCCATGGTCAAAGGTCACAGCTTCAGTGGGACTTTTGGTTTACCCTCTTGACATAGTTTCTCTCTCTGCGTTTCTTGTAACCTCTTCATCTCTTTGTCCCTTCATGCCCAACTGTTACTACCACTGTTAACTTTTCTCTTTTGGGTTTTCTTACCCTGCCCCACAACTTTGAAAAGTCCTTTTATTAAACTCTTCTCAAAATACCTAATTCAAGTCTGCCATCTGTTTCCTGCTAGGTCCCTGATTGACAGACACTCTGGTAACATTAGGAAGATTTTTGAGGAGGCCTTGGGGAAAGAGGGCATTTCTCCAGGCTCAGCATTGAGGAGATAAGAGAACCTCCTGGCTAGACTCAGATGAGAAAAATTGATTATTCTAGCACCATAGCTTGTCTAACACTGAATGCCTAATGTAATGTATTCCTGGCTCCCAGACATGAACAGGAAGATGACATTTCAAACCTACAATTAGAAACATATTTGAATTTAAAATAATCAGTAGTCAACGCCCTCAGGCCAAATTATATGCAGCAATCTTATTCATTCCTTGTTTTCATTGAGTACTCTTCATGGTAGAAAAATTATTTGTTAGATTGATATATTCAGTTGCAAAATATATTTACTGTTGATTTTATTAAACAGTTGAGTTTTATTATTGCTCCATTCTTGAGATAAAACATCAAGTTAAACCAGCGACTTTCTTTGTGTGTTCTGTAGAAATCTGATTATTAAATCAGAATTCTTTAACACGTTTATATAAGAAAAAAATTACAGAAAAGTCAGTCTATCGCCCGAAGAAGCATGTGTCTAAAAAAAGGCTCCCAACATGGTGTTAATAGTGGTCTTTTTAAATATGGTGTATGAGTCATATTAAAGTTTTCTTATGCTCTTGCAATTATAGCAGTTGAAATTCTCATTGGACTATTTTTTTATCTTTTAAAATTATGGTAAAGGGGGATCCATATAGGACTGAACTAAATAAAACCTACTTTAGTTCACTAAGGAGATTGTTCTCTTTCCCCCTCACCCCACAAAGGAGTGTTGGGAAATATTTTAGACCAGGAAAGAGTAATGACACACCTATGTAGGTCTTTGAAGCCACTGTGGTTTTTGGAAATGTTATTTTTAGACTTTTTAAATTTCTTCTCATTCAAGAATTGGAAATTGCAACAGCAGGGTTTGTTCTTATGAGAATCCTCTCGGGAAGCTAAGTAAATTGTAACCTGCTGACACCAGTCATGTCTACTTTTTGTTGACTTGCTACCTGAACTTGTTAACTGAACTCAGTTCTATTATACTTAAGCGCATCTAATTTTTTAAGGGCATTCAGTTGTACTCCAGTTATTCATGTTATTTAGCCAGTTGAGTCTGTCACTGAGAATAGACATGTAAAATGTTTATCTGGAATTGCTAATCAAATTTAAGACTTTAAAGTGTTAAGTAATTGTTGCTCTTATTCCCCTTATTCACAACTATCATTTAAAACATATTTATTTTTAACTTAAAGAATTTGTAGATAATACCATATTGGTCATATTACTGTACAGCTTCCTGTTATCAATGTATTATTGTCTACTGACAAGAGATTTCCTTAAGATTTTTCTTTATTAAGACTTCGGCTTACATAATATGGTTTCTAATGAGTTGCCTGAGTTGATGTCATCTTCTTCCAAACAGGAAAAAAGGTTTCTGACAGCTCAATTACAGGAAATAAAGAACCAGAGTCTGAATCTTTTCCAAAGACGAGATGAAATGGATGAATTAGAGGGGTTCCAGCAGCAGGAACTAAGTAAAGTAAAGCACATGGTGCGCATTTTTGTTTTAGTAGCTAAATGCTGAATAGATTATTAATGATTCTGAGTTGCTAGTCATCACTCTGTAAGTGCTGATAAACATGCCCCAGTAGTCTTTGATATTAATCACACTCATATGTTTTTCAGTTTATTAAAGTGGAAGAGTTCTGTTTGAAATCTGTTTCTTTTTCTTTTATTTCTGTTTAACTACTGGGCCACTTAAAAGCTCACAAAAATGTTATAAAAGTTTCTCTTATTGGTCCATATTTTTTAAAATTATATTTCTTAGTAGTGGCTCAATGAAACTTTATCTTTACATCAGCTTTTAAAAAAAGAAGAAAGTTTGGGGAAAATGGAGCAAGAGTTGGAGGCACGAATCAGAGAACTTAGTCACACTCAGGAGGAGTTGATGACTTCCAATCAGATGTCATCAGACTTAAGGCAGAAGCTAGAAGAATTGCAGAGACACTACTCAGCGCTGGAAGAGCAGAGGTTCTTGCTTGGTCTGTGGGGCCCCTGAGAAGCGGTGTTCGTGTAACCCTGGCTATGGCCCACCCCACTTTTCCCCATTGCTCATTGCAGCACTTTCCATCTCAGCTCTGACAAAGGCTTCTGGGCTTGTCCTTACCTGCCTAGGGCTCAGGATGCCCCCACACCCTTCACCTGCCTAAGCTCAGAACCCCTCCAACCCCGCTGAGCAATTCATTGTTTTAGTTTCTGAGCCAAAGGCAGATCGGGATTTCTTGCTTAAACCTGGGTGGAGTTTTTCTCTTTGGGCTTCTGCTTCAGAGAGCCAAGGAGTCTTCTCCAATGATAACCTTCACTTGACTAATGTCTGCAGCCCTGATATGCAAAGAACCATCTGTATTTTTCCTGTGGAAGACTGTCTTAGATGAGATATCCAAATTTGTTCATTGTCTGCTTTCTTCCAATGAAGAGATCATATGACAGCTTCAAAAACAGGTGCAGAAAATAAGATCACAGCCCTGGAGCAAAAGGAACAAGAGCTCCAAGCATTTATTCAGCAGCTTTCCATTGATCTGCAGAAGGTAAGGAAGCAAAGTGCTAGGAGTGGACCCAGGTTCCTAGGATTCATGAATGGGGTGAAAACTAATTCTCTTAGAAATTTCCGCCTCAGGAGGGCTACTGAAACTTGTTTTTCATGCAGTCACATTGCGCCAGTTCCTGGTCTAGCCAGGCTGCATTCAGATGGAAGTGTCCATGCAGCTGAACAAGGGTTGCATAAAAGAAGAGATCACTATTTTACTGACGGGAATTCTCAAAGCACACCATTTGATCTCAAATATATGTTAAAATACTACACGATGGACCCTGAGCATAAGAAAACATAACACTCCTGGTTGATGTGGCCCACGTTGTACCTTTGACATACCTGGGTCTGATCTGATTTGTTCAAAAGCACAAAAGTTCACCATTACAATTCACTTTTTTATTTGGCCACGTACGTTTGTTGGCCTCCTAGGCATGTGCTAAATTCTTATAATATAATGAACAATAATATTATTGACTGTAGTGTTTTTCAGTGGTATGTTTCTTATCACCATTTTGAGCAGAGCAATTTGTATTCTGTGACTGTCCCTTGCACTGCAGGACATTTAGCTTTCCTGGAGGTACCATGAATCCTACCTTCATCCCTTCAGAATAACTAATCTCAAGTGCAAGGAAGGCTTATAGCATCATTACAGGACAGTAAGATTTGTGTAAATGGAAGTCTGTATACCCCTTCAGCTAAGTTATTGGCATACTTCAGATACCTAAATGGAAACTAAGAGAGGTTATATACCATGTTCAAAGTTATACAGTGATAGAGCTGGATTCTAACCCAGGTCTTACTCCAAAACTCATGTTTGTTCTACAGAGCTTTTTGTCTCATAACAAGGAGCACTCAGTAAATAGATCTTACACAGATAAATGACTGTGATACAAGGTCGCTACCCTCAACAAACCGAAAATCTAGACACATACAGTATTTTCTTTCAGAGGCTTACAGTTTTGTTATGGAACTCAAATCTCCTGTGACCACAAGAAAAATTCACAACTCAACAATTCCCAAATAGAGTTTTCAAATTCAAAAGGTATGCCATACAGAGAGTGCATTTCCAGCATAGGAGTTAAGAAACTCTTCCTGGAGGAACTGGAATTTCAAGGATGGTAAGGACAGCAGCAGGGAGAGAAGGCAAAAGGGTACAGAATACATTTGGGGGTGGGGCTGGAGGGAATAACAGACACAAATTTTGGGATTTGAGGGACCCTTTGATGTCAATTAGAACCGTCCCTCCATTTTATAATTGGAAAAATTGTCCACTCTGGTTATACTAAGTTCCCTCATTCATTCTAAAAATATGATTTGAGCTTTCCTATGTATTAGAAATACCATGGTGAACAAAACAGATACCGCCTTTGCCTTTGTGGAACTTATAGTCTAGAGAGGAAATCAGACATTAATCAATAATCACATAAATATGGAAGGACAAACTGTTTTATATGTGCTGTGAAGGGAAACTACAGGAAGCTGTGAGATCCTGGAAGAGGGCATCAGATCTGATCTAGCCTTGGAGTCACTGATCACCTCCAGGAAGTAGCACCTGAGAAAACTGCTGAGGCTGAAGGGAAAGGGATGATGGTAAAGAATTTCAAGCTGGAGAAACAAAGAATAGAAACTCTGAGGCAATAAACGGATTAGCACATTCAAGGATCTGGAAGAAGGAACTGGAAGGGTGGCAAACAAAGTAAGGGAGAAGAATGGATCTCTGGCTCTTAGGAGACATTAGGAACATTGAAAGGATTTCCAGTTAGGAAGCTCTTGGGGTTGTCCAGGCATAAGATGGTGGCTTTGACAAGAGTGGTGGGAAAGATAATGGGGGAGTAGACAAATTTAAGAAATAGTGAGGGGACTGAGCCATTTGCTAATGGAATTGATATAGGAAGGGAACAAGAAAAAGGGAGGTGTAATGGATGATTTCTGGGTTCCTGGCTTAACTCAGTGGCTGATACTGCCAATCACCAGGCTAAGGGAGTGCCGGAGGAAGAGCAGTTTATTAGGAAGATCAGGAGTTTGCAGTCCGTTTTTTGTTGTTGTTCTTTTTTACGTTGAATAGATATAAAATATTCGTAAAATATAAGGAAGGCAGAGAGTATGATAAGGCAGTGAGCCCTCATGTAGCTACCTGCCAGGTAAAGAAAAAGAATGATATGTTCATTGTTGAGGTTCCCGTGTGCCCTTCATTATCCCATCTCTTTTTCCTTTGTAAGTAAGCACTACCCAGAAATTTTTCCATTTCCTTGCGTTGCTTTATAATTTCATCATATTTTATCCCTAAACAGTATCTTTCATTTCTCATGCTTGTCAACATTATATAAATGAAATCATGCTGTAGGTTTTCTTCGAAAACTAGCTTTTTGTGCTTAACATTGTATTCCTGAAAAGCATTCACATGGACACATGCAGCTATCGTTTATTCTTTTCTAAACTGTACAGTATGGAGACACTAGAATGTGTTTATCCATTCCATTGATAGTGGACATTAGGGTTTTTCTGGCCTTTTCCTTTTGCAAACAAGACTGCTATGAGCTTCCATCTACCTGTGCAAGAGTTATTCTAGGGGATATTTAGATATGAAAAGTTTGAGTCAAAAGTAGGTACTTTTCAGCTTCACTAGGTAACGCCCAGTTTTTTCCCCATAGTATCTGTAGTAATTTTTATACACTCTCAACAGCAGCGTATAGGAGTTTGGGTTCTGCTTTTTTACCAACATGACATATTGTCAGACTTTTAATTTTTGCCAATCTGATAAGTATGAAATATTATCTCACCATGAATTTAATTTGCTTTCCCCAGATCACTAATGAAGTTGAGCATCTTGTTCTGTGTTCATCAGTCATTTATGCTGTTCTGTGAAGTGCTGGTTCACATCTTTTGCCTATTTTCAATGACATTCTGTCTTTTTCTCATTAATTACAGAAATTCTTTATATATGTCCTGGCTACCATGTTCCTTTGTCAGTTATATGGGTTGCAGATGTCTTCTCTCTGTTTTGGGCTTGTCTTCACACTATTTATGGTGTCTTCTGATGAACATATGCTGTTATTTTTAGTGCAGTTGAATTTATTATTTTCCATGAAGCTTATGCTTTTGTCTTTTTAAAGAAATCTTTCCTTACTCAGGATCATAACATTATTCTCCTGTTATCCAAAAGTTACACAGTTTTTGCCTTTTATGTTCAAGTCTTTAATATGCCTAAAATGAGATTTGGATGCGGGAAAGGGATCTGTATCCTATTTGTTTAAATTGTTTTGGTACCATTTATTGACAAATCTGTTCTCACTGATCTGCAACGCCAGCTGTGTCACAATTCAGTTTTCCGTACTTATGTGGAACCACACCTGGGCTTTGGGGGTATGCTGCGGCAGTGTTTGCACAATACGATGCAGTCATTGCCTTACTGACCGTGGTATTAGGGTAAGTCCTGGTGTCTGATAAGTCTCCTTGTCTGATACTTCTCAGGAGTATCTTGAATAGTCTTGGCCTGTGGATCCTCTACAGAGCAGCTTGGCAAACTCAAAACACTTGTTGAGATGGTAATTGGAATTGCATTGACTCTGTAGATGCATTTGGGGAGCATTGGTGGTTTCATGATGGGAGTTTTCTTATCCAAAAGCATGGTCTCTTTCTCTCCAGATATTCAGTGTTGCTATTTTTTTTAATGACTCAATAAGGGTCTTTTCTCCATAAAAGTTTATCTGTTGTTAAATTTATTCCTGCTTTATTTCTTTTTACACCAATTCTTAATTGTGTCATTTTAAAAATTACTTTTTGTGTTTGTTGCTGGCATATAGACATACTATTATTTTTACATATTGGTTTTTTGGGGTTTTTTTGCACAATGTAACTCCTTATTAAGCTTGACAATGAATCTATAGGGTCTTTGAGTTTTTTAAATAATAATCATATCATCTGAATAATGATAGTTTTTGTTCCTTTTTTTCTAATTCTATACCTTTTTTTTTCTTTGCTTTATTCTCTTGGGTTGTTTTCTTATTGTTGAGTTTTAAGAATTTCTTTTGTATTTTGGACAACAGTCCCTTATCAAATGTGTCTTTTGCAAATATTTTCTCCTAGTCTGTAGCTGACTTCTCATTCTCTTAACATCATCTTATGCAGAGCAGACATTTCTAATTTTGATGAAATCCAGGTTATCAATTATTTGTTTCACAGATCGTGTCTTAGGTGTTATGTTTAACAAGTCATTGTCATACTCAAGGTAGTCTAGGTTTTCTCCTATGGTGTCTTTGCAGAATTTCAGTTTTTAGTTTTACATTTAGGTCCATGGTCCATTTTGAGTTAATTTTTATGAGATGTGTAAAGTCTGTATCTAGATTCATTTTTTTGCACATGGATGCCTAGTTGTTACAGCACCATTTGTTGAAGAAGTTATTTTTGCTCTATTGTATTGCCTTTGCTCCTTTATCAAAGAAGAATTGACTATATTTAGGGGATCTATTTCTGCACTCTCTATTCAATCCCATTGATCTATTTGTCTATTCTTTTGCCAGTGCCACGTTGTCTTGGTTACTGTAGCTTTATAGTAAGTCTTGAAGTTGGATAGCATCAGTCCTTTGACTTCGTTCTTCTCCTTCAATATTGTGTTGGCTATTCTGGGTGCCTCTTCATATAAACTTTAGAATTAGTTTGTCAATATCCATAAACTAAGTTGCTGGGATTTTTATTGGGATTGCATTAAATCTATAGAGCAAGTTGGGAGGAACTGACATCTTGACATATTGAGTCTTCCTATCCATAAACAAGGATATCTTTCCATTTATTTATTTATTTTAATTTCATTTATCAAAGTTTTGTAGTTTTCCTCGTATGGATATTGAACATATTTTGTTAGATTTATACCTACGTATTTCATTTTTGAGAGTCTTAATGTAAATCGGTGGTGGTGGGTTGGGCCTTAATTTCAAATTCCATTTGTTGATTGTTGGTATATAGGAAAGCAACTGACTTTTGTATATTAACCTTGTGCCCTGCAACCTTGCTGTAATTATTTATAGGTCTGGGAGATTTTTGTCAGCTCATTTGGATTTTCTACATAGACGATCATCTCATCTGCAGACAAAGACAGCTTTTATGCTTTCCTTTTATTTATTTTTCTTGCCTTATTGCATTTCTATATACCTTTTATTTCCTTTTCTTGCCTTATTGCATTAACAAGGACTTCTAGTACAGTGTTAAAAAGGAATGGTAAGAAGGGACATCCTTGCCTTGTACCTGATCTTAGTGTAAAAGCTTTGAGTTTTCTCACCATTAAGTGTGATGTCAGCTGTAACACATTAGGTGCTGAGGGCCTGAAGGAAAGCCACCAGAGTGGAGAGGAGGACTCCATGTGGGATGTGTTACACAAGACAATTACATGGAAATTGACGACTGATTCTTCTTCTGTCCCTAACTCTGCCTGACAGTGACTTGTATAAGATTAGTTAGTTCTTTTGGTTTTCACTGAAAATGGTCGCCTATATCTTTCAAGTTCAGGTTGATATGTTGTAGAACAAGTACAGGCTTTGATCCGGAAAACCTGGGTTTGAATCCTTA
Source organism: Rhinolophus hipposideros (assembly GCF_964194185.1). Lineage (NCBI taxonomy): Eukaryota > Metazoa > Chordata > Mammalia > Chiroptera > Rhinolophidae > Rhinolophus > Rhinolophus hipposideros. The sequence goes on along the minus strand of NC_138057.1, from coordinate 74,602,974 downwards.
ATCTATCACTAAGGTGTGTGATAGATTTGGGGGCTAGATAGCTAGATAGATAGCTTTTGGGCTAGACCCTCAACTTCAGTTTCCTTGTAAATGAACACGGTGAAGGCTGGTTGTAAGGACTTGAGAAAACAGGAAGTGCTTACACATACTCTGCAAACTATAGCTGCTGTTGCTGCTATACCATGGGATTATAATTATTGCTATCACTGTTATTAATATTATTAGTAAGAGACCCGTAAAAGTGGGTCAACATGGCCAAAACTTTGTTTTTCCTTCCTGTCAAACTCCCTGTCCCGTTTGTGTTCCCTGCCTTGCATAATGTTACCATTTATCCCATCCCAACCCACCACTACCATCATAGTTAAAGAGATAGACTCAAGTCAATAGGTCAGCAGCTATAGGTTTGGGGCTAAGGTAGGAGGTGCACAGCAGCTCTGTTGTCCCTGTGCTGTGAGCCAGAGTGTATTCCATCACTTGTTTTACAAGACCAGTGCTCTAACCCCTGAGCTACGGAGCCACCATCATTTGTTTTCAAAGTTCTCTGTTCGGTGTTAAGGCAGCTACATTGTCACTGTTACTGCTTCATCCAGCCCACATTTTCGGTTCCAAGAGCGTTGTTCCATAGGTCATTGTAGGGCTAGCTGAGAGTTTCTTAAGTGAGGTTACCTCTGCTGGATTTGGGCATCTGGGGTAAAGACATAGGTCCTGTTGGACTGGATGAGTAGGATTAAACACATGCTTAATGAGAGTGGGAGGAGAGGCATTCCTTTGGATCGTCACAATCCAGTCTAGTTATTTTAGAGAGGAGGAGCATCTTCCCAGGGTTCTGGCTCGATTCTACAGAGGTAATAGCATGGTTCCTTCCCACATTGTCAGTTGCTTAAATTAGGGCAAGCGTTTTCTTCTTGCTGGACTAGGTCTGAACTAGATGCCTCAGTGCTAGATTCTGATTTTTTATCTTCTGTGTCCCATTTTCAGGGAAGATTTCCTGGCTGCGTGTTCTTCTAGGATGCAGTTGAGAACAATGTCAGGCAAACACGATGATCCTAGAGGAGACAGGAAGGGAGGGAGAGACAGTTTTTAGTGTAATGTAATCTCTGCTTTCCCTGCAGCTCACTGCTGAAACTGAAGAGAAAGAAAAACTCATCACACATTTGCAAGAGAAAGTCGCATCCTTAGAGAAGAGACTGGAGCAGAATTTATCAGGAGAAGAACATGTGCAGGAACTCCTGAGAGAGGTAACGAGCTCTCTTTGGGCCAGTCAGTGCTTGGAGAAGTAGATCTCATAAAATCCTAGAGTTTCAGAGCCAGAGAGTCTGCAAACAACATGGTGAGAAGAGCACTCCCTCCGACTTCTGATTGTCCTGTTTACTACTGAAACAGCCTTCTGTCACCTGTGTGTGACATGTTTTCCTCAGGGAAAGGGAAAGCCTTATTCAGAGATGCATATGAACGAATAGCATCCTGGTCACCAATGAACCCCACCTGGTGATTGACTTCACTAGAGCTGTCTTGTCTTGCTGCTCTGCTCTCCTCCGACCTTTTCCACTTTGCATTGGCCAAGGAAAATAGTTACCATCCGCCTTTGGCTTGAGCAAGAATTGCCTTGGGCAGCAAGTGCAGTCTCCTTAGCTGAGGGAGGCTATTGAGCAGACTGACCTTTCACCCAGTGGTGTAGCTGGACTTGCTTTCTCATCAGGTCTGAGCTCATTGTCTCCCCACATTCTGTTCCTCCTCCTCTTGGTAAACCAACGATTGGCCTCACTGTGACAAAGGTGACAAAGCCAAGGCCTTGGGCCTGGATTAGATCCTCACTGTCGTTAACTAGTTTCAACTAAATGTCTCTGTCTCCACTGCCGCTGTTATACTTTATGGCTTCCAGAAACTCTAGCCTAGTCCATATTAGAAGTCTCCAGACTGGCCTACTCAGCATCAGTCTGTCCTCCTTCGCCCTCTGACACCTCCACACTCACTACCAAGCTGATCTTCCTAAACTTAAAGATCTACAAGATCTCCTACAATCTGCCATGAGTATCATGTGGGCGCTAGGGTATTAATTGATTTCTAGAACCAGACTACCTAGGTTGTATCTCACCTCTTCTTTTACTAGTTTGTGACTTAGAGCAAGTTATGTAGTCTCTGTGTTTATTTTTTCCTCTGTAAAATAGGGTTAATAATTGGATCAAATGCATATAATTGTTATTAGGATTAAATGAGTTACGATATGTAAAATACTTAGAATGAGGCCTAGAACATTGTAGGGTCTCAATATATTTCAGCTATTAATAATACAAGGATTATTATTGTGCATCAACATTATTTTAAAGTTGAGTGTGCATTGGAGTTACTTGGGGAGTTTGTTTAAAGTACATACGAACTCTAGCCCTACCCTCAGAAATTCTGATTTCAGTAGGCCTGGAGTAAGGCCTCAAGTTTAACAACCACTCCCCCAGGTAAGTTGTAATGCCCGTGTTTAGACAACCCCTGTTCGAAAAATACTGTCTATAGAATTAAATTCAGGCTTCTTTCTGCAGCCTAAAAAGCTTCTCATGATCTGGTCCTTTTACTTGACTTGCTAGTCTTGTTGACCTGACCTCACTATCACTTTAGCATTTGGCAAGTTGTAGCTCCCCGAATGTCCCAGGCTGTTTAACACCTTCACTGGTCATCCCTCTGTCTGTGTGCTCCCCCAGCCCCTGGCCACCTGTTGATTATGAAGCCTCTCACTTGCCTGAGGCCGTATCTCCTGCTTTTTGCCCCTTCTTTGTGGGCACCATTGCACTGTATTATGTAATTTTTTTGTTAGTTTTTTGCCCTAGCCTCAAGGTAAAAGGACTGTGTCAAACTTACCTGTGAACCCTTTATAATTGGGCATTTTAATTAGCTGTCTTTTTAATGTATTTGTGTCCCTTAAGCCTTACACAAATCATAGTATGCTGTAGATACCAGTAAATATTTATTCAATGGAGAAATGATTATTTTCTTTTCTTTCAATTTACAGAAAACAGTTGCTGAGCAGAATTTGGAGGATACCAGACAGCAGCTCTTGGCAGCCAGAAGCAGCCAGGCCAAGGCCACGGACATCCTGGAAACTCGGGTACTGACCTCACTCCCAGTGACGGCAGTGTCTGGGTGGTAACCTGCTTGAATGGCATGGTTGTGGCCCAGTGTCCCTGCATCAGAGGTTTTCTTTCAAAGGGAGTACTTTTTGGACCTTACTTATCTAGGGCTGGATTACTCATTTTCTTCATCCTTGCCATATTACCATCATGGTTCCACACAAAGTTGTCCTCTTATTTGTTATTCCCTTTTCTCCCCATTCCTTTTCCTCCCATAGGAAACCACTCTAATGTGGTTAATAGAGATCCTTCCATTGTTGGGTTGTCCTAAAATAGATGGCGTTGTTTTGTGTGCGTGTGTATCATGTAAATGATACAGGTATGCATGTGTCTTCCCTGTTACTTTCCACTGCTCCATCTTCTGTGTCCACTTCTTTGTACTTACCTGCCCTCCTTTGTAGTTGTCTACTAGATGGTAGACATCCTGATTGCCTTCTTTCTGTCACCACAGATTACATTGCAGCTAACCTCCTTGTCGCTGTCGCCTTAAGGAGGAGAGAGCTGCATAGGACCTACCGTGCCTAAATAGGACGGAGATGTTCTCAGCAGGGCTGCACCTGGCCCTACTCCCCCAGCATGCACGAGGATTCCTGTATCTGGCATTTCCCAGCCTTTTCATCTCGTGGACAGTTTAATGAATGTGAAGCCGTGGAAGGAGCAAAGGATCTCTGTGGGCCACTTTAATAGCAGCACTCATCCCGTTCCTGAGGGCTCTACCCCTATGACCTAAACACCTCCTAAAGGCCCTATATTCTGTTACCATCACATCAGGCATTAGGGTTTCAGCATATGAATTTGGGGGACAACACAGACTTGCAGACCATAGCAGATTTAGCTCATTTGAAAAATCTTTCTCATTTCCTGATAAATATATTTTAAGGTTTATTTTTCTCTAAATACAACTTTGTTTTATTGTAATTCCATTCTATTTCTGAATATCCATTTTTTTATTGTGGTAAAATATACATAACTTAAAATTTACCATTTTAATCGTTTCTAGATGTACAATTCAGTGGCATTAAATACATTCACGTTGTGCAACCATCACCACCATCTATCTTCAGAACTTTCTTATCTTCTCAGACTGAAATTCTGTATCCATTGAAACAATGACTTCCCATCCTCTCCTCCCCCCAACCCCTAGCAATTGCCTTTCTACTTTCTTTCTCTATACCTCGGATTAATGGAATCATGCCATATTTCATCCTGTTGTGACTGGCTTATTTCACTTAGCATAATGTCCTGAAGGTTTATCCATGTTGTAGCATGTTTCAGAATTTTGTTCCATTGTATATATATACCACGTTTTGTTTATCCTTTCATTTGTTGATGGACATTTGGGTTGTTTCTACCTTTCGGCTATTGTGAATAGCGCTACTTGAACATTAACGTAGCACAATGAACATGGTTTTGTGTGAGTTCACACTTTCATTTCTCTTACGTGTATACCTAGGAGTGGAATGCCAGGTCATATGGTAACTCTGTACTTCACCTTTTGAGGATCTGAAATCTTTCTGGAGTTTTACTTCTAACTGGGACTTGGGTAGATATTTTCTGAACCTGGAAGTTTAAAAATTTAGGTTTCAGTCCTTACTCTACCACTAATAAAATTGATGGTCATGGACAAGTAACAGTACCGGTCTCCTCTATGGAAGTACTCCCACTGTTCTGATGGGGTTGTTTTAGTTAGATCATGTGATGTGAATGTATCTGAAGAACCATGAGACCTAAAAACATCCTCTCTCATTGGGTACCTACCTGTCCTTGACAAAGCTGCAACCTTCTTTGTGCTTATGTCTTAATAATAAAGTTCCCCAAGGGCAGACCTTATTCCACAAACAAGAGGACTTTATCGGAGAAATTGGCAAAAATAGCTTGAGTCAGATAAAAATGCCTGACTGGAGAGTCATGTCTAGCTAAGTGCTGGACAATATGTTGTCATCTTGTCCCCTGGGCCAGCTTCGTGTCCTAGTGCGGGGCTAGGTACATAGCCAGACTTGGTCGATATTTGTGGAATGAAGGAAACCAGTTTGTGTCATAGCAGTAATCCTACCTCTGGGAATCTATCCTAAGGAAGTGGTTCAAACAAGGTCAAAAAATTTTGCATAGTGATGTTAATTGCTGTGTTATTTTTAATGGCAAAATAGAAAACAAATGCCAGCACATTAGGCAGTGGTACAATAAATTCTGAAACATTCTTTGAGAAAATCTAAGGTCTGTAGACTACATGGAAACAAAGAAGGAAACTTGAATGAGGAAGAAAAATACAAAGTTTTGTTAGAATTGTATACAAAGTTATTTTTAAAAAGTCATAGAAATAGGCTGGAAGAAAATCCATTAGAATGATAGTGTTTTATAATGGTAGACTTATGGACATCTTTTTCTAATTTAAAAATTTTCTGTAATGTACCTGATTCATGATTTAAATGGGTTTTTAAAGCCCTTTGTTTTTACTCTTCGGCTTCTATTGAAAGAAAGAATGCTTCTGTTTCCCCGCAGGTGAAAGAGCTAGAGCAGAACCTGCGGGCCTCTGAGGAGAAGCTGCAGCACAGCAATGAGGTGGTGACAGCTCAGGAAGCTCAGATTCAGGCGCTTGTAAGTGCTGTTTGTGGGGGCTGTGTTTTAGGCCCCTGAGGCTTTCCCTCTGTGCCTTCGGAGATGTGCAGACTCACTCCCAACTTCTGGAATGTGACCTGGACCTGACTTCAGATACTGTTGCTGTGCTGGATATGAGCAGCTGCGGGTAGAGGGAGTCAGGACTTGCTGGAGGGTCTGAGTTACCCAGGGCTGTAGTGACTGGCCGATTCCCACCTGCCCGCTGGCCGCAGGGCCCAGCCTCGTGGTGGGACGGTTAGAGGTGATAGTCAAACCTCAGCTTGCACCCGGCTGTGGGGAGAAGATGGCAAGGGCGTGGCCAGTCATCACAGCCTCAAGAGGGGTGTTGAGTGAGAAACCAGAGAAATAGAAATGGCATTCCTTGCATGTTTGCCATGTCCCAGGCACTGTGCTAAGTGAGTAGTCTGTATGTGTTTTCATTTAGTTCTTGCAGCAGACTCAGGAGGTATGTCGTGTTATCCTTATTCTCTAGAGGAAGAAGGCTCAGAAAGACCGGGTCACTAGGCCACGGTCTCCCAGCTAGTAAATGGCAGAACCCGCATCCTTCTCAGGTCAAAGCCCTATTCTTCATCATGGTGTTATGCTGCCTCCCAGGGGAAGGCCCTAGCCATAGACGGCAGCACGGAGTCGGGTGAAGGAGGGCTGGTGCCCAGAGCTGTACCCCCAGCAGCACAACCAATCCCAGACTCCAGCTCCTGAGCAGGCCAGGGCCCAGGGCAATAGGCAGAGCCTGCAGGCAGGGACCTCAGCAGCGCCCAGGCTGGGGAAGGTCAGGAAAGAGTTTTTCCTATCGGACACCCATCTTTGGATCACTGAGAAACAGAATAAGACCCCTGCTGTCAGCATGAATGCTGTCCTCTGGTCCCCCCGCAGGCTGCTGCAGACAAGGAGAGCAACCGAGCACAGCAGCAGGCCCTCGCTCTGCAGCAGCAGTGTACAACGCGCGTCCACACACTGGAGGCCCAGCTCGCTGCCCTCGAGAGAGCTCGGGCGGCCGACCAGACAGCTGCTGCGCATGAGGTGGTAAGTGAGGAAAGGAATGGGAGGGCTGGTGAGCACTAGGTTCGTGCGTAGCGGGGCTACCAAGGAGTTTGACAAGAAGATCAGCCCCCTTCTGCACGAGGAACCACTTTTTGGAGCAGTTTTTATCATTCCAAGAAGACACCTGCTCAGGAGACTAGATGTAAAAAGGCTGCTTTTTAGGAAAACCCCAAACAGGTGGCTTTTCTTTTTCCTTGGGCTGCACAGGGACTTCCTGACCAGTCCCATCGCTTCTTCCCACTGTCTTTCTAAAATTTCTATTGTTCTTCCCTAATGGCTCCTCCCTTTCCTTGGTCTCTCCCTGTGCCACAGTCTTCAGAATAAGGTGCCGATTTCTTCTTGTGAGGAGTTCGTCAGGTGCTTCTCCCCAACCCCATTCTCATCTCCCAACCCTGCAGTGACCAAAAGGGAGGGAGGCATTTTGAAAGGTTCCATGTCAGAGAGAGAGAGAATGGTGCCCAGAGGAAATATGGTAAGGATCCTTTCGTTCTATATATGCTTTTCTCAATTTGCAGAGAGAGCTGGAGCAAGAAAATACAGCCCTTAAGGAAAGTAAGAATGAATGTGAACATTCTTTACAACATCACCAACTTGAATTAAAGAAGCTAAAGGTATTATATTTATCTAACTTATTCAGAGTTTCACAAGAGTGTCCAGGTCTTGTACTTGGAGAGGGAGTAGAACTAGCATTTGTTCAATAGTTCTGTTTGTGTCTGGTAGAAATTGTCACCTCATTAAGTGCTCTCAGTGATCCAAGATGGTAGGAAGAATTGTGCTCATTTTGCAATTAATGTCATTGAGGTTCCAAGTATAAGTAATTTGTCCGAGTAGTTATTAGAGGTGGTGCTGGTCTGGCTTTTCACTCCACCACACAGGCCCAGCTGTCCCTGTGTCGTCGTCAACAGCTGTCTGAAGGAATGGTGCCTTAGCACCACTGTTGGTGTGCCTAGTGAGACTCGTGAAGCAAGGCTCCAACGGTCATAAGGACTTTGTTTATATCAGGGACCATGTACACAAATGAGGAAACAACCTGCTGGATTGCTACCCTGTCCCTTCTGAGAACTTGGTGTTTCATCACACGCTGCTCCCCTTGTTTCCTGGGTGTAACTGGATGTGGAGGAAAGAGATTCTGCCATTGTCGTATCGGCCTCCAGCCTCCCCAGTCCCTTTCGTAGCAGATGCTGGGTCACTGCAGGACTTGCCCAGCTTGGTCGTGACACACAGATCTTGTGGCTCCTTTGGCCAAGGTCTTGTCTGAGAACACCCCTAGCTGAGGGCCTGTACTGAGTGAGCGTTCAGGAACAGTTTGCTGCTGAGTTCTGTGGGTGCTGATGCAGTAGTGCTCTATGTGGGAAGCAGGCGGTTTTTTTCATGCATTCCTTCAAGCATTTGTGTACCTGTAGGCACCATTGTAGGTGCTGGGATGTGGCAATGAGCAAGATAGGCAAAAGTTCCCTCCCATGGAGCTTGTAACTAGAGGCAATAAGGAGTGGTAAGTAGTCATAAATGTTATGAAGAAAATAAAGAGGGTGAAAGACAGAGAGCAGGGAGGAGAGGGCTCTTAAATATGGAGGTTAGGGCAGACTTGAATGATACTTGAGCAAAAGCTCTGAATAATGAGAAGGGGCCAGCAATGAGAATGTTTGCGGAAGCAATATTCCAGACAGAAGAAATAGCAAATAGAAAAGCTCTGAGGTGGAAAAAGCTTGGTCTGTTCAGAGAACAGCACAAAGGCCAGTGTGGCTGCCTAGTGGACTGGGGAAGAACAGTGATGGACAGGAGGGAGGCAGGGAAGGCTCTAAGCAGAGAAGTGTTGTGAGAAGTTTTGTTTTAAAAGGCTTACTCTGGGTCTGTGTGGGGAATGTTCTGTAAGGAGGCAAGTACAGAAGCAGGAAGAGCTGTTCGGAGGCTCAGCTAGTAATGTCCTTTCTATGTTTAAGATATAAAAGCAAAACTGAAAATTTCAGGTGAGATTTGGAAACTATAATAAAAGAGGGCAATTTTGAAAAGAAATCAAAT